>NC_137811.1:52242317-52334817 GCF_963921795.1 Nannobrachium achirus
CTTAGGTCAGGGTGGGGCCTCCTGCCAGGCCTATCTATGAGATGCGGGCACCTTTGTCACAGAGCCACCAATCCCTTAACAACCAGAGTGTATGAACATTACAACCCAATGTGGGGTGAAATTGCATGGCGGGTCAGGCTGGTTTTTAGGGTCAAAGTCTGAGAAAAACTTTGGAAGGTAATTTTCTGTGCCCACAAGATCATCATACATCATCTGACATGATAACAGCATGGCAGACATGTCAACAGAATACAATTAGGCACCATTTCCATGGAAACTGTGGGGTTCCACTCCATTAACTCGCATCAAAACAAACAACAAACATCTCGGCACGGTACACTGACTGTACAAAATCATGTTCCATTCAGATGGAAAACACAAAAAATCCCCCCACGAGGTCCTGGAAAACAGTAGCTATGGTTACTGATCAGTAACATCCTTGCTCCAGACATCAAAAGGGAAAATGAAAGGCTGTGTGATGGGGATAGCTGTGGTCCTCTGGAAGAGATTTGGGCAATGCTGTGCAGAGCACAGTATTTCTCCTCCGTCTTGCCTTGATGGTTATGGACTGTCAAGACAGGTCTACAGGCATGGACCCCCCTCTGCCTCGCTGTTCCATGCAATCTCTCTCACGCTGACACTTCCACCCACTGAAGGGAGCAATGAAGACAGGAGTGGCCTTTCCTCTCCCTCTCGTTTTTTCATATACCTTTCTTTTTATTTTTTTCCTCCCCTCCCTCCACTCCGGTTCCACTGTCAGTTCACATCTCACCAGCAGCTGCACAAAGCATTAGGCACCACTTTTATCTCCCTCATTACATGTGTTTGCCAGCTCCTTCTCTGCCCATGCACACACACCACACACACACACACACACACACACACACACACACACACACACACACACACACACACACACACACACACACACACACACACACACACACACACACACACACACACACACACACACGCACACACGCACACACACACGGTTGAGCTGTGGTTTTGAGGCAGCTATGACACAATCCAGATTCTCTTAGCCGCCTATAGCGGGGGAAATGTGTTTTGTGCAGAGAGCTATTTCCCTTCAGATGTCCAGCATCTCCCTGGCGCTCGGCTTTGATCCACATGGCAAAGAGGGCTTGTATCAACAGTCTTGTGTTTCAGTCAGAGGGCCTGACGGACCCCTGAGGTGTCAGTCACAGCACCCCGTCATCTCGAGGAGAGCCTGACCACGCTACGGCGCCCTCAGTCAGTGCACGCCGCAATGTCCCAGGGGACGGCGGACATCATGGACACATGCAGGCACAAGCGCTGATGTCATACTTACGGTGTGTGTGTGCATGGGATTTCACACACGCACACTTCTTTGCAGTCAGTTTATAAGTTATGGATATTTTATTATTTTGTTAATTCTTCCAGGGTATTAGAAAGACAACAGATCAGTACACATAAACCAGTAAGACGCCTAAGGGCGAAAAGCGACCTCACCCTAAAAGGCGAGGTCGCACCATGTCTTGGCCATCTGGCCAGTGATGTATATCGGACTAGTTACCCATATATGGAGACCCCTGGTACCCGGTGTTGCCGTAGTCTTGGGTCGCGCGCCCCCGACGACCCATGTCTTTTCTGAGCCGGGGTCTCACACATCCCCAAGTTCACACCTCGACAACTGTTTTAACAAAGAAACAAGCCTATATGCATATCGATAGACCTGTACCCAAACATTGAATCACCATTGCACCACTGCTGGTACCCATAGATATTCACAGATATGAGGTTAATATTGATTACATCAGGGATCTCCATAAATGAGCATAAAAGGGATTTGGTTCCCCTGGCATCACAGCGATCTCCATATCTCCACATCTGGGCATGAAAGGGATTTGGTTCCCCTGACATCACAGGGATCTCCATATACAGTATGGGCATAAAAGGGATTTGGTTCCCCTGACATCACGGACATGATGTGCTGTTTCTCATAGTAAACTGCGGCCTTCGGTCGCAATAAAAGTATGCATAAACACACGTACTGTATGCACAGTCAGTCTCTTTCACTCTCACCATTAAAAAGACTCATCTGTGATCCTTGTGGCGACGTTGTTGGAGTGAGACTTGAAATGCAGACAACTTTTTTGAGTGGCACTGTTAGTTAAAGATGCAGTGCCATGATTTTTTCCCTCCCTACAACATGATTATGAGGTGTTACGATTATACTAGGAGGAAGATTTTTTCCAAAAAGTGTACAGAAATAGTTAAAATTAGGTTTTTATGTGGCCACACCCACCGGTTCATTAAGTAAGCCTGGTTGTCATGGTGGGTGAAGTTAGCCACACCCACAGTGTTGGGTGAATGGTAAAAGGTGTCAGCCTCCAGGAAAAAATGTCAAATACAAACCAGAAAAAGTACAAAACTGTGGTAACGCCTCTTTAACTAACGAACTTCGAGCAAATTGGTGAGCTTAACACATTCCCCGCCATTTAACAATACCTTCGTACTCTCCCCTGCCTCTGTCTCCATAGACTTCCATGTAATTCATAGTGCACGGATCATGCACACCCATGCCTAGATAATGCACCACGTGTGTCCACATTGCTCACAGCTTTCAAACAAAAAAATCCGAATGGAAATCCGTTCAGGCATTCATGAGATAGCAGCCATTATGTTTTCCTAAAATGTAAACAAAGATGGCTGCCATGTTTGAAAGATGGGGTTGCTATGGGGGTTAAACATGCAATTTCGCGATTGCTATCATGCCTACTACATTTTTTGGGGTCCAAATTTTTTTTTATTTTTTTTTCAGGATTATCGGGCCTGGCGGGGAAAGACATTGAAATAATCTCGGGACTATCGGGCCTGGCATGCAATGAGTTAACTTAACCACTATATACGACATATCTACATAACATATCTACTATTTTGGCCTCTTTTTAAATGTTTTGCCTATAATGACATGACAGGGATGCCAGGATGAAAGTGGTTAAATAGAGGTAGTGTGTGCATGCTGAGTATGAGTCCACACATAAAGAAAATAACTTTTGCTATGCGTTTTGAGCTTTTCGTTAATTTTTCTTTGAAAACAAAGGTGTAAAAACACTGTTTAAAAAGATATTCATGTGCATGTGGTAGGGCATTCACCAAATATTCGAATATTCAAATATCAAAGTCACTATTCGACGTTGTTCACCGAAGTCGAATATTTGCATATTCTTCTTTTTTTTTTATTGTTTTCTCTTTAAAAATATATATAGTTTATAAAGCTTGGCTAGATAGGAAGTCATAAGAATGAGTTGTCAATGCTCTATACCAGGGTTTCTCAAATCTTTTTAGGATGTGATATAAAAAATAAACATATTTGAACTGGGGACCCCCACCCTGACAAGCACTTGGAATTGTATTTAATGTTACATTTAATGTGACTCGGTTCCGCAGAAAAATATTGTAAAAATATTTATTTTCACAATGTTCGCCTCTCCTGTTCGCCAGTCCTGACGAATATTCAACTATTCGAATACTTTGAGGTCGAATAATTCGAATACTAAAAATCACTATTCGTGAATGCCCTAGCATGTGGACATACTGTAGCCTGAGTGTGTAAAGGCATTTTATGGCGTAGAGAAGAGGTGAGAAGTGTAAAATAAAGTGAGGGAAAATATCAGAGATAAATGGTCTTTACACATCATCTTGTCGCGGAGGAAGTAAAAATATGAGTGCCAAGAAATAGAGACAAGATAATGGGTGTATTCTGCAGAGAGAAAAATAAAATAAAAAATGTCTTAACTTAAAACAAACGAGTCGTTTATTACAACGTTCATCAGGTATCTCTGACATCTCAGATACCTGATAAGGTTTTAATAAACTACTTGTTTGCTGTAAGTGAAGACAGTGTGCATGCACTGCTCCTACGCACCTTTCCCAGTAGGTGTGCACAATGACCTTTTTTCCACAATGTATTCTGCAGTACACACAGACCAGACCAGTGACCAAGAAACCAAGAGCATTGATTTCTTGTAAGATACAGTATGAACCTCCGTGGTTTTGAGTCCCACTCAACAGTCCTATGCAATTCTTTCTCCACTGTCCTACCCAGTGAAATCCTGGGTGTTAATCTAACTGTAATACACTTGTATACACTCTCAGAGTTAAATTATAACATGGTCAGACTTACTGGTAGATGTCTTTACGCAGGACTATGCGGGTCAGAGGGTTGTCGGCCTGGGGGGCCATGCTGAGAGAACCCAGTTTCAACACCAGGGTGTCTTCCTTATTCACCGTATCTGCAGGAAAACGCACGCACGCACGGGTCGCACGCACACACACACACACACACACACACACACACACACACACACACACACACACACACACACACACACACACACACACACACACACACACACACACACACACACACACACACAATGAACACACGCTTACCACAATTACTCATCACTAGCAGAAGACACAACAAAGCATTGCATATGACATTTAGACAATAGTTATTTCATACGTATTGAGTAGATGTAGCAGTGGTGGGGTCATCCAGAACTCAACGATTTATCTTAAAAAAACGTCTCTGCATACTAATACAAGAGCCATGCTTTGTCTGGGAAGCTCAGAGGGCCACGGCGAGGTCTTCCATAGAAGCACCACAAGCATATTGAACCCAAAACACAGTGTCATATCACTGTTGAAATGGAAACATGTCAAGAGATGTATTCATGGGAGCGTGTGTGTGAGCGTGCAGTGGTGTAAAGTAACTAAGTACATTTACTTAAGTACTATACTTAAGTACAGTTTTGAGGTATTTGTACTTTGCTTGAGCATTTCCAGTTTTCAGTACTTTTACTTCTACTCCACTACATCTCGGATCCAAACATTGTACTTTTACTCCACTACAATTATTTGAAAACTTGAGTTACTAGTTACTTTGCAGATATAAATGATTATATTATAAAACATACATTAATGCACTTTAGCCCTATTCTATACCGTGGCTATTTGAAAATAGTTGATCTACAAGCTCACAAGCTTGAAGATCTGCTATTTTCAAACATTTTGTACTTTTACTTTTAGTACTTTAAGTACATTTTGATGCCAATATTTTCGTACTTTTACTCAAGTAGATTTTGAATTCTGATCTACATTGCAGTATTGATACTTTTACTCAAGTAAAAAATGTGAGTACTTTTTCCACCACTAAGAGCGTGTGTGTGTGTGTGTGTGTGTGTGTGTGTGTGTGTGTGTGTGTGTGTGTGTGTGTGTGTGTGTGTGTCCTCTAACCTGAGGCAGCGTGTTTGTCCTGCATTCTGGGGCAGAACACTCGGATCACACTGGTGTTGATGTAGATGAGAGGCAAACAGCGAGAGGTCAACGTGTGGCTCCTCATTGGCTGGCCTGCTGATTTCCCTCGCTCTCTGTAGCGCCTTGGCAATGTAGCCTACAATAACATAACGTAATAACCATAGACTTTGACATGGGACATTGTGAAGTTTCTTGTCAACACAAATTCAACTTGTTGAACATTAATAATGAACCATACGATCCTTACTGAAGTTGCTTTAAGCGACGTTCAACTTTTGATAGAACCCTGGGTTGTAAAGCTAGCTGATCATGATGAAGTCTAAATATTGTCAGTCATGTTTTTCTGTTGCTTCTGTGCTCTGTACTCAAGGAAGGTGACAGAAAAATCACAATTATAGCACATAGAATAATGCGAACAAAGTGGTTTCTGACAATAAAATAAAAGGATTCCCATTTGCTTCACCTAATTTTCCCACTGTGGCAGCGCTCACGTTACACCAATATCGGTTTCATAGGCCTATTCAAAACAGGACCACCATGTCATCAAGAGTGAATGGAAATACTCCTTCTGCTTCATTGATAGTACAACAGATGAAGATGATCAATACAAAAATAAAAATAAAATATATATATTCAAACCTCGAACACGCCTACTACGGTGGCCAGTAAGGGACAGGAGAGCACCACATCAAACGGCTGCGCTGTCAGGAGGATCTCACGGAGGTACTGTGGTGAGCCGTCTGCCAGTGGGTCAGCTGCAGCCCGCTGGCCCCCGGGGGCAGTGCTGCCGCGCACCGGCCGCTCGGGCCGCGTGGTGAGCTTGTGGCGCACGTTCTTGGTGACTGCCTGTGTGTATGTGATGGAGAGGAAGCCGTGCTGCTGGTGTGCACCTTCCAGGACCTTGGCTGCCGTCTGGTCGGTGGTAAGAGGGGACAAAGCACACTGTGGCAAGCTAGCACTAATGGGACACTCTTAGTAAAGTACTCTTAGAACAGGGGTCTTCAACGTTTTCAGGCTGAGAGAGAGATGAAGCAGGGACCCCCTCTACATATTGTATAAATGTGTGCTTTGAGAGCTTGTAGATCTGCTATTTTTGGCCAAAGTTCTCCTCAGAATAGGGATGCGAGGGTTCAAGTTGTTAATTTAAAATAATTATCCTATCGGACCCCTGTTCAGTGTTGAAGACCCCTGTCTTAAGACAAAAGGTACAACAATATTGTTTGTAATGGTGCAGCCTCATTGCTACAATGGTTAATATTGAACCTTTTGTCTAAGAATAGGGGTTGTAATTTCTAGTATGAGGATATACCGTAAAGCCTTGTCCTGGACTGCAAGCATAGAAAGTTTATAGTGAGATTTTGCCTAAACATATCCATGTTTTATCCAAGACATTCTCTACTGAATAAGCCTAAGCCTAGGTCTTAAAGTCTAGGCTAATATTTTTCTGTGACATGAATAGAATATTCGTGAAAAGAAAAGCTCAGTTCAGGTCAGCCATATTGGACTGGTCATGTAAGACCCGTTGATGACCAGAGCTTATACTGCAGCCCAAGACAAGACTTAACATCAACCCAGGAAACAAGCTCTCAATAATGCTACATCCATTATTAGTTATACAAATCTAACAGAGCAAGCCAAGCTGAAGCTACTAGTGCAAAATGGATGGAACTACAGTAGATTTATTCAAAGTCTTATGTTCTAAATTAGACTGAAGCAGTAACTCAGACTCCTTTTATGGGAAACATAACTTCTTATAATAACAGTGAGTGATTGTAGCTATGATCCTCTGAGGCTGAATTAGAGAGCATGTTTCTGATTTATCAGAAGGACCAGATCTCCAATCTAATGACTGATTTGCAAACTTAATTACAGCGCGGGATTTATTCAAATAGGCAATAAGCAAAGAAAACAAACTCCAACCATAGCATGATTAAAAGATTTTTCTAAGAAGTGGGCAGGAGGCCTGCTTAAAACATCAATCACAACCCTAGGTTAAGTCTGCAAGAACTTCCATTAACAGTGGAACTGGTATCCATTTCATAATGAATAAAAGTTTAAGATGCCAGTGAAGCCACATCATTTAAAAGTATAAAATCATAGACTCAAAGTCGGGGGATTAGTACGGTAGCTGTATATAAACAAGCTTGTTACCAAGTGATCATGGTTATTGTCAGCATGGCTATTCTATTTAATGGTCTATGAATATGAACAGATGGGTGGATTACATTTCACTGAGTTAAGTGCAACCCTCAGGGCCTATAAGTGCTCGTTAGGTCATACCTACAGTATAGAGGTATTTTTCATCACAACAATCTGTGGCTGATTTTCCTATTATGCCAAGTAGCTGTTATGATGACTACTGCATAATATATAACGCTCAATAGAAATAGTTTAAAACGAGCACTAAAAATTCCATAAGAGACATCAAAGCAATGGCTCGTACTGAAAACAGAGAAAGTCCCTGAGGGGCACTCTGAAGCAGCGAGGGGCTTTTATTTTTCTTCCAGACCACTGTTGAGGGAACCTAAGCAGAGTTAACATTAAAGAAGGAGAAAAAAAAACATAGAAGAAGCAGCACTGGATTCTTACAGGAGGGAAAAAGCCAGAGAAGTGACTGAGAGAGTCCTGCTTGCTGACGGGTCGAACCAGCACAGTGCGTCTGTTCAGCTTGTCAGTGCAAGAGAGGACCACTCCTCCACAGCTGCCTGCGCTCCGCACACCCTCCTCTGGGCTGGGGGGGTGAGGAGCAGAGAGAGAGGGAGGAGAAAGACAGGAGCACAGAAAAAGAGAGGGCGGGAGAGGGGGGGGGGGTATTTAGAAGGAGGGGGGCAAATGGAGTTGGAGATAGCAGAGAGACAGATAGTGAAAGGTTAGGAATGAAAAGAATAAAAGAAAAAATCACGGGAGAGAGAACACAAAGGAAAAGAGGAAAAAAGAAATAAAAGCCATAAGCCAGGAACCGAACGATGATTTTGACGAGACAAATTATCAGAGAACTAATTAAAACCAATAACCACTGTCACCTGATTTCAATGGCTACATTAATCAGCCAATCAGAGCTACAGGACAGACAGGGGAGAGCTCTCATTGTTATTTATTTCAAATGTTGTATAAACTGTATTTTTTTTCTTTTTATCCACAATCATATTTAAATGTAAATGGTATTTTTCTGAAATTAATGCAATTTCCTCCCAGTTCTCATGTCCCCCCGTCTGTCCAGCATGAATAGAGATGATGGACCTAGGTTAGGAGCAGCAGAATGGCAGAAGTATACACAGAACAAGTTCTCAGGGTATAATTCAACACTTGAGAGTGTACTTGGTTCCTGTTCACTCTTAAGTGTTAAATTAATGCCATGGATTTGACTGTGTACAGAGGGCGAGGGCTGCCTGGCAGAGGCCTCACCACGACGGTCTCCTTGCACTGCAGGACGATTCCTTCATAGAGGCCACAGTGACAGCCCTGCCCTTGTCTGCGGAGACACACAAGGCCCAACTCAACTCAGAGCACTTGTACGGTACTAGCAGGGGCTTAATACCATTAGTTTACCTGTTCAAATTCATTATGCACTGAATGGAAACATGTGCGCATCAACACATTTTCTGTTGGAAATCAACACTTAAATTAACTTGGATAAATAATGAAATCACTAGAATTTTGTAGTTTGATTTCCATATGGTACTGTATGTTATAGTCTTCCATGTGAACACCTGTGGATCAGACACAAAAAGACATCAACAACACGCACACACAAAATCATCCCCATACAACACTAAATCCCACAATTTGTCCTTGTGCAGTAAAGTGTGTGTGTGTGTGTGTGTGTGTGTGTGTGTGTGTGTGTGTGTGTGTGTGTGTGTGTGTGTGTGTGTGTGTGTGTGTGTGTGTGTGTGTGTGTGCGCGCGCGCATGCGTGCGTGCGTGCGAAAGTGGTGTACCGCAGCTGTATGTACTGTATGATGCAGGCAGAGACCCACACTAATGAGCATATGATGCACTCCCTGAAACAGATATGCGCTATACATTCATTAGGGTCTGGGCAGGCCTGCTGCCGGTCCCTCGTGTTTTTCACTCTATTCTGCTTCTTAGCTGATACTGCCTTTCCAATGGATGAACAGTTTTGCGTTGAGTTCTGGTCCTGACCAAAGCCACATAATTATACTCAAGTATGGTGATGGCGGTCTAAAGTTGAATTTAGTCGAAAAGTTTCATAACCTTTATACACTGTAAACTTGTGCAAATGAAATGAAGTCAATCACTCAGATTTTTACATAAAATTTCAAATTGATCAAGCTAAATAAGTCAACAAAAATTGCAACAAAGCATCAAATTCAGAATTCCCTATCAGAATCAGAACTGTGAATTATATATATATTTTTAAGATAGCAAATACAAATATCTAACCATCCAAAAATAAGGCTTAAGTGGTTAATGGTAATGTACAATTGTTATTAAATTAAATTCTTGAAGGTTTAGTGTATGAGACTTCATGTTTTTAACTCAAAAGCTGAATTTTGACATCATAATGAATTCTGTTCTCATGCAGTATATTGTTCTGTCTTAAAACATCTGTTTTTTGCATACATACTTTACAGTCATCAATCTTCATATATATATTATATATTTGAATTCTGCCTTTATGAAACACACTTTCCTCGTTTATTTGCAACCCTCTCTATGGCATTAATGAAGGGGCGCAACCTGTTCATGTTCTGCCTGTGGTATCAAAGGTTGTGAGATCAATTCCAGAGTGGTGCAAATATGTAGTTTGAATGTCTTCCTCTTCTTTTTCTTCCTCTTCCTCCAAACGTGTCAATTTGGGGTGTCATGGTGGTTAGCAGTTGCCTCACATTAAGAAGGTACCACGGTGGAACCCCACTGGGCCCTTTCTGTGTGGAGTTTTTCTTTGATCCCCTTCTTTATCGTCTACCTTTTTCTCTTCTCCACTTTTGCATCTTTTTATCCGGTTCCATACGCTGCTTCGTGCTTCCCCTCCTCTGCTTCTTCCTCTTCTCCTCTCCATTTAATGCCCAACAATTAATTTCTGCAGATACTTGCCAATATTTCAATAGATTTCATGAATATTGTATTGTAGACAACATATTTGTCATATTCCTCTTCATCTCTATCCTATTTTCATACTGTTTCCATCTTTCTTCTCTTCCAACTTCTCCTCTTCATGTGTCCTCCTGCTCATCCTTCTATCCTCCTCTTCTTCTCCTTGCGCGGCCCCGTCTCATTGCTGCTTGCAGCTATAATTATAGTTGTTTCAGGATGCCAAAACATGCACAACACATTTATGGCACAACTTTTCACTCCGGGGAAATGATTCAACAACATCTGCCTTGATTCCTTCAGACAAAGCATCCAATGCAAACGCCGCTCACACCCCTCCACCCCCCAAAACTCCCCACCAGGACACCAGGAGTTCACTGAGGAGGGGGTCTACGAGTGTTTCTGACTGCTGTGTGTGCATGCGCGTGAGACAATGCAATCCATGTGTCATTATCCATTGTGTGTAACTTAGCTGTGTGTGCGTGTGCGTGTGTGTGTGTGTGAGTGTGTGTGTGTGTGTGTGTGTGTGTGTGTGTGTGTGTGTGTGTGTGTATGTTTGCATTGGGTACTGTACGGTACTGTACATAGGGTTGTGTTCTATGCGTGTGCATTATATGCAAGCTTGATGAATGAGTTTGCATGGCATATAGGGTGAGGGTGTGTATTGTGTGTTTGTGTGTATTGTGTGTGTGTGTATTGTGTGTGTGTGTGTGTGTGTGTGTGTGTGTGTGTGTGTGTGTGTGTGTGTGTGTGTGTGTGTGTGTGTGTGTGTGTGTGTGTGTGTGTGTGTGTGTGTGTGTGTGTGTGAGAGAGAGAGCATGTGTGCACGTATGGATAGCAATCTCTTTGTACCCTCCCCTCTCAGCCGTCCTACACGTCCTGTGAGTGACTAATAGACGTGGACCCCCCACCACTGTGCGTCTCTTCCCTCCATCCGTCCATCTCTCACTCTCTCAGTCATTTGCGATGCAGCTGGAACACATCAGCTACAATTTGTGTGAGCTGCTCCTTGGAGTAAATGAGGGTGAACTGTCACCAGCCGTCCTCTGGCGGGAGTGAGTGTGTGTGAGAGGGGAGGGGGGGTCCTCAACGTTGCTCAAGAATGCAAGGAGCTACGGTTGCCAGGGAAGACTTCAGTTTAAACGCGAGGAGAAGGACTTCAGTTTAAACCCAAGGACAAGGACTTATTCAACCTTGTCCCACGCGAATGGAGCCTCCAACCTTCCAGATTTAATGCCTGTTAAAAGCGAGAGTTAAACATCTCACGCAAGTTTAATGCCCCAACCTCCTGTTTCTCCGCTCCCCTGGAGGCCTCCCTCTCTGGTGATTCCTTCCCTCTCATCTCCATATCCTCTACCTATTTTGATAACAATCCACGGACTGGACTTTCTGCTCACCTCCACGTGTTTGCCTGCCCTGACTCTGCCTGCATTCTCCAGCAGTGAGATACATACAATACGGCCAAAATGAGAAAGGGTTCGTTTTCCTTCCCTCTGTCAAGTGTGATTTAGTCTGACCTCCTGTACACATAACCTGGGCTGGGTGGTGAAATACCTAACCATTATCTGTTCAAAATGATTCATATGGACTCCAACCCCAGTGGGCTCTCTTATATGTCTCGATGATACAGATTAGTATGGGCTTGACGCCCAGAGATCTTCCACTGTGTCCTAAACAACTGGCTATAACCTGGCTTGGATGACGGAGCACTTTTGCCTGCCAGAACCCTGGTCCATTAAAGGGTGTGTTAAGACTATCTTGTTAAATGTACATTAAACTGAAATAACCAAAGAAACATGAAAATTGATAACATTATCTACTTAGGGAGGCGCTGAAGTCTCGTAAAGAGATTAAGATTGGCTCCTATTCTCAGGGCTGATTGGATACACACCTGTACACAACACTTACTGTATAGTATGAGATAATGACCCAGCACAAGGCTGTAGTCTCCTTACCACAGACAGTGTTCTGGCTTGGGTGATAGAGCACATGTACTGTAGCACTTTGGCCCAGCAGAAAGTAAATCAATTAAGTACTTAGAAAGACAGGGAGGTCCACTAGCCTCCCTCTAGACATTCAGGAACGAAGCCAAAACCCATCCCCACTCTCTCAGTCTGACCTGATGTGATGTGTGCTCAACCTGGCTGGGCTGATGTGGAAGATTTGGCCCATCAGAATATATGTCTATTAGCATATCAACAGTGATAAATGCTGACTCCTGATAATGGTGTTCAATATGGGACCAGGGCCCAGCAAGATAGACCTCCCGTTAACTGCCTGGCTAGAACTGGTACATCATCCACTGAAAGACAGGCACACAATGGAATGCACATACTGTACATAGTCACAGGCATAAACACACACACACACACACACACACACACACACACACACACACACACACACACACACACACACACACACACACACACACACACACACACACACACACACACACACACACACACACACACAAACCTGTACACACATAAATAAACACGTACACATCCTGGCCCATAAACTGCAACACTTTGGCAATTGGCATGTCAGGTCTCAGTTCTATTATCTCCTCAGACAGGGTGAGTTGCCTCCTTCCTGCTAAGTGGTCTCTTCCCAGCAGAGCAGCCCCACAGGCACGTACTCACTGTGATTCCATCACAGAGGTATGTGATCAGGACAAGTTACATGGAAATGGGACTATTTAATCACCCATGGGAAGAATGTTTTGGGGGAGGCAGGAGAAAAGCATCAATCCGTCAGTTTCAATGTGTCTTACAGTACGTGCTTCTATAATTTCACAACCCAGAGCTAAATCTACATTTTACTTGCAAGGGCAAAGATGACCATAATGTCACCACCGAAGCCAGCTCAAACAACATATTAATGTTTCTGTGCCTCAATTCAGACAATGCAGACAGAGAATGTCTGAGTTACTGACTGTCTTACCAACAGACTACTGACTGACCACTGGCTACTGGCTGACTGACCTCCTCCATTATGCTATGAGTCAGTGGTCGGCTAGTTTAGAGGCCAGTCAACTGGTTTGTCCATCTGTCTGTCTGCGGTCACCACCACGACAGCTGGCTGGGAGACAATGATACTGAGGTGATAATCTGATGAATTACCCGAAAGGGTAAGTGTTAGGACAGGGCGTTAGTGGTGTATTGCGTGCGTATGTGTGTGTGTGTGTGTGTGTGTGTGTGTGTGTGTGTGTGTGTGTGTGTGTGTGTGTGTGTGTGTGTGCATTAATGAGGTAGATCCATGTGTGTGAAGCAAGAGAAACATAGAAATAAAGAGGGGGGAGAGAGAGAGAGAGCGAGAGAGAGATAGAGAGGGAGGAGGAAAGATGTTCAGTTTATACTGTATGTGGGTGACCACAGGTCACACTCTACTATACCTGCACCTGTAGTGATCAATGTTGAAGCTGCCAACTTTACATTTGATCTTAGTGTAGACATCCTGCACATCGACTGATGCACTCAGGTCCTCCAGTTCACCAATCACATAGAGTTCTGTGAAACACACAAATGATAGGAGTTAAAGTACATTCAAACAGCCAACCATTCCATACATTGGTCTACATTCAATGACACATCATTTGGGTGGATTATATGGTGAATGGAGACAACTCCATTGTAAATTACCTCACATGTAACCTTAAATGTAAATCACCTCACATGTTTACAGCTGTAAAGAAGTGGGTGAAATTATTTTTTAAGATAGCTTGTTATTGATGTTTTCAGAAAGAGAAAAGAAAAGAAAAGCTGGCAGAGCAAGGAGAAAAAAAGATCTAAGAGTAAACAAGTTAATACTGTTAGGTTAGTTTAATATTTCAATCCTTAGTTTCTTAGATTGCACTGCAAATGTGGGGAGTGTGTACTGTATGTGTTTTTCATGGGTGAGGCTCTACATTGTAGATAACCCAGTCCAGGCCTTTTTGTTGGTCCTAATCCCAGTGCTCTGGTCAGTTCCTATACCGTAATCCCACATGTGTTCATGATGAAGCTTGGTCAATGTTAGCCTGACTACTAACGCATGAAACCCACCAGGTGCGCAAGCGTGCACGGACACTGCATTTCTTCCTCTCCATGTTTATGAATGCAGCCATTCTGATTGGCAGTGTACGGACCCTCCGCTTGTGCATCTGAAAAAAATAATCCACTCTGGCCAGGATTCCAACAAGACGTCACACTGGGGCTAGGTTTGCCGAGAACAGTCGCACAAACCTGCACGAACGATACAGCGAGTGTGTAACTCTTTTTTGGTGAGTTCGGTGCACAAGGCTGCTTCTCTCTCTTGGCACACGCACACACGCACACATGGATTAGTTTTTTGTAAGGAAACTTAAAGGTGCTTGTTGACTCCTTTTAGATCATAGAAGAACCCTTGATGAACCCACAGTCTTAAAAGTGTAAGTGTTTGTGCGTGCCTCAGTGCACCTTGAGAGCAAACAAAGCGGCCCACTGCAGGCAAAGTGAGTAAGACTTGTAGCAGGACTGATTAAGGTCCTTTTGAAGCAAGCATACATGTGAGCTTAACTGTTGTTCCTTTCTCAATATTTCCACTGAGAAAGCCCCTGAAATCATAGCTTAGCTTGTTGTACTGATGCCTTGGTGATTCCGAGAAATACAGTACAGTGGCTGCTGGACTGGTGTTGTGTTAATCTTGAAATGCGTTTTTCTGCTTTATTGTGGATACGGTGCGGAAAGAACTCTCCCAGTTGTTAGAAACTCTCCAAACAAGCTGCTGATTATTGATGCATGATATTGCTAAATTCGCCCTGAAGGAGCACTGGAAATCCTTAGTCCCTCCGTCTACAATCATTTATCTTAAAAAAGGGAAATTGCACCTGTGGAGACACATGCTGATATTTCTATCTCCAATCTTCCAATACATTCTTTGAGACACACATCAGGGTATTTGACCAATAAGCAACTTTGTTTGGAATCACGTGACATTGATTCCCTTCCCCTATTTGCTCATACTAGGGCATGGCGTATGTGTAGGCAGAAGAATAATAGCATGCATCCTAGAAACACTACCTTTGGCAATACCTGTTTTTCTGATTTCCCTTTCCACTTGAAAAACATCACGGTGGATAGTCTGCAGTCATATCTGTCTTATATCAAAGACAGCAATTGTGCGATACATAGCGTCTAATATCTAATGTAAATGCCTTTTCCTCTGAATATACACTATATATTGCATGTGCGAAGACTGTTCAAAGTCATATGCAATTGCTTAATGTGTTGCATGCGGTGAATGCAGCGGTAAATTCACCTCGCAACTCAGATGGCACATATTATAGCCCAAATCCAACGTAATGCCTATTTAGGATATTTCTAAGTCAAACCATCTCTGTGAGGTCCGCCCAAATGTTCCCTTTCCACTATTAAAGAACTTAAGCTGTGCGATCTGGTTGGCAGATGCTAAATATTACAGCCGCCAATTAAAGGTAAATCTAGCTTTTCATCGCCCCAGTAAATCTGAGGGGAGAAGAGGCAGCCTGCTTGGGATTCATCACCCACTTATTTATTTGTCTTTTTTCCACCCACCCCCTCCCTTTCCTTTCTGTCCACTGTTGCTTTTCTTTCCTGAGTGCAGAGTGGGTCCACTGAGGGAGGAAACACAGGAGGCCAGATCTCTCCAAATGTTGATACGGTCCAAGGTTTAGGTGGGGCTCTCAAATTATCTAATAAGACGGAATGTAAAATCTTTGGACAGCTTCCAGAACTTTTTGACTACTGGCGACAAGTCTGAATGAGATTAAATACTATTACCCTATTCTTATGTCACGTTTAAACTTCAGAGTTCGTACATTTTAGAGAATCTAAATACTACTGATAAAATAAACAAAATATGTTTAACTTGAGCCCTATTAAACGGCAAAAAGAGTGACAGAGGCAAAAGCAATTTATTCAAATGGAATTAAAGCACTGGTAAAAGCATCAAATACCTGTCTTTTTGGCAGCAGGGTCAGGGGCAAACAGTTTAACGGTGACCTTGGGTAACATCCACTGCATCCAAAGGCTGACCTTCCCACTGGTGAAACCTCCGATGGTGCTGGTTTTCTGCTCCAGAGTCACAGTATCTGAGAAGGGGCCGTCATCCCCGGCAGGAACAGAGTCTCCCTGGGGAACCAAGCAGCACAGGACAGCATTGGTTGGACTGGTGTACAGAGACCAGGAACATGTCTAGTCAGTCACACAATAGAAGTAATGACACAACCTTAGTTGAATCGCAAAAGACAGAGAGTGAAGTGCATTAACCATTTACACCCTATAGTTCGTCAACCAGGGCCCCCAGGCGTCCATTGGTCACCTCCTTTTTGGTATTTTTTATTTATCCTCACAATATCTTGTGTTGCGAGCGAGGCTTTGACAATATTTATCTGTGGAACCGAGTCAAATTAAATGTAATGCCTCAAACCAACAATTCCAAGTGCTTGTCAGGATGACATTTTTGGGGGGTCGCGGCCTGAAAAGGTTGACAACTACTGGTGTAGACAACCACATGTCTCCTTAGGGTGAATAGACGTTCCGGTTTGGCCGGGATTGTCCCGAGTTCAAGCTGTGCGTCCCCATAAATATCTCTAAATCCTGGTTCACATTCACAAAAAAATTGTCCTGGTTTTCCCCAGAAATTAAAATAATAACATTTGTTTTCAGTGGTTGCATAGCTGTTTATCATGTCATTTCTCACCTAACCAATCAGAAGTGAGGGGTTCCACCTGTGTAACACATGCATAACACATAGTGTGTGTGTGTGTGTGTGTGTGTGTGTGTGTGTGTGTGTGTGTGTGTGTGTGTGTGTGTGTGTGTGTGTGTGTGTGTGTGTGTGTGTTGCGCTGCGTGCTAAACAACTAGTAAATATCCAGCAGTCTGCAGCTCATTGTTATACCGTTAATAAAAAATTTAAATTAAACGACCCCCCCCAACACCCAAAAAAGAAATCACCCGAAACCGGCTACAAACTTAGGTGTGGGTGGTATAACACTATCTTTCAGAGCACTGTTTCCTGCTGAATAAGTGCCTTGACCAACCAGTAGGATGCGAACACAGGACAGTTGTCGCTGTTGCAGTGCCTGGCCAAGCTGGAAGCACCATGGTGGAATCGAACCTAGTCTCCGCTGTGGTGGACACCCCACTATGCCAAAATACTGAAAGTTTAGTTCTGTTATAACAGGACCTTGTGCTGTGCCTTGTCCTTTTGTTTACAGGAGTTGACCACATCTCAGATTGCAGCTAAAGAGAGCTGATAGGAGAGAGTATTGTCTGTTAAGGCCCGTGAAACCACACAGCCAACCAAAATGTGGAATAGCATTATGAAAGAGGACAAATAGCATTTAACTTGAAATGCCCTGCTGTCTTTCCTCATGTGCATACTGTTTAATTGTGCATCCGTGTGTCTGTGTACATGTCATGATCTTGTGTGCACGCACGCGCACGTGTGTGTGTGTGTGTGTGTGTGTGTGTGTGTGTGTGTGTGTGTGTGTGTGTGTGTGTGTGTGTGTTTGTGCGCGTGGGCGCGAGCGTGCACCCTGGTGCATCAGTAGGCGTACTGTACAGTATAAAGCGTGTTTGGATGCATGTCCCATGTGCGTGTAGCCATAACAAAGCATCATCAAGCCTGAGAGCCTTTTGGTCTTGGATGACATCAGTGTCTGGTGTGCAGAACCCGGCTCAGAGTAGAGTCGTGCGCGTGTGTGTGTGGTGGTGGGTGGGGGGGTTGGTGGGGTTCACTGTGTGGAACTGTCACTGGTGTTAACCCCAAAGCTAAGCCACCAGCACCCACACAGCCTGCTTTCACTCACACAAGCCACGACACACATGCACGGTGCAGCCTGGGAGGGGAACGGAAGGGAAGAGAGGAAGGAGGAGAGAGGAGAGCAGGATGCGGCCGAGGCTGCTGCCTTCAGAGAGCTCTCAGCTCATTACTGGGGTTTGGCAGAGCACAGAGGATGACAGCATTGGGGACATTTCTTTTTTTTTTATATTTATTTATTTCTCTACCTCCCTCCCTCCCTCTATTCATCCTTCCTCTCTTTCTGGGGGACGTGTTTTCCAAACATGTATCTGTTTGGCTGACTCAGAGAGCGAGAAACCTGCAAATGCACAATAAGGCAATTTGCAGCTGCAGCGTCGACCATAATTATGCACATGTTGTTCTTCCTTCATACTCAGGGGTGGAAGGCTGGAAGCCCGGCCCACCGAGCATGACGTAAGACCAAAAATGTCCGCCATGTGAATATGCTCAATAGATGTTTTTCTCCCCCTCTTTTTCCACAGCTTCTCCTCTCCATAATGACAGATTGTGTCATGCTTATCAAGGCTGGCTGTGTGGTTGGTGAGGAGGTTATCAACCATCTCAATTAGGAACCCCACTGCTGCTGGGCTGATTGCACTGACTTAAGAGGAACCAGATGAGGACACTGTGTCCCTGTTGTCTGCTATGTGTGTGTGTGAGTGTGTGTGTGTGTGTGCGTGTGTGCATGCATGTGTGTGTGTGTGTGTGTGTGTGTGTGTGTGTGTGTGTGTGTGTGTGTGTGTGTGTGTGTGGGTGGGTGGGTGGGTGGGTGGGTGCGTGCGTGCGTGCGTGCGCGCACACGTGTATGTGGGGGGCACGCTAATTTGCAAATTGAATTTAATCGTGTATTTGAGGGTGGTTGACTACGGATCTCGATAACAACGGACGACAACAGTATAAACACATTAAGGATTATAGCGATTCAGAAATAGATTCCCCATAATATGGGGGGAAACCTCTGGAAAGTCTGATGAGAAGCATGTGCTCCCGGGAAGGACGAGGCAGAGAGCGAGGCGAGGGAGAAACTCATAATACCTCCGTAGCCATAAATATACAAGATAAACACTCTCTGTCAAGGCAATCATAATGATTACCTGCAATACTGTAGGTATGAACATAACCTGGACGAGCCTCAGAGAAACATAGGGCTAAAAGAGGTACTTTGGGCACACCACAAAGTATCTTACAATTACACATAAATACAACACATACAAGCTGTCACGTCCATCAAGATGATGAACGTAAAACACGATAGGCATGAACGTAAACGCCCACAGAGTAACTGACTTGAATCACATCCTTCATTTGCCATTTCAGTCCAATCAACTGTCTAACAGTGTCATTACCTGTTGCCAAGGAACCAAACAGTAGGTCCACAGTGTGTCTGCAAATATCACTGTGTGTGTGTGTGTGTGTGTGTGTGTGTGTGTGTGTGTGTGTGTGTGTGTGTGTGTGTGTGTGTGTGTGTGTGTGTATGTGTGTGTGTGTGTGTGTGTGTGTGTGTGTGTGTGTGTGTGTGTGTGTGTGTGTGTGTGTGTGTGTGCGCGCGAGCACAGCAGTATGTGTAATAGCGGTCAGTAACATGAGCCCAGGGGTAATGGTGTTGAACACTACCCAGTCTGAATGAGAGACATCCTAGTGTCAACTGCCATTTGGGGACTAATTATTGTTGAGCTGGAGTCATAACATAGCTGTGTGTGTGTGTGTGTGTGTGTGTGTGTGTGTGTGTGTGTGTGTGTGTGTGTGTGTGTGTGTGTGTGTGTGTGTGTGTGTGTGTGGTTAGGACTATGTTTAGTTTACAGTTCTGGCCAGTCAGTAGGATTAGGGCCTTTAATGTCATGTGTAGAAACAGGAGCCAGCCGCTGCTGTGTGGGAAGTGCTGGACCACAGTGTACTGTAGCGTGGTTCTACTGTTCTACTGCCTTGGACATTCATGCTGAATTCATAGTCCGTCGTACGATGGAGCCGCTCGACAAAAAATAGGCTTGCGATCCAACGTGCCAACTTGTAGATCTGTTATTTTCGGCGCCACTCCGATCTACGGCGATGAATAAATAAGGCTTTAACTGCTTCTCGACCCCAAACAGACTACAATACTGGCAGCTTAGACATAATTTTAAGCATCTTCCAAAAGGCAACAGTTCATGGAAAAGTAGTAACTCGTTAACACGTTGCCATATAAATCATTTAATGATACAACTAGAAAAGGTCAGGTAGGTTATTGTGGGCCAGCAATGTTCGGAATTCGCCAATCAGGATGGAATACAGATCCGTCTTGATCACTTGACAATAAAGATAATTTGTACCGATTTGCAAGATGTTTGGAATACATTTGTAGGAGTAATATAAAACTAGAAAGATGCAATTCTGGGAAATTGCAAGTGTGGTTGCCCTGACGCGAATCACGAGGAATCCGCTGGGAAATGTATTCTGTCTTATCATTCATCCCTTTCATGCCCATATACAGTATGAATATCTCTGTATCTGTCAGTCCTTGTTCCGTCCTTGTCCCTTTTATGCCCATATATGGATATCCCTGATGTCATCAATATTATGTCCATATCTTGGAATGCCCATATATGGACATACTGTGTCAGTCTCATGTGGTCTATGACGTCAGACACATATGATGTCAGTCATCTCCATATTTGGGAAAAGTTTATTTTAAGCATTTTCCCATTCAAGTCAATGGAGAAAATTAATTCACAAATAAATTAAACTATATGACGTATCTCTTAGCAAAATTCACTCAGACGAGTCCCAATGAAGCCGGTCGATTTGACATACGCCCCAAGTACGTGCCACCAAAACTGTGGGAGGAGTAGCACAACAAAATAACTTTTTTTTGTCCCTATTTGAGTGGTGCTAAACATTCCGTCCTTGTACCTTTTATGCCCATATAAGGAGTGCCTTTTATAGCGCCACCATGAGGCAGATTTGACCATTTTCAAGTGGCATTTCTTTCCTCGGCCGAGTAAGAATATGCACTGCGTACACTGTGTTCATGATTTGAGGCATTTTGTTTAAAACGGAGCACTCCTGCAAACTTTTGAAGCCAAGTACACAGTTGTGCTGCCATCAAGCCAGCGGCGCCGGAGATTAGCTGTTCACAGATGGAGTGACGGACGGACTGACGGACGGGATGGAAAACATAGACATCGGCCTGGTAGAGACAATTATGGGGTGGAGACAATTATGGGATGCCCACTGTGTGGGGAGAAAAGTGTTTTCATTCATTCATTCAAGACAGTGGCCAATGAAATCGTTGGAAAAAAATTTGTGCAGGAAGTAGACAAACTGCTGTGAGCGAAATGTTAAATACCGCTACCTTGGAGGGATACACTGGAACTGGAACAGCTCCACAGCTAAATCAAAAAGAGTGACTATCAAAGTTAAATGATTTATTTTATTTTATAGGGCGTACATAATTATAAAGTCCCAAGAACTTAGTATCCACTGACTCCTCCTTCTCCTGTCAAGGTGAGGCCTTGAGCACCAGATGGTGCAGCCTGCTGTTGGCTTGAGGTGGGCTCTGCCACGTTCCTGAGCTGCCACAGGGGCCCCAGGCATAAGACACACACATCACACACACACACACACACACACACACACACACACACACACACACACACACACACACACACACACACACACACACACACACACACACACACACACACACACACACACACACAGGAATAGGCATGCACTGCGGGCGAGCGCACACACAAACGCACGCACGCACGCACGCACGCACACACACACACACACACACACACACACACACACACACACACACACAAAGGGAGCTATTTTCCCACACCTCCACAGGCCAACTTGTAAAGTATACAGTTTAATTCCTGGGCCGAGGCGCTGTAAACTGGCTGAGGAGCCACGTTTATTTTCTCTGCAGAGTTTGTCTTCGCTCATCAGAGAGACCCAAACACTGGGAGAGGACGGCAGGCTGGGAAGTGTCAGAGAGAGAGAGAGAGAGAGAGAGAGAGAGAGAGAGAGAGAGAGAGAGAGACAGAGAGAGAGATAGAGAGAGAGAGAGAGAGAGAGAGACACACACCGACAGACACACCGACAGACACATAGAGAATGAGATGCAAAGGATGGGAGAGGACAAAGGGAAGAGGGAGGTGGTGAGGAAGAGGTGGAGCATAACATGGAGGGATAGCAGGTGGGAGACAGGAGAGAAGGGCTAAGGAAGGCATGGGGATGCAGGAGGAATTGACAGACAGAAGCAGGGAAGAATGGAGAGAGAGAGAGAGAGAGAGAGAGAAGCTGATACAGAGAAATTACAAATAACAAAGGAAGCAAAGGATGGAAAAAGGGAAGAGAGGAAAAGATCTAGAAATAAAGCATGGACTGATAACTGAGGCAGAGAGACAGACGGGAGAGAAGCGCTAGACCGAGGGACACACAAATACTAGTATAACATCTATGGATGAAGGGTTGAGGAGAGAAGTGTCACACTGAGGTAGAGCGACTGACAGAGACAGGATGAGTTGGGGTCAGGGAGCGAGGTTTGTGGTGGACAGGAGGGGGCAAGGGAAGGTTAGGGAGAGGTAAAACGTTGCCATGGGGGGTGGGGGTGTTGGTGGAGTTAGCTGTCTGGACTGGAGGCATGGGGGAGAGGAGGAGGTTGAAGGGGAGACCACTGCCCCTGCCACTGAGACTTATCAAAACAGCTCCTGCATTCTTGCTCAATCAGCCGGCCTCCCGGAGGACTAAACACTTCTACCAGTGTTTGCACTTAGGTAAACAGTGACAAGTGGGCTGTCAGGAGACTCTGTGGCCTGCTTACAGAGGCACTACACCTCAAGACCTCCACTACCACACTGGACTAATACACAGTCAAATATGCACGTTAATGTACCCATAGAGGTCAATTTTTACACTCTCAGAGTTAAACTGTCACTCTAGATTTCTCTGTGTACCACTTCTAAGAGTCCACAAAGGACGGAAATGAACACACACACAAACACACAGAAGTTAATTCATGTAATGGTGGTAAGATGATGACGTGGTTGTTGACAGAGCCCCTGATGGAGTCTTAGATCCGAAACTACCGTAGTTTACACTGCTCTACCCCCCAGTGCTGCTAAGGTTATTTGCTGCTGTTCCTTTTACAGAAGGTTGTGGGTCTTGCCTGTACTTTTTGCTGTATTTTTTATTTTATTTGTCTTGTTCTTTTTGTTTTAAAATATATATATTTTTTCACCTTAAAGGACAACTTTGTTTTCTTAAAACAAGGGTTCATATTTTAGATTGTAATTAGAGAAAAGAAAAGATGACTGTTAATGTATTCATTTACTGCTTTCTATCATCATTCTATCAAGTCCATTCCCAAGATGCACCGCAACCTTTTACAGATGTGACTTATAACAATACATATTTAGCCACTTGTACGCATGCCCCCACCCCCTGAAATCAAGATCACTAAAATCGCAAAGACAATAGAAAGCAGTAAATGAAAACATTTTAACACTCATCTTTTCTTTTCTTAACTCTTTGAGTGCCTGGGATATTCGGGATCAAAAACAATTTTTTATTTGCTATTTTACTTACCCCGAGCTGCTTGGAGCAACGTGGGTGGTCCCGGCTCGCCCAGCGCTCACCAACGAGAGACGCTAGATGCTCTGACGATTTATTCCATTGAAAATGGTTTAAAATAAAGTTTAGACCCCCCCCCAATGTTCACCCAATGTTCATTGTAGGCGGCGCGTCGTATTCCAGGGTGCCTATCCCGAACTAGTCCGGGATATTTAATGAAATGGAATAAAATGATAAGAGGCCTTCTGAAGCCTGGCCTGATTTTTCTAGCTACTAGCCGAAAGCTAGCAACCTCCCGGCCGGCCGTTATTTGCGAACGAAATCGCCAATCTCCGCCTAATCCAATGAAAGACCACATCTTTGAAGGCTTATATCTCTGGATTGTGTCTTTAGGGAAGCGGCGCAAGGTTTATTTACGGCGAAATCGCCCAAAAATGATCTTTTAGATGACAAAATGGGAATAGCCATTCTGTTAGCATTATCATCCGGGACATTTCCATGACGTGCATGAACGTGAGCATGTGAGGTCCTGGAAGGTGAGGTCCTGGAAGCTAAAGCGCTCGCCTATGAGAGATACCCTGGCATTCTATGGCCCCTAGAGGGCGCTGGCACCAAATGAGTTAATTACAATCTAAAATATGAATATAGTAAAAAAAACAAA
This sequence comes from Nannobrachium achirus, assembly GCF_963921795.1. Classification (NCBI taxonomy): domain Eukaryota; kingdom Metazoa; phylum Chordata; class Actinopteri; order Myctophiformes; family Myctophidae; genus Nannobrachium; species Nannobrachium achirus. The sequence goes on from NC_137811.1 coordinate 52,266,705, forward strand.
GTTGTCCTTTAACAAAGTTTGAATGTTAAAGAACTTTCTCATTATGACAGATACCTGATTCAGAATCATTAAATAGTTCAATTTAATTTGTAATCAAAGCTCTGTTGTTGTTTTTGTTTGTTTGTGTGTGTGTGTGTGTGTGTGTGTGTGTGTGTGTGTGTGTGTGTGTGTGTGTGTGTGTGTGTGTGTGTGTGTGTGTGTGTGTGTGTGTGTGCGTGTGTGTGTGTGTTTTCCCCCCTTCTGGGGATGGCGACACACATTAACATTATGAAACCAGCATTTACAGTACATCTGCGTTTCTGTTGGCCAATGTCGCTATTGTTCTGTTCTGAGGGGTTAGAAGAGGGATGAGGGGTGGAGTTAACTAGCTAATCTCCACACCCATTACCAGGCTGCCAAATATTTAGAAGGCTTTTACTCAGCTTCTTGATTTCAGGTTAAATATTCAATTAAGCTTACATTGAGGATCCATTCTGTCATTTCAGAATCTATAAAAAGCTGAAAAGTGACCTACTGTACATGTGCCACTAAGCTGTCTAAGCACTGTATTCAGTCAAATATTATTATGCTGCTCGCTGTGCTTTGAAAAGTCGTGAAAATGTGTGCAAATCTTTGAAAATATGTATTTGTTAGGTGAACATCAAAGCGAACTCAAATTTTCTTCTGGGGGGTCCCTGGAACTAAATATGTTTGAGATGGGGGTCCATGGCCAAATACATATCATTGTGGGGGTCCTTCACATGAAAAGGTTTGAGCACCACTGACATAGAAACATTGCTTTTTCAAAAAAACCTTAGAAGGATTTGAAATATTCAAAGACTTGCACAAATTTTCATGATTTAAAAAAAATAACAGATCTATAAGCTCGCAGCGTGGCACTCGGTGCCGCGCTGTGAGCTTGTAGATCTGCTACTTGTCAATAGTTAAGCACACAATAATGCGTAATAATGTGTTCCCAGTTCCACCTATGAAGAACATTCATGGGGGGCCCGCAGTGAATCCTTGTACCCATGCAGGACCCAGAATTTGGTGCGACACCCCTGCCCACAACCACACACCTAACACCACCCACACATCCAAACACTCACACACAAACACACACTGGGGCCTCTGGAGGTCAAAGGGCCCTAATCTTCCATGGACCCCCGGCTAGCTGCTGCTACTAGTGATGGGGGCGGGGGATGAAAGTGCCACAGTGCTTCAGCTTGGGATAAACATCACCCAGAAAAGGGGAGGAAAAATAACATCAGCCTTCTTGTTGTTCCTCCCTAAACACTCCAGACGGTAATTTTTCCACTGGCATTCACACAACCGCACTGCACGCAGCCCTGTGCACTTACCTCCTCCCCGGGTAGAATTTGATATTTTATCTGACTGAAAAATGTAAATACAGGTTATTGTTTTTCTCCAAATTAAGGAGCAGGTTTATACTCAATCAAGCTCCAGCTTACACCAATCAAATGGTGATCAGGGCATATCTGGAGTATCTGTTATGATGAAGAATTAAAAAATAAAAAAGGGGGAGAAAAAAACAGAAAACTAAGACACAAAAAGTCTGACAGTTTTCCAGCTCTGAAAAAAAGAGGCTTCCCAAATAAAGCAGAATATATTTTTTGGATTCGTTTGGACATGAGACATGTTTAGCACTAACACTCAAAACGCTCCAGAAAAAACAATATTTGCTCTTAAAATCATAAATCAGCAGTGGGGAACGTGTATACAACAAAGGCTTAAACAACATGTGTTACTGTATGACTCACAGCACTGTGGGTTAGAATGAGATACTTTATCCACAGAGTTGCAGTATGATGGGCGTTGGTTTGGCTTATTGTTACTGTCTGTGCTCTCATTTGAAACAAACAAATATCGTAACGTTAAGGCGCAAATCCCAACAGAGGGGAATATCTGACAATGATGACAATCACTACAAGCGGCGGATGTGTGTGATAAAATAAATAAAAAGTAAGCGAAACCAAGTGATGGTCGTGAGAAGAGAAAAACAAATGAAATGACTCAAAGAACCAATTAAGGAACCACTAAACAAACAAAATGAACAACGAATAAATAAAAGTGGCTGATACGTGTGATTAAATAAGGAAGTTCAGAAATAACTCCTCCGTCAGAGAAAGAGAAAAACCAACAAATAACTGAATGAACAAAGGAAAAAACCACTAAAACAAAATACAGAAGGAATGAATAAAAGCTAAGAAAAAAATAAAACATTTACACAAAGTACTATACAAAGAAACTCACTCTCACACACATACTGTACACACACACACACACACACACACACACACACACACACACACACACACACACAGATAATATGTATAATACAGTTATATATAGTGTACTGTATGTATATAAACTGTGCTGTTTGTTTGTGAGTGTGTGTGTGTGTGTGTGTGTGTGTGTGTGTGTGTGTGTGTGTGTGTGTGTGTGTGTGTGTGTGTGAGTGTGTGTGTGTGTGTGTGTGTGTGTGTGTGTGTGTGTGCGTGCGTGCGTGTGCGTGCGTGTGTGCGCTGTGTGTGGTGGTGGGTGGGGAGTTGGGGGGGGGTTCACAGTGTGTTCACTGAGTGTGTGTGTGTGTGTGTGTGTGTGTGTGTGTGTGTGTGTGTGTGTGTGTGTGTGTGTGTGTGTGTGTGTGTGTCTGACCTCGGTGGGGGAGCCAAACTCTGCGGAGGGGCTGCAGGTGCTGGTGTCCGGGGGGACTGTGCCTGCACTGCTCCGCACCGGGGAGGATGGAGCCACGCCAGCAGGGGGTTCTGGGATAGTGGAGGTCTGACGGAGGATGCCGCGCTTCTGGAGCCGCGCCCACGTAGATGTCCAACTGAGGAAGAGCTCATACAGCAGCTGCACCTGCGGAGAGAGAGAGAGAGAGAGACAGAGAGAGAGAGAGAGAGAGAGAGAAAGAAAGAGAGACGGGGGGGATTTTTGTGAACGCTACAAAGTATGTTGAAATAATTAGGAACGGGGTGCTCGTGATTCTCGCCAAAGTTTCAAGATTTGCTATGAGGAAACATCTGAGAAGGAACTGACATTTTTGTGTGAGGCTACATCTGGTTGAAATCTTGCATGCATCAATCCTTTGTCTTGGTTGGACTGTATACATCGAAATATGTACTATATATATATATGTGTGTGTGTGTGTGTGTGTGTGTGTGTGTGTGTGTGTGTGTGTGTGTGTGTGTGTGTGTGTGTGTGTATACAGTATATATATACTGTATATATATAAACCTGCCACAAAAAGTTCGGAAATCTAACTTTGGTCGATTATATCTCCCCTTTAATAATACCAAATGGTATTGTTTTTATCGTTGATTTGTCACCTTTACAACGAGGTACAGCTTGTAAACATCGGGCATTCGAGGCATGAGCTACACAGCCAAACGTGTGGGTAGCGCCAACCCAAAATTTGCCAACATTCGGTCCATTATATCCCCCCTTTAACACATTCCCCGCCATTTAACAATACCTTCGTACTCTCCCCTGCCTCTGTCTCCATAGACTTCCATGTAATTCATAGTGCACGGATCATGCACACCCATGCCTAGATAATGCACCACGTGTCTGCACATTGCTCACAGCTTTCAAACAAAAAAATCCGAATGGAAATCCGTTCAGGCATTCATGAGATAGCAGCCATTATGTTTTCCTAAAATATAAACAAAGATGGCTGCCATTTTTGAAAGATGGGGTTGCTATGGGGGTTAAACATGCAATTTCGCGATTGCTATCATGCCTACTAAAGTTTTTGGGGTCCAATTTTTTTTTTGAAAAAACATTTTTTTGATTTTTTTTTTCTTTTTTTTTTTTCGGGATTATCGGGCCTGGCGGGGAAAGACATTGAAATAATCTCTGGACTATCGGGCCTGGCATGCAATGAGTTAATTATGCCAAATGTATTGTGTTTGATGTCATTGTTATCGTTGATTCGTCACCTTTACAACGAGGTACAGCTTGTAAGGATCTGGCATTCGTGGAATGAGCAACACAGCCAAACGTGTGGGTCGGGCCCCTCCAAAAATGGCCTGCAATACTGTGGGGCATTGAATGATTGCACTATCTCACAGTAATAAGGAAAAGAAAAAACAACACATATTGGCCATTTTTACACTTTGTTAATGTTAAGCTCAGTGTCAGGGAAGCCCAAAACGAGAGTTACAAGCTGCTTACAAGCTGTACTTCGTTGTATAGGTGACAAATCAACGATAAAAATGATATAAAACACAATACAAATTGGTATTATTAAAGGGGAGATATAATTAATTATTAATATGTTTCCTTTCTTTTTGTGCTGAGTTTATATATATATATATATATATATAGTATATAAAGGGTGCAACGGTTTACAAAATGTATGGTTCGGTTTGGTTTGGTTCGATATTTTGGTGTCACGGTTCGATACAAAAAAATATCAGAAATGTATTTATGATTTATAAATGTATTTTTATAACAATGTCTTTTTTGTTTTAACTTTGAACAATACGGTACCCAACCTCTAGGGCAGTGGGCTCTGCAGACCCCTAGGGGTCCTTGAGGGGGTTCCAGGGGAATGTGGATGTGGAGTGGTATTGTATTGTTCGGTACAGGGTCATTCGGTTTGGTGTTCGATATTCGAACTCATATATTTTAACACACTCAGCGCCCTTCGGTGGTGAAAGTGGTTTGAAATTCTTGCCGGAACTGTCATAAATTGGCCGCGCGGCGAAGCTGCGCGGTCAAATTTTTTTGGGGAGGCTCTAATCCCCCAAAACCCCTGAAATGCATAGAAAACTGCCTTCTATAATAAGCCTCTTCATATTGTTCATTGTTCCATACAGAAGGGTATAAGCATATATATATATTATTATATTTATTATATTATTACCCATATTATTATTAATATTATTATAACCAGTTATCTAAAGTAACTAAGTACATTTACTAAAGTACTGTATTTAAGTACAGGTTTTAAGTATAGCCTAGCCTACTTTACTGGAGTATTTCCAATACTTTTAATTCTACTCCACTACATCTCCCATTGACCCATTCCCAGATGCAGAATTGAATCATTTTGGTCAATTCTGCATTTATGGCCGCATGCAGGCACAGACACGAGTCCTCCTAGAGATAGGATTTATGGCTCTTTGAAGTGAGCCGGATCTCTGGGATCCGTTCTTTTCAAAGAGCCGTTCAAAAGACGTAGGCCTACATTTTGATACTTCTACTCAAGTACATTAACATTCCAAACTTCTACTTGATTGCAGTATTGATATTTCTACTCAAGTAAAGAAATTGAGTACTTTTCCCACCACTGTTCATTAGAAAGGAACGGCTCCCTACTGTGAACCGAATCCTATCGTTCATTTCAAAGAGCCGTTCAAAAGACTCGATTCGTTCGCGAACGTCCCACCTCTACCCGCTCCGTGTCAAACAAACACTGAAACGCAAACAGACTGGATCACACTGACCTACACAAACCCACGGGAATAATTTAGAAGCACTTTATCAGAAAATATAACTAGTAACACTTGTGTACTGTATGTTAACACTTTCCAAGCCACGGGGAGCCCCTTAATATTAAAACCGTACTATATCGGACTTCCTAGGGGGGGGGTCTCAGCCGCTCGTCTTTTCCCGTACTTTCCCGTATTTACCGAAATAAATGATTTTCATCCGAAAATCGGCGATCGTCTAACCTTCGCTAGTCACCACTCGTGCATCGATAGCTCAGGCTGGTCTGACATGAAGCAGAAGTGATGTCATGGCCCTTTCCTTCTCCAAGGCACCTTCCCCCATTCGGTTACTGTCTGTACACGAGTGCTTCTACTGCAGCCGTGCTGGGGGCTATGCTAGCGAAACTTTTCAGTTCTACTCTTGAGTCACACGTGGATTATTTGAGGGGACATTTACGTGAACGGATCGCGCAAGCGAAACGCACGGGGACATGATGCGTCAGCCGAATCTCCCACTCTAAGCCAATGCAGATTGAGTTTTTCACTGGGAACTGGGGTGAGTATACAACGGGGGATCGCGGTATGGTAATGAGGGATGAAGACCACGTGATATAGCGCTGGATGTCTGGTAAAATGAATGCGGTTCAGATCATAATATAATAATAGAAATTTCACGGCTAATCTACCAACAACCATTCTATTTCGGACGGCAAAGAGTTAATCTGACTTTAGTAGGCCTATAGGCTATTGTTTTCTTCCTGGACGTGCGTTTGTGGCTGGTTATTTAACATGGGATTTTGACAGCTGGCTTCTCCTCTTCTTAACGGAACGCCGTTCCGGCCCCAAATGTTTTAACGGAACGGGGGTTCCGGCCATTCCGGCTCACTTTTACCACTGGCGCCCTTTGATGAAACAATGATTTAATCGCAGAGTGCCACGCTATTTTATTGATTTCACCTGATTTCAGAGGCTTGGGGTAAAAGTAATCTGAGTAAATGGTTCCTTAATTTTTTGGCGATTGTATTTTCTTTCACTTAGAACAGAAAAATTACAACCGCGATCATCAGTGCTTTTGTAACGGCCAGTAGAGAAGGGCTCTTAAACATGAACGTGATCTGGAGTTAGATTAGGGGATAAATGCACTTTTATGAATCTCATAACATTAGCTCTCTATGGCTGGATTTAGACTGCAGTCAAATCTAACCTAAATCTGATTTATTTCTCAAATCCGATCTTTTGGCCTGACTGTTCACACAAGATTGCAAGTGAAAAGATCTGATTTGTGTGTTCAGACTGATTTTAACTAATTTAGTGCTCCTGAAATTAACGGATTAAAATGTCCAGCGTGCCTCCCGCAGGCTGCATCCACGACCGTTGTCTTATTTTGAAGGCCAGAAGTCCATAGCGTAAACACTTCCGGTTTGACGTCATCACGTCATTCACCGGAATCGCTAGTCATCAACATACTGTTGTGTAATGGCGGATCGGTGCTTTTCAACATGTGTTATATAAGCGAGAATCTACTGCCATCCTCCCTTTGAAAGTGTTGTTTTGAGATAATGGACATTAAAGATGAGATTCCCCGTCTGCCTCAATGTTATGGGATTACTATTTTGTGCTCGTGGATCCGTGATGATGATGAATCGGCGAGGGCCATCGTGTCAGGACCTTCCGCGCACCAACAGGGTAGGAGAACCGCCGTTACAGTAATAGAGTACTTTTCGCGAGTATCCTCGGGATCGGCACCATGTGCTACTCGAGTATTTTTCACGAGTATTCTCGGCGCTAATTGAGTTAACAACTTCAACCCAAAGTGTCATATGTGCTTTGGTTACGGTGGTAACGACGTTGGCATCATGACTTTTCTCTCTTTATGTGTTTTTTCAAAATTAAATATTTCCTCTGACATTGCAGATAGGACCTTCTGAACCCATTTTCTGCCATGCCGTGAGATATGTCTTCATATATTGCCTTAATTGTTCCTGTACATTTCTCAGGTACTGAGACATCCCCCCAAAGTGCTAGGAGATGTTGAATTACTACCTCTGTCCACTGAATGCTGCTCCCCATTTTTTCTGTAGTGTAAAACTTATGCTGAACTATTGTTTTATTTTCATAACACCACGTTTCATAACGTGAGGAGAATATACCAAACAGCACTGTCGACATTGAGCAGCGATAATAATAATACCATAATAATACTGTAATATGTACAATCGCCAGCAGCAGTACATTTAGACTTGCCACCCAGCTACACATTTTCAAATGATCTATAATAATTATATACATTCATTAAATCAGTGTCCTACCTACAGTATTAAAAAGAAAACCTGGAAACTTGGAACTTCCCAATTCCTTGGAAAACGTCCCCTGCTTTGCTTTGGCAAGTCAAGTCCGAATGCTAATGTGAGATCATTTTCACGTTCAGTATTCTCTCAATTGACCAAAGCTGTCATCAGATTTACTTGTCCTCCTTGGTAATAAGTCGTTCTTTTTCAACAGATGACATCAGTTTTTGCTCTTTTCTTGAATTTCTCAGTGGTCCCTCGCCACCATTGACTTAATTGTTTCATTGTCTGACCACACCTCATACACTACATTAATCTATTGTGAAGAAGAAAAAAGAAAACACCAATCACAAAACATCTTTCTCCCACAACGGATTGAAGACACGTTTTGTCAGATTTCCAGGAATTAAGGTGACTTCAAGTTTACTACATACTTCTAGTTTGCTACTACCCCAATACCACAAATAGCCTACTACCTCCTACCCCTAGGTCTAAGCTGGAAATTGTCCAATATAATGGCACTAGAGGAAAGACCATGGGGTCACCTATTGTGTGTCACCAGGTTTTATCTTGGAAGCCTCCTATTCAATTATGAGATATTGGGTTGCCTGGTGGCACAGCCAATTATTGCAAAGATCATACCAGTAAGACTCCCTAATCGGGAGATAAGCGACCGTCAGGTCGCAACGTGAATTTAGGCCAAAATGGTGGCGCTATATTGGACAGATCCCTGTTGGTGACATGAGTGCAGACATACTGTGTAGCGATTTGCGTGATTTTAGGGCAAAATCTGTAGGAGCAGTGTCCAAAAATGTGTTTGAAAAAATCGGCCTGACGGTGGCGCTATATGGGAGAGATCCATGTTGATTGCGACCATCAGGTCGCATTTACTATCAAAACCTCCACCGCTGTCTGTCCGTCTGTCACGTCACGTCACGTCACGTCACACTTTTGCCCTACTCCTATCTCCGCCATCGTTGCCCCTATCCATGTGAAATTTTCCACACACACTCCTTGCCTGCCAAACCACAACCTTCAGGACCCCCGGACCTACACGGACCCCCAGGGACCCCCTGCCACTGCCGCCAAGTAGTGCAAATATGACCAAATCAACAACCCAACTGGGCTGCTCACAGGGAATTCCCGGGGACCACCGACTCCTGTTGCTCCAACAGTCCTTCAACCTCATTGGTTTAACTTTGCCCCGCCCCTCCCCTCATTGGCCGAAACTTCATTTGGCTTTACTCATTAACCGTTTGTCGTGCAAACTGCTGGATGGTGTCAATTGACTTGATTAAGAGTCCTTCAGCTTAATTGGTTGAACTTAGCCCCGCCCCCTCCTCTGATTGGCCCAAACTTTATTGGGCTTTACTCATTAACTGTTTGTCGTACACACTTCTGAGTGGTGTCAATTAACTTCAGTAAAGGGTCCTTCACCTTAACTCTTACTGTGCCAATCCCGAACTAGTTCGGCTTTATTTGTCCTTATCAGGGTGCCGATCTCGAACTAGTTCGGCTTTTTTTTTTTTTTTCGAGCCGCGCCGCCGGCCGTCATCTGTTTACACGGCCCGCGAGAGCGTCGCGCCGCCGATATTTACCATCCACTCCAATGCAATCCAGGATCTTTAGAGCTCATTTTCTCTGTTCCATGCATATCCATGAGGTGTGCAAGGTTTAATCATGGCTAAATCGCCGAACATAGGGCTTCTAAAATGCTTGGTAGTCAATAGCTAACTTCAAGCTAACTTCATACTGTTCCTGTACATGAACAAAGGAAAGTGTTCAGGCGAGTCATGGCTGCACAGGGCTTGTGCATATACCAGCACTTGTCAATGTAGCATTCTATGGCCATTGGGCGCCCTCTAGTGGTGAAAAGGTGGCACAGAATGAGTTAATTGGTTTAACGTTGCCCCGCCCCCTCCTTTGATTGGCCAAAACTTTATTTGGCTTTACTCATCAACCGTTTGTCGTACAAACTTGTGGGTCGAACCAATGCCACTTACAGGCCTCTTTGTGTATACTGTGACCTGACGGTCGCTTATCTCCCGATTAGGGAGTCTTACTAGTGAGATTAGTGTAGACATACTGTGTACCGATTTGTGCGATTTTAGGACAAAATCTGTAGGAGCAGTGTCCAAAAATTTGTTTGAAAAAATCTGCCTGATGGTGGCGCTATATTGGACAGATCCCTGTTGGTGACATGAGTGCAGACATACTGTGTAGCGATTTGCGTGATTTTAGGGCAAAATCTGTAGGAGCAGTGTCCAAAAATGTGTTTTAAAAAATCGGCCTGAAGGTGGCGCTAAATGGGACAGATCCATGTTGATGAGATGAGTGTAGACATACTGTGTACCGATTTGCGTGATTTTAGGGCAAAAATTTTAGGAGCAGTGTCCAAAAATGTGTTTTGCAAGAATCTGCCTCATGGTGGCGCTAGAAGAGGGCCATGTGAGAATTGGGTGGAGGTTGTGGTTTGGCAGGCAAGGAGTGTGTATGCAAAATTTGGCATGGATCGGGGCAACGGTTGCGGAGATATGAGCAGGGTAAAAGTGTGAGGTGACGTGACGTGACGTGACGTGACGTGACGTGACAGACTGACTGACTGACTGACTGACTGACGGACTGACGGACTGACGGACGGATGGACGGACGGACGGACGGACTGACTGACTGACAGACAGACAGGCGGTGGAGGTTTTGATAGTAAGTGCGACCTGAAGGTCGCAACAAATATTCTTATTGCCAGGGGTCACCACAGCAGATCATTTGTTTCCATCTGCTTCTGTTCTATGCATCTTCCTCAGTCACTCCATCCACCTGCGTGTCCTCTCTCACTGCATCCAAAAACCTCCTCTTTGGCTTTCCTCTTCTCCTCTTGCCTGGCAGCTCCATCTTCAGCATCCTTCACCCAATTTTCCCCTCATCCCTCTGTATGTCCAAACCATCTTTTTTCAGTGCAGGACCGTAACAAGAGGGGGGGAAAAGTAAGAAGTGTTTGTGTGTGTGTGTACTGTACTGGTATTTATGTGCACATAAACAATACTGCTTTCATGTTTTCATACAAAGTTGAAATGAGAGTGTGTGCTCACACACGTACAAATGTGTTATCCCCATTCCCTAACAACAAAATTTCACCAAAGTGAAGTGGTGTCACTAGTTTTCCCCTGAAAAGCTCACCACGGCTTGGGGAAAAACTGAACTGAAGGCTCGGCGGCAAAGTGTTCTCTACTATTTATCATCTATTCACATGAAAAGAGGCCTTCACTTCAAACAACAACAAAGCCAAAAACACAAGGAGTGGAAAACATGAGGGGAGAGCGGGGGAATGTGATGTGATGCTTTCTGTTATTCATGCATTCACTCAAGAGGAAGAGACACAGAGGAGAGGTGGGGGGGGGGGGGGAGCAGAGGAGAGAGAGCGAGCAAGGGAGGGAGGGAGAGAGGCGCTCCTTTACAATGAGCTAATTTCTGGATTCCGAATGCTTCTCTTCCCCGGCCAAGCCCCCCCCCCCCCAAAAAAAAGCAGTTCCCTTCGGTACCACTGAGGGTCCCTCCAGCAGTATAGGCGCAAATACAACACACACACATACAGTACGCACCCACATGCAACCTCACTCAAACATCCACATCCTCACACACACACACACACACACACACACACACACACACACACACACACACACACACACACACACACACACACACACACACACACACACACACACACACAGACACACACAGACACACACAAATACACACACATTGCAGAGTTGCCTTCCATAAATAAGCATAAATCAAAGGAGCGGCACGACAATACATTACAGCTGGTCCATTTCAAACATGTCCAGGAAGAGCTGCTAACGCTGCTCCAGCAGCCGTCCAGAGACAGGGCCAACAGCTGCCTGCCATACCCAGCCGACCCGCACTGACGGCAGGCCAGGCGCGGCTCCACGCTCCCTTCTCTCTACGAGTGTCTGTCTGGGGCCTGGATGTCCAACCAAGCACAACAAGGCCTACTGCACTCAGCAGCAGATGTGGAAGAAGACAGAGTAAGGGGGACAGGATGAGAGAAGGGTTTAAGGAAAAAAAACTGAAAAAGGAAGGGGGAAATGAGGGGGGGGGGGGGGGGGGGAGTACAAAGAGAAAAAGAGACAGAGAACGAGGATGGAGAGAGGGAAGGAGTCTGGTGACATGTCCTCTTTTGTCTTCTGTCAGTTGGGTTTCATTCCAACATCAGAAAGTAGGATGACTTTCCAATTCAGCCACTGCTCTCATATGGTTCCAAATGCAAGCAGGAAAAGAGCTGTGAGCTGAGGATGTGTAGTCCAAGGGGGACAGTTTTACATGGTATGGCACACAGCAGATAGGGGAACTAACAGGATTCATACTGAACATGTGCTTCTGAATGTCAATGTTAGAGAAATAACTCTGTTTCATTCTTCCTGATAGCCAGAGGTAATTATGCACGGCCTCCAGAATAGATAGTGTGTAACACTTGTATTGTTTTATATTCCCTGGCCATGAGAGGCAGTGCGGAATTCAAAGTATCATACTTCTCCTTTTAATAAGATGAAATTAAAAAGGTCTTCCTCCTTCTCCCGGTCTTAATCTGTTATTCTTAGTCCTCTGATGGCACCCACCCCTCATTCATTCTCCTTTTCTTCCCCCTCATCTTCCACTGTCGATCCCTTACCCCCAGCCTCTCTTCTCTTTCTTTTCCTGCTCATCTATCCCAGCTTGGTGACAGTACAAAGTATGGTCAGTTGTTCTCTCCAGATGAGCTACTGCTGCCAGGTCAGGTCAGCGAGCAGATTGGGCCCTGCTTCCAGTGCTGTTACACATGGATGCACCCGGCACGCACGCGCACACACCACCCACACACTTCTTGCATGAACTCATGCACACATAATACACATTGCAGTTCCTGAGCAGTGAGCAGAACATTTGGAGGGCTGCGTCCTCCAAGGACCTGTCATCTCCACTGAGGTTTGTGCAGATCAGCAGGGCTGCAGTAGTGAGAACTGGAGACTGAACAGAGGCTTCCACAATCATTCATAAAAACACACAGATGAGAGACGCGTTAGCGTGCAACATGGCCAGAGCTCGCGTGTCTATCTACACAGTGCAACGTTTAAAAACCCACACAAATCTGACATGCTGTCCACTTTGTTTGGCAGCTCATTTTTTTGCGCACGTGTGTGTGTATTCGCGGAATGCTCAATGGTTACGTGTCAAAGTCGGATGTTGTGGTGGTGCGTGCGTGAGTGAGTGGCTGTTATTTTCAAGATGGTCCTGATAAGGCTGGAGGGCAGCACCTGACCTTGTCCGTCTACACACTGCTCACAGTAATCTCCCATCACGCACACGCGCATGCACATGCAGGTACCAATACTGGACAGATTGCAGTATTTGCTGCCCTCAAAGTTGTGTGCTGCCCTAGAAGCACTCAGGGTTTGTTCCATGTGCCGAGTTCATGTTTTCCATTCACCACAGTATAATTTAGTTTATGACATAAAGTCATTACAATAGATTAATTTAGTTTACACATGATTACATGATCATTTATTATATTGCAGCACTGCATATCAAAGGAGTAAGTAGAAGGCCGTCCTCCTCTGCTACCACAGTTGTGGTATGCCATGGTTTGCCGTGTCACTCCAGACTGTTCAATCTACAGCAATAAGGACTGCTGCATTATACAGTCATTAATCAGCCAACGTTGTTGCCACAAAGTATTGTGTGTATGTGTGAGTGAGTTCATGTGCGTTTCAACAAAGCATGTGTGCAAGCCATTGAAATGACGACTGTATGTGTGTATATGTGTGCACGCACATGCATGTGTGCATGCATGTGTGTTCTACTCCGTGATGTGACAGTTCACCTTGGGTGTTCTGGTCTGGGATGACGTTAGCGTCTGTCACAAACATGCAACAAAGCTGGTGGTCTCCTTTCTCGTTCCTTCTTCTGAGCCTGCATGTGCTTGTTTCACACTTCTCGGTCTTCTTCTTTGGCTTCTTCCTAAATACCTCCATGTTCCCCCTTACTTTTCTTTTAGTATATATGTTTTATGTATGTTCGCGGAACGTTTAATGAAATTAACTCATAAAAGGCACCGCTCACTTCACACTGGGTGTGATTTTTCTAAACTATTCTCTCTCTGTGTTCTCTGTGTTCTCTCCGTCCTCTCTTTTCTCTTTGGCTCTCACCCTCATCATTCCCAGGCCCTGGTATGCACAAGGCAAACCTCCTGTGTTGGTGGCACTGACTGTGTAGCAACTGTGCAGCTCTCTTGACATCCCCACATACATTCCCACAAATAGCAGGGCTAATTAGAAGAAGGGTTCAGTGGTGTGAGGTCCCCCTTTTTTGTTCTGCACCCTCTGGCAGCAGTTCTTACAGAGCTGCTTCTAATTGCTATTAGCTTATAACCCAACTCCTGTTGGGAATTAACTGAGAGAGGGAGGGATTGAGAAGAGAAGAGAAGAGAAGAGAAGAGAAGAGAAGAGAAGAGAAGAGAAGAGAAGAGAAGAGAAGAGAAGAGGAGGAGAGGAGAGGAGAGGAGAGGAGAGGAGAGGAGAGGAGAGGAGAGGAGAGGAGAGGAGAGGAGAGGAGAGGAGAGGAGAGAGCTGTGTTCTCATTTCCATTGAGCACAAAGCTAACAAGAAAGGTGTTTTCCTTGGAACGGAGATCCCCACCAGGCTGGGTTGCCTACTCAGGGCTGTGTTACGATCTGTTATAGTGCCACCATGAGGTCAATTTGACAAAGTTAAAATTCAAAGTGTGATGGTTCTTCCTTGGCCTAGTGGGAATGTGTGTGCAAAGGTGCAAGGCAAACGGGCACTACGTTCACGATTTGGGGCCACTCCCGCAACCTTTGTAAGCCAATTGGAGCCATTTGAAATGATATGAAAATCTGATATGACTACATGTGATCAAACTGTGTGCAAAGTTTCATGCCGATCGGTCCTGTGGGCCCGAGATTAGCTGTTTACAGACGGACAGACAGACAGACAGACTCACGGGAGTGAAAACCTAATCCCTCGCCTTCGGTCTTCCGGCCTTGGCAGGGATAATAATCACTCATTATAAAGTCACGATAAGCCTTCTTAGCTTTACCAGGCACAGATAGTCTTTCTGAATGGGAAAAACAGGGAACAAAGCAGTGAATAATTCCCCCCATAAACAACCAACTCTCTCCTCTTCTCTGGGAAAGCTTTCACCACTAGCACATTAAGGCCTTTCATTTGTTTCTGGTACCAATTCCACTGAATGTGGCCATGGCTCGTCACTGTGGTAGGAGTCACTTAAGAACGTGACCACTCAAAAGGTCGGCCAATTAAATGTTTACAGAGGACCTTAATCCAATACAGCTAATTCAATACAGAAAAAGACATATGTGTAATGGTACATGTAGATGTGATTATGGGGTTGTAACGGAGCGTTGAAAAACAACACAAAGGCCTTAATCAGGAGGCAAACATGTTCCGTATCCAATCTGTCCCGTTACATCAGGCTCTTCCTAGAAAGAACTTCCCCGCAAAAACAACCATGATGCATCTTGGAATTCCCTCCCTCGTTCACTTGAAGCTCAGACGTTTTGAAACCATGTGATCAAAACAAACAGGGAAACGCTCCCCTACTTTGTTGCAAATCAAGTTAAGTCTGAGGATGAGGCAGGTTGTTTATCTGTGTGACAGTCTACATCAACAAGATGACAATGAGGCTGGAAGGCTTTGCCATGTAGTGCCGTGAGCCCTGGCAGGGTTTCGTGTGTTTCAGTGTTTCCACAACGCTCCGTGAGGGGTAACAGAGATGATGGACTGCATGCTTGGAACTGCCTAATGTATGAATCTATCTCCCTATACTGTTGCATCATAACACAGGTGTTTCGGTGCTCAAAGTCTACTTAAGCCCTATATACTTGAATGACGAATAATGAAAATGGCGATGCAGTGCTCACAGTACATCGTGTTGTGAGCTTGTAGATCAGCTATTTTTGCTATTTTAAGTTCGCCTCCCTGCTCCGGTCAAAGTGTTAAAGTGTCTGTGAGCAAGACACTTAAGCCCTAAGAGCTCTAAAAGATGATTAGGTAGGCTACTACGTAAAAGTGTAAGTTTGTAGATCTATTGATAGCTTGTAGATTCTCGTCCGCCCTGATTACTTTGTGTTATGTTGGCGACACCCCTGCATGGAGAAGATTAATTATGCTTTAGGAAACTGGATACATTCAGGAACAGCACAGTGCATCTGTGATGAAGTACTTAAAGTACTGCACTACAGTATCTAGGTGTACCGATCAGTTGACATATGTCACGTTAAGTTTATTACAGTATGGCCAGTCATTTTAACATTTGGAAGGGGAAGTTGGCAGGCCAGTAAAATGGCAGCAGAAACCGTTTCTGTAAGTGGGGAATCAGAGCATCCAGAATTGAACTTTTGATATCATCATGGTTAGTAGTTGAATTATTGACATTAGTGAACAACTTTGAGGGCACATGGAATTTCTGCTTGATATACTCATCCAAATGAGTTTTATTTTAATGTGGGGCATACACCTTTGAATCAGAAAATGAACCCATATCCCAGTAGAATACCCAAGGGTACCCTGACATAATAAAGCCTTGATGTTCTGACATCTTAGGGAAACAGATTATGTTTTAGACTGGATACTGGTAATGTTATTCCCATAGCTCAGCCCATCTGATTAACTTACTTGCGCACTTACATCCAACTAACCTGTGGGTTGGAGCATTTAACACGGACAGGCTGCAGATCAACGTGCAGACACACGACGAAAGAGTGTCGTCCCTCGGCGGCCCCTGCCACAGGGGTCTGCAGCTTGTGGGAGGTGACGGCCAGCGTGGAGGTGCAGCCCATGGGCTCCAGCAGGCTCAGACTGCACTGCTGACCCAGCAGAGTATACACACTGAACTGACTCAGGCTTATAGTCCACGGAAACGCATCACCTAATGGGAGACAAAAAGGGGGTGGGGGTTAATCAGAGAGATAGGGTGGAGGTATATACAGTACTAGAATTGACAGAGTCAATTTTGACAAGTGTGCCTGCAGCTCGCTAAATGCGCGACCTCGCGCAGCGGTTCGGACCGTGAGACCATCCGCCGAGTCGTCTGCGTTTCGTTGTGAGAGGGTCGGTCCCCCTGAAAAACGCGTTCTGGCACGAAACGGTTACGTTTCGCGCGTTCGTGACGCCCCCTAGGGGTCGAAGTGGAAATGCTTTTGGGGATCCGTTGAGTATGCCACCCCCGACCTGTGGTTGAAATTCAGTGTTGACTCAACCTATTGTTTGTGATTTATGGCTATCGTTTGCGAAACGTGCCCCTCCCGCTAACTTTGGAAGCGCGTTACGAACGAACGGTACGGACTATCGAAATATCCTTTGACTATGTTTATCGCGTGGCTTTATAGATCATGTGTACCGTTTTTTAAGACATTTGAAGAAAATATGTAGGAAAACGAGCAAAAAGTGTGTTTTGGAGAAAATTCAAGATGGCGGAAAATCTATCCCTACGCAAATGGGCGTGGCCTATATCGGGAGATGCGTCTTGACCCAAGGAATCCGGGGAAAAAATAATTTTAATTTTCCGACCTACGGTTCAAGAGTTACAGGCCAAAACGTGAAGTGGGCTGTTATAGCGCCACCATGAGGCCAAATGACACTATTCTTTTTTATTTAATCCTTGAAATCATTATGAACCTCCTCTCCAAGTCTTGAAACTGTAGCCCCTATGGTTTGCGAGAGAAAAATAATTGAATGTGAGTTTTGCGATTCCCATTATAAGTCAATGGGGAAAATTAATTCACTAATAAATTAATATCAATTAAACTATAGAACCTTTCTCTTAGCAACTTACTAGCACACGATTCCCGCGTAAGCCGGTCGATTTGACATATGGCGCGAGTGTGTGGTGCAAAAACTGTGGGAGGAGTAGCGTGGCAAACTTTGGGGAATCGTATGGACAGACTTAAGTAAGTAAGTAAATATGAGCGAGAACAAGAAGTGTCCCCATGCTATGCATAGGCACACTTAATAATAAGTAGGGGTGCAAGAGGACAGTAATACAAGGGGGATCAGGAGAGGAGAGATATACAAGGGCAAAAAAGGGGGATAAAGAGTGAGACAGTAGTGGAGGTATGAGGAAATACAGAGAAAGAGCAGGGAGGCAGATGGAGAAGCAGATTGAGAGAAGCTCAATGATGTAAGGAAAGGAAAAGTGGGAGAGGAGAGAGTGAGGGCAGAGTTAAAATACAGTGGGCTAAAAATAACCCATGACCACAAATCAATCATAGTCATTATCAAAAGCTCTAAGTCAACTCAATCATCCTTTCCACTGAAGTCTCAACCTTTCAAATCAAAGCCAATTACACGGCATGCAGCAGCTTTATGGAAAACATGAAAGCGGCTCTGAACGAGGAGTGGTAGTCTTTCCCCGAAATGAGCTTCTGCACCCAGTGAGCAAGGCAGGGATCCCCATCAAAAGACACTAAGAATCAGGGTCTATTCCAAATCTTTCTGTCTGAGACAAACTGCCTGACGGGAAGCTCTTGATTTAGAGTTGCCCACCCTGGTGTGAGTTGTAGAAGTGAGGGAGGGAGGGAAAGAGTATGAGAGAGGAAAAGAAAAAAGATTGAGAAAGAGAAATAAAGAAATGGGGGGAGAGAGAGAGAGAGAGAGAGAGAGAGAGAGAGAGAGAGAGAGAGAGAAGCAAGCTGAGTTGGGAGCTTGTTCGCTAGCACGGGGCCATGAAGAGCACATTTCCCTCGCGCCGTGGCCAGCACGCTTTGATCCAGAGCATTAAACATGAGAGATGAAGAGCTATTTCAAAGGAGAGGAATGAATTACTAAAAAGCACGGGTTGTTAATTTTAACGCTAACACTGACAAGGCCGCTGATGTCACTGTTTTTGCTGTCGTTTCGCTTTTTCTCCCTCCGTCCTTCCTGAAACGTGCACATGCCCGCTGCTGATGTCATCTCAGAGCCGGGAGAGAGAGAGAGAGAGCAAGGGAAAAGAAAAAAAAGAGAAGGGTGCCCCAAGTCTTTCTTCTTCTGTAGGGTAAATACTGAGCGACAGTCTAAGTGTTGGTTATGTCAACTCCGCCAGGTGTGTAGGCCACATGTGCAAGATCTATCTCTCCAAAGTCTCCCTACTTTAGTTTGTTTGTCTTTTGTCATGGTAAATGAGGACTACTAGGTCATGGGTTTGCTCAGCCTTCCAAAAAGGCCATAATAATAATGAATTCACATGATGGAGCCTATTGCTGTTGGAATAATATCATTAATTTAGCAGTTCAGAACTCAGAATAAAGTTGGCTCCTGCCTGCTGTATTAGATCCCTTTTATTTTCTTCTCACATGACGAAGACCATTATTCCAATGGACCTGTCACAAACTTTGTTTTGCATTGTAGTTCTTATCCAGTTATAATTATTGATTCATTATCATTTCATAGTTACAGTATCATACAGTGTAACACCAGGTAAACTATTAAGCCTCTATAAGATATGTTGAGATGCAGCAGTGTGCAATGCACCTCAGACGACTCTAATCTGATATGACATGTCGACAAAATGGGAGAACGTACCTTCCTCCAGGATAGGTCTGGAGACCACAAAGGGGAGCTCTTGCAGGGGTTCCATATACTTGTGCCCAGCGCTGAGGACACTGATCTGGGGTAGGCAGACAACCAGGGTCCCCGGCATGGAGGCCTGGCTGTGGTACCAGCTGCGGACGGTTCCGGGAATGTCTCCACAGACGATGGTGCTCGGTGAGGGGAGGCTGTCATTGGGCAGGAACATGCAGCATGACTGCAGCTCCAACTGGAAGAAAAGGAGGGGGGGGGGGGGGGGGGTGGAGAGAGAAGACTTTCAGAGTCTATATCACTAGCCTAGCACAGCTAAGCAATCCACCCATGTTAAAACAAGGTGGGGATGCTATAATGCAGTTAGTTAGCTGCATTAGTGTATAGTCTGGCCAATCCAGGCTACTATATCACTGTTGTAGTATGTGTGGTCGTGGGAAGTGTGACAGTATAAAAGTGGAGGAGAAGAAAGGTAGATTAAGTATTTGACTCTTATGATTTGTTTAGTGTTTATGGTGCACATGCACAACCATATGAAAACTGATGATCCGCTGTGGTGACCCCAATGGAAATTAGTCAAAAGTATAACGGGTGTTGCATGGATAAATGAAGTGATGAAAACAACTTGTAGTCTTCACAAATGTACACCACCTCTGAGAGGGTTGTAGGATCTTAATAGCGCCTAATCTGTGCATTTCAGTTTGCTGGCTTTAACACCTTCACAACAGGCCACACAAGGCATCAGGTCAGTAACCAGTAGCCAGTAAGGACAGGAGCGGTGTTAAACCTGTCTCAGTTGTAATGGTGCTTTGTCTTTTTCCATTAGACTGGGTCTGTACTGATTTACAAGGCCAGTTAACAGGAAGGAGAGGAGAGTATGTGGTCCAAGGGGCAGACAGCAGGTGCCGCTGGACACATTGTGTGTGTGTGTGTGTGTGTGTGTGTGTGTGTGTGTGTGTGTGTGTGTGTGTGTGTGTGTGTGTGTGTGTGTGTGTGTGTGTGTGTGTGTGTCAGACGGAGAATAAGAACGTCTGGTATCCAGACCTGGGTCTGGTGAAGGTGTCTAGACAGTTTAAGTGTTAAACTGGGGCAACTGTATTGCAATGAGCCTCACTACAAAACATGTACAGAAATGCAGACAAACTATAAAACAAATATGCACATACTTGAATACACACACACACACACACACACACACACACACACACACACACACACACACACACACACACACACACACACACACACACACACACACACACACACACACACACACACACACACGTTATATGTGCTCTAACTCTACTTCTCACACTGATAATGGTAGTTAGAGCAAGAGAAAGACAAGGTGTTTTGAGAAAGGGATAGACAGCGAGAAAGAGAGAGTGAGAGTGAAGGGATTATGGTTACACATTTGGTCTCACGCTGCTTCCTCTTTTGATTACTGTTCAAAGAGCCGTTTGAAATGGGAACACTTTCACACACTGACACGTACGGCTTTGGTCCTTTTAAGAGGCTGCCTGCAGGAAGGAAAGCCATTGACGTTGCCTGGTCTGTTGCAGATCTTGGTGGGGCTAAGCTGTAAAGCAGGCAGACGCACGGAAACCTCTGGGCTTACCACTGTGACTCTGGCCTGCACCAGAGCTAATGCTGTCCTGCTGGACACCTTGGCCTCGTCACACATTCAAAACAGTCCAAATGATTCGGTCGAGATGGAATGTTACAGTCACTGTTGCCATATTTTAAATTTTTTTTTTCAAATAGTAATCAATGTGAGATACAGAGTTGAGGAAAACAGGAGGTAACGTTCAGATATGATTTAATGTAATACAAGGAAATATTATTCAAGAGGTGGGTGGTTTAAACACTACATCAGCTATAGCCCCGCAACAGCATAATTTAGAAATGACTGCAACACTGAATGATAAATGTGACGTTAACAAACACAGAGAAATATTATACTCTTATACGTTAGCCACCTCAAATGGATCATTTCAGATTACAAGTATCCCACTGTATATGCCAGCATATAAATGACCACCTGAAGCCATTCTAGGGCTCACAGTGTACCTGATGGTTGACTAATTCTGCATATCAAACTTCAAGGCTTTGATGCAATCAAAGTGAAATGGTAAATATTTAAATTGTTGCATGCTGAGAAAGTAGATATGGTGAATTGAACACAGGTTAAATATTTGAGTAATTCGGCGTGGCTTTTTGCCACACCAAAGAGTTATAGTAGCCTACTATACTCAGCTAGGAGAACGAGCCAGGAGAGCACTGAAGCAACATTAAGAATAGCTACTAACACACAGAGAGAAGTGCAAATGTTTAACTACTGTACCTATGCATAAAAAAAACATAATATTCTAATAGCATTGGCCTGTGACTTTGTAATACTTGACTGTTGTTGCCCATAGCAATACATTACCAGGGATGATGTCAGGTTTAGGCTAGCAAGACATTGGCCACATCATATGCTAACAACAGTAAGATAACATCTCACAGATGACAACAGAGGAAAAAAGTTCAACATCTGAATGGCATTTCACAGGGCATAGCGACCGCTGTTTCTACATGTTTACAATGTGTCCAAAAATGGGTTTAAATACTTCAAAGACCCTACATACTCTACTGTAACGTAATGGAAAAACAAATACATCAGTTCTAAATCTGGGTGATAGAAAACTAATCTCTGGGCTTTTAGAGTTCTCTCCCCCCCCTTTTGGCCACAGCTAAAAAACGTAGAAACAAACAGTGTAATTCACAGTGGCAACTGTGCATGAGTCCATCCAAGGGTGATGGCAGTTGACGCGTGGATAAAGTAATATTTGCTTTTCTCTTGGGTGAGGGAGTTTAGGTCAGTGATGTAGAGAGGAACAGCACTGTGCTGGGCATTCCCACACACTGGGTAGACATCAGAGGCTGTAGCCACTGATGAACATCTGACCCCATAATCAACAAGTCTCATAGGACCCAACACTGCTGTGAACTCGCAACCACTTTATAGGAAAGACATGGGGAGTAAGGGTACACTACCATTCATGAGCATCATACGAGCCGAACGGCCGTCCGGCTCGCATGATTTTAAATGGGAGTGGCTGCCCTATGTTGTGTGGTGGAGGAACCTGCAGCATCCAACCCACTGAGGACTGGCAGGTTTATCCTCCGCCCTGTTCTCTGGTCCACCACTAATACAGTAGGCCAGCATGGTTTACCTCACACACCTCTCCAATGCTTCCACTCTGTGGTCTCATGGCTCAACAGAGTGACTCACGCACTCACGCACGCACACACCCACACACACACACGCACACACTCAAGAGAGAGAGAGAGACAAAGCCAAAAGTGACAGAGATGAGAGAGTGAGATAAGCAGAGAGATATAGACATAGATACAGACATACACTGACTTTCTACTGTTTATTTATAATTGGATTGATGTCATCAAGTACATTTTGTTCAACACGTGTGTTCAATGACAAAATAAAATCCATCCATCCGCCCAAGAGAGCTAAGAACAGACGGAAGTTGAAAAGTGTGATAAATCTGGAGAGAGAGAGAGAGAGAGAGAGAGAGAGAGAGAGAGAGAGAGAGAGAGAGAGAGAGAGAGAGAGAAACAGAGAAGAAAGAAAAGAGACAATGGACACATCAGTGGCAGAGAAAGAGATCAGAGGCAAGGGAGGATTAGAACAAAATAGTCTGGGAATATCTACAGAAAGAAATTCCAGTCCTTAAATAAATTCCTTACCAAGAAATGTCTTCAGTTCACCAATGTGTTTGTAAAGGTGTCTAGTAACACATCTCACAAAGACTGAAATTCAGTTTCCCTATAGGAGAATCTGTGACAGCTGCTGAAAGTTGGGGTCCCATTGTAGCTATACTGGAAAAAACACACAAAAATAAATATGCTTTAAGTAGTTTGATGAGTGATGACAATAAA
The DNA here is from genome assembly GCF_963921795.1 of Nannobrachium achirus. Lineage (NCBI taxonomy): Eukaryota > Metazoa > Chordata > Actinopteri > Myctophiformes > Myctophidae > Nannobrachium > Nannobrachium achirus. Next base: position 52,289,973 of record NC_137811.1, read on the forward strand.
CTATAGTTTTGTGGGGCCGTTTTTAGCCCAAGGAATGTTTTTGTGCAAAACAAATGCTTGCAATGGATTCAGATTCATGCAGAACCCCTAGTTTGACCCCTCACATTAAAGCATATTTATTTGTGTGTGTTTTTTCCTGTATACAGATATGCCATTTCAAAACTTCACAAGTCCTGCCATAAGCAAGACAGTAGATTTTCAGGGGACAGTAGATTTCCAGCTCTCTATCCATCTCTATTCCTCCATCCATCCTACCCTCAAGTCATCCCTCCCACCGCTGAAGTCAGGCTGTTTGTGTCCGGTCCTTGTACCATGACCATGCATCTACTCAGCATGGAAAGTCTGTGTAGTCATGACACTACTGGAACAGAAATGAGGAGAGAGAAGAAGGGGCATCAGAAGGAGAGAGGCAGAAGAGGGAAGGAGAGAGGGAAGGAGTGAAAAAAGAGATAAGGAGGTGAGGAGGGAAGGACATACAGTAAGGGGATGAGAGGGACGACAAGAAGGAGAAGATGAGAGCAAGAGGAGGGAACAAAGGGGAGGATAGAGTGATTAGAGGGAAAGAGAGGCAGGAAAAGAAAGGAGAGTGTGGGATGTACGGTATAGGGAGAGAGAAGAGGGAAGGAGAGAATTTTAGAGGGAAGGAGAGGAGAGCACAGGAAAGGAATGATGGAGTTAAGTGAATTAGAAAGGAAGAGAGGGATGGACTGAAGGAGAGACGAGATGACCAGCAGACCGGGGGGGGGGGTTAGGGTGGAGAAGGAAGCAGAAAGGGGCAGAGATGATCAGAGGAGAGGAGAAAGCACAGCAGATGGGAACAGGAGGAGAATGCAGGGTCTGTGTTTAGGGTGACGCTGAGGGGCTTAAGGTTGCACACACAGTGCACAAGGATTGACAGGCTCTCAGGGGTTACACAACACACTGGAAAAAGAGTTGTGTGCTGTGTGTGCTGTGTGTGTGTGTGTGTGTGTGTGTGTGTGTGTGTGTGTGTGTGTGTGTGTGTGTGTGTGTGTGTGTGTGTGTGTTTTAGTCCACTGCTTCAGGGGTAAAAGTTCAGCTGAGGTTCTGCAGGGTCGTGGTTGGAATTCTCCACAATTGTGTTTAACAGCTCTGTAACAGGCCAATAAACACTGCATTGGAAGCAGTTAGCCTTTGTGGACAATGTCCCCTACTGTGAGCTGACAGGTGTGCCAGGTGTGTGTGTGTATGAGTGGGTTTTCATGTGTGTGAATGTATGTTTTCACATACAGAGCATGTGTGTGTGTGCATGCCAGCAAGCATGTGTAATGTCTTGCTATAGAAAACTGACAGGTATGCCAGGTGGACCTGAAACTCGGTTTGTTCTGTCACATGCTTGGGTGGCAAAGGTTCATATTTGCACTGTGTTACTCACAAGCCAACAGTGCAGTGAGCCAAACTATATTTTTATCCCTAATAGGATAGTGGAATGTTCTTTTTTTGCCCGTTGGGGTAAACTTGTGGAAAGCCAGCTGTTCCAAGTGCGGCAGCAGGAAAATTTCACATAGAAATGGGCACAAATAATAAAGCCAGTAGTGTAATTATAGTGTGGAATATCTGTTACACAACTTTACCCTCTGTGGGGTTCAGGTCAATGTGGAATAAAACCAGTGACAGACAAACACCCTCTGATGAGAACTGCTGGGGTACTATACAATATAATATATACAGTACAAATAAATATATACAGGATGCAGGAAACATTTGTGTGTGTGTGTGTGTGTGTGTGCGTGCGTGCGTGCGTGCGTGCGTGCGTGCGTGCGTGCGTGCGTAAAAGAAAGAAGCAGAGAGAGAGATGTGTTTTTTGGGGAATCCAAATATCTGCTGAAGAATAGAAAAACTTGGTTCACTTGTGATAAGCAAACTCAGTATAGATGGCTGAGAGAGGAAATAAGGAGTGAGGACAAGAGTAGTCTTGCGTGGCCAGACTGTTGGCTCCCGCGATTTGCAAATGCTCCCGTCATACAGTCTGGGGCACCGGAAGTCTTATGATGAGTAAGGGACAAAGCGGATATGACGCACCCGCTCCCTTGGTGCAGTAGCGAACAAGCGAAGTCCTACTGGAAGCGCTGTATCTTTCAATATTTTTTTTTTTGGGGGGGGGGGCTTTGTTGTTACTTTCATGATGTTTTCAAATGTTTTCTTAAACTATACACGCATAACAAGAATATGCCGCTTGAATGACTTCCAATGGGACTACAGTTCTGACCAGCAGTGACTTCTGTAGTTCCAGACTCTATAAAGCATTCGGAGATTGTGGAATAGTTGTCTGGCTACGCGAGACTAGGACAAGAGTCTCCTGTTCTTTGATGACATCATATCCTGTCAAAGTGAAACCTAATCCTGTAAAACAGCAAATGGGTTAACTGGAACTGCTCTCCAGTTACAGTCTCCATCACTTTATGTGTGTGTGTGTGTGTGTGTGTGTGTGTGTGTGTGTGTGTGTGTGTGTGTGTGTGTGTGTGTGTGTGTGTGTGTGTGTGTGTGTGTGTGTGTGTGTGTGTTTTCGGGGGCAGGGACCATCAGTCACAGCACACTCTATTAATACACTTCAATAACAAAGGAAACACGTTCCAATTTCGACCAGGAAATCTGCATTGAAGAAAGAAAAAGCAGGCAAATCCCGTCCTTATGGGGCTGCACGTGCCAGCTTATACTATGCAAACACAGACACACACACACACACACACACACACACACACACACACACACACACACACACACACACACACACACACACACACACATACACACACACACACTTAAATGTACACATACAAACACATACACAAAGTTCACTCATACACACACATACACAGATCTTACCTCTCCCCACAAGTGATTGTACAGTCATCGGTCATCTAGAGAATAAAAAGCCATTTTGCTAAAAAAGGAAAACGTCCTGGCCTTCAGCCAACACACCTGAATTAACATCCCTCCTACTTCTTCAAACAGTGCTGTGAACCCCCTCCTCTTTTTAATATCCTCACTGAGAGCAGGCTCTGTGCTTAACACTTCCTCTGAAGGATGGCACCTGCAACAGCAAAGAACACCACTGGATGTATGAGAGAGAGAGAGGGGGGAATGCCCTACTCTGCTGGATATTGATTTACTTCTATAGTTCAGTACCACTCGCCTGCTGTCTAAGCAGCCCTTCTGTTTCACATAAGGGTGAATTCACAACCCAGGCCAGACCAACGGCTAGACTGACTGACTGACTGACTGACTGGATGGACGGCACGTTTTATACAGAGAGGTACAGTAGACAGTAAGAGCGAGATCATTTAGCGACCTACAACCGGGTTGCAACGTGGTCGGTAGTTTTCAGCGACCGGGTCGCTAAATCAACCGACCGGCCCGGTAAATCACCGACCGTGCCGCTAAATCGACCGACCGGGTCGCTAAATCTACCGACCGGCCTGCAGTTTTAGGTCGGTAGATTTAGCGACCCGGTTGGTAGATCTAGTGACCCGGTCGTAAGATTTATCGCCCCGGTCGTTCAATTTAGCGACCCGGTCGGTTGCTTTAGCGGCACGGTCGGTGATTTACCGGCCCGGTCGGACGATTTAGCGACCCGGTCGCTGAAAACTACCGACCACGTTGCAACCCGGTTGTAGGTCGCTAAATGAACTTGCCCTCTCTCATAATCAGAATGTGTGATGAGTGTGTTTGTGTGTGAGGATGAGAGAAGAGAACCTAAACATTGTAAAAAAAATTACAGAAAGTTAACTATGTATAAGCATGCATGTGCACAAACATGCATTAGGAGTTAAGTTTGCACTTGCACTATTTTAGACCCTTGTCAGATCTGACGGCTCACACACAAATGGGACATGCACATTATAAAAAAAGAATGTGAAGGGCACACTGGTGGCGCACCAGGGAAGAGCAAATTCTACATATTCTACAAAGAGAGGGGGGTATTAATAAAAGTAGGCACAATGTGAAACAAAGAGCTGTGCGTTGAAGTCTTTTTGTCCCATGTATCAGTGCATTCAATTCACTGCATTTTCAATGTGTGCTGATTTCCAGATACCCTGAAGAAGCCAGCCGAAACATTGGTTTGTTATTTGCGGTGTATATTTGTCACCCATGTAAGGGAAAAGTAATTGATATGTACGACTGCTTTTCTTTTAGTTTTTCTTTGCATTTGTGTGTTCATGTTTCTTTGTTTAAGATTCTTTTAAAGTTGTACCATGTAACTTTTTTTATAAAACAAATCTTAAAATTGTCCTAACTCTTAAATCGCTAAAGTTTTAGAACACCCACTCCGTTATTTTCAGCTTCTGAAGCCTTCTCTTTATATGTTTTCTATGATCCTGACCGGGGTCCGGTTTTCGCGCAAAAATTACGTCATCATACACTACCGGCCAATCACAGCGAGGGTTATACACTGCCGGCCAATCACAGCGCATCTTGAAGTGGGGTCGCTAGCTATCACAATAGGGCGGCCATATTTGTAGGCGCCTGTGTGTCTCTATCTATACTCGGGTGAAACACTCCGTTTCTCCGGAATGCCTGAACGCACAGGAACCAGGGACCCCTCAAAGATAGATCTCGGCGAGGTGGAGGCAGACGCGGGGGTGACGCGGGGGTGTGAGGCCCGGTCCGCGGCGAAAAACGGCCGAAAGACGCGGACGCTACTGACCACTAGTTGAGCAACTTACACAGTATAGCTTTAAGTCTGTATTTGTCCAAAACGGAAAAGCAAAACAAATAAAAATAAAATACAATAAATAAAGAGAGAGAGATGCGGGAGTGCACACAGCAGTCAAGATCCTCTGAGACTAGCTGTGAATAGCACAGAGCTCTATGCAACATAGGAGCAGACTGTGCCTCTTGCATACACTATGATCAGCACTCCAATTTCTCTTTATGAATGTAAGTCTGAATATGAATATACATGCTGACAGATAGCGGATACTGAAGAGGAAAAAAAATATGCCCAGTAGAATGAGAAGGGCCAGTGGCTTTGAGTGACAGCCTGGTTATTTAGTAGGTGACCAATGCTTATCCTTGGACTTAGTTCCTGATCCCCTCTCCTCGGTCCTTCAGAAAAAGCCAGTATCTCCTCTTACACTTTGATCTCCTACAATCACTCAGGCACTAATTCAATGTGGATGGTGGATCAGGAAGCTAGCACATGCTGTTGGGGAGTAAATAAATACTACCAAAAAGGGACAGAAATAGGAGAGGAAAAAGAAGAAAAAGAAAGGCTGAAACATATCCATTTGGAGCTCGGGTATTCTGATTAAATGGTAGGGTTGCCTGAAAACAAATTTCATTCTTCCGCTATTTGTTCCTTCTCATCTCCTCCTGGCCTCACATCACAGAGATCTAAATATGGAGCTTGTTTCATTTTTCTTTTCACATTTATTTTTTTCTTTTTAGCAGAAGTTCTGCTCAGCTTTATTCCTGATCAGCTCCTCGCTCTATCAGACAGTGCTCTAGATCCAGCCACATGTGCAGACCCTGTTTCAAATCTTTCAGTCTTAATATCCCCTTAATACACCCCCCCCCCCCCCCCCCCCCAACTCAAAAACTTCCCCCTCTGAGTTGCAGTGGAAGTGCATGATCTGTCCTGTGTAGCGTTTCTCCCCAGAGTGGAAGGGAAGATGGTTTATCTGGTTCCAGCAGAGCAGGTTCTAATAGAGAGGAAGCTGAGGGCCAAACAGACTGAGGGTTTAAAGGCCGGGCCATGTGGAAATGGCCAATATAACCACAGGAGGCTCTTAGGATCCTCCCGGCCTCGCCAGTAAATGACAGAGCAGTAAGTTAGAACAGGGACAGCCGGCCTACCCTGAAGAATGATAGCGTATCACACGAAAAACGACTAAACAAGAATATAGTTTCCATACCCGATTATGATCATAAATGACAGGCTTGCATGGTGGACAGGAATACAGGCTGTAATAGTCTGAAGAGAAACATGTAACAAAGACCAAAATAGTACGGTCTCATGCTTGGGAAGAGGAATTTACAGCTTTATTTGCTTGATTACCTTGGTTTGTACACAGGAAGAATGGACAGGTGGGTTTAAAAGCCAGCAAGTAATGCACTCTTCTTTTATCTGAGTTTTACTTGGGACACACATGACCCTTGGCATGTTTCAGAGAACCAAAATGTAAGGGCAGAGTGGGATCTCAACAAATTGCATCGTTCAGGTGCTCGAGTTGGGCAGCTAGGTAAAGTTCCTGCCTACCACTGCGGACACCTGTGTGTATTGGAGGAGACATGTGCTAGTTTACACCCTCCCACATGACTAACTGTAAGTGTAAACAGGGTTTACTTGAGTGTGGGGACAGCAATCACAAATTAGACAAATGAGTAAAATTTGGTGGATAGGGGATAAAGATTGAAAAATAAAACAATTGTGCGTTTAATTTAAAAACAGGCAACCAGACTATAGTACTTGTACAACTTTCTTTATTCCATCTTCCATCTTCCCAGATAAAATGTATTTTGCTGTGCTACTCCTCCCACAGTTTCGGTGGCACACACTTGGGCCATACGTCAAATCGACTGGCTTCATCAGGAATTGTGTGTTTGCATTTTGCTAAGAGATACGTTGCGCAAAATGCGCTCAGTGATTTTGTATGTGGCGTATCTGTCTGTGTTTACGTCATCCAATTTAACTTTTCGCAAATATGGAGATGACTGACATAATTGATGTCTGACGTTAGAGACTGATATGGAAGCCAAATGGGAAAATGCAGATTCAACCAGTATGTCCATATACCGTAGTGCCGTTTCAACTCTTCAGCATTTACGTCTCTTTTCCTGAAATGGTCTGTAAATGCATTTTTTCACAGGTTTCTTTCCCTGTTTTGCCTTTCTAATTTTTATGGAGAATGGAGCGTATTTTTGCAGAAACTCGCAAATGTAAAGACACCACTCCCTTCCCATTAAAAAGCAGAATCCACCTTCGTAGATAGATTTAAACTTTGAAGTCAGAGAAGGAAATCTACTGTCTTGCCAATGGCATGATATGTGAAGTTTTTAAATGGCACATCTGTATGGGCATTCCAAGATATGGGCTTAATATTGATCAGGGTTTTCCTTATACTAATAATAATAAATAAAAGGGACAAGGACTGACACAGAGATCTCATATATGGCCATCCATTCATCCATTCATTTATCCGCGAATACATTTTCCCCGTTGACTTGAATGGAGAAAATTCAAATGGTAAGACGGTATTCATTTGCAACCACACTTGTTGTTAACGCATTGTTATTTATTTATTTATTATTTTTACTATAACTATAATAACCCTACTCTGTATGACATCCTGACTGTATTGTGTGAAAATCTGTCCAAGAACTGGATGAATGAGCAAATTGGACTATTATTTTATATTCTAACACTTCCTTTTCTTCACGGCTTAGCTGACACACAAACCCTCTGTAACACCAGATCATTATGACAGCACTAAATATAATCTGTGTCCCTCTTGTCTAATCTGGACCCAGGCAATGAAATACACAGTCCGACCTTTGCCTTCTGCCTCTGCGGTTAGATCCGCTGTTTGGCCTGTTGTTTTCACATCGCAGCAGGGAGGCTTGAACTCATGGAGGCCCCAGCCGCGTGCGCAGGCCTCGCTGCAGTGTGAACCTGCAAGGCCAGGATCAGTTCTCTATGGAACAACCAAACAACACGTGAAATATCACTCACTCACACTCATAGAAATGTACACTTAGTGATACACACACACACTTCTCTCTCTGTGTCTACACACTAACGCAACGCATACACACACACACACACACACATGTGCGCGCGCGCACACAATACACACACACACACACACACACACACACACACACACACACACACACACACACACACACACACACACACACACACACACACACACACAAGACACAGGAAATCACCCAGAGATAGGGAGAGGAAATTAGAAACACCCTCCCAGCATCCCTGGTGAAAACATTTGCAACTCTGGAGCAGAGAAATCTCACTGGAGGGATCCAAAGCGAACGGAAAACACATCCTTTTGTTTTAAAAAACCTGATACCTCTCCAAATGTAATCTTCCTGCCTGCACCGGACGGGACACTCTCTCTTTCCTGCACGGCCGCCTGGATGAACAGAAGGTCCATAGAACAAGTCCTCCAACCTCATCCCCCTCTCCTGACACCCCACCCACTGTTAACCTCCTGCCCCCGTCCCTTTGCACACCCCCACCCGCCCCACCCGCCCACCAGCATTTTCATCTCTGTGCGAAAAACACGTTTTGGAGCAGAGGGTGTAATAGTGTAAATAATGTCTCCCCATACATCAGGGAGATTAATGTGTGTATTTGTGTGTGGTGGCGTGCAGAGGCTTACTGCGGTACACAGTCGTACACACGTTTACGCGCATGCTGCAACCTCAGCAGGAATCTCTGCTTCCCTGGATGTCAATGAGGCAGGCTTTTAAGAGTGATCCCTCTGACAACAAATAGGCTAGGTCTCACCCACACCACCACCACAAGCAATAAGCCAGTGGCCTGGCACAGCAGCACAGCCAGGCAGCCAGCCATCCCTGTGGCCCTGCATTCCTCTCCCCTAACACTGCTTACAGAAGCTGACAAGCACTGGAGGTCTCCCTGGCCAAGGTGGAAATCTGCAAAAATAAACGCTTTAGGTGACATGAAGGCTTTGTTTGTTTCTGCTAGCCCGGCTGTTTGTGTTAGCGCGGTGGGTTAATTGCGGCTTTGATCGCTGCGTTTATTGATCCAACACTGGCCTTAGGAGTGTGGCTGGCCTGCCCTGCCTCCCTTCCCAGAGCCCTCTTCCACCGTCACCCATCAACAAGCCTCAGTCCGGGGAGCTACTACAGATGGGTCACAGGGGTGGCTGAGTTAGGCGAGTGCTGCATGGTGGGGAAATGACTGGGCTAGTAGTTAATGTCTAATTTGAGCTACAGTGGGAGGGGCAGGGATAGGGTATGTTGGATGGATCGAGAGTTAACATGGAATAGGACTGATTAAAGCTACTATTATTATTCTTATACTGTTATTGTTTGTCGTTATTGTTGTTGTCCATCTTTGTGTCTCCATCCCCCTTCCTCCCTCTCTCTCGGTCTCTCTCCCTTTTCCTCCGACACGGTCAAGGCATATGGCAGCCCACAACAGAGACTGGTTCTGCTCAAGGTTTATTTCCGTTAAAGTTTTTCCTTGCCACTGTCGCCAAATGTGACTGAGGCTGGAGGAAACGTCCAAATGTCGGCAATTTCAAAACAGTAGAAAAGTGAGAAAATTAATTCAATGTCGTTTTTTGTATTTTCCGTTTTTGTCAAAAGATAGTTGTTTTAAGGTACTACAATGGCTACTTTTATTTGTTAAACTAGGCTGCTTTTGGAAGGAATTGTACGTGTTTTTTGGGGGAGGAGAAATTGCGCTCTGAGAACTCATTGTCTCGAATTTCACGCTTTGAGCACCGCCCCATACAGCGTGGTCCATCTGGTTGTAGTGTGTAAACACTCTCAGTGACTAACTTCGTCTCGCTAATGTTATTGGTTTGCAGAAGACAGTATTCTGGAAGGATTTATTTTTTGATGTATACGTCGTGATCTGACTCTCTGAGTCGCTCTCGGGCACACAAAGAAAGACACGGCGATGATGGCTTCTCGTAATGGAACAGCCGGCGCTAGTGGGAAGCTAACGCTATACAGCGTATCTCACATCTCAGCCTCTCGTCTGTGGTAAAAAATAAAGCCCCGCTCACGAACGCTTCTTACCTTTTGTGAACATTCTGTCCAAAAATTAAAGGTCCTATACACTTCTCTCAACTGTTTACTTTTCAAGCGTGGAAGAAAATCCAATCAGCGTGTTGAAATAAAGAGTTTATATCGCTCATTTTGTCAGCCGGTGCATTATTTTCCCCTCTATTATTCGTTGTGTCTATACCACGTGACCAGGGGAGGTAGCGTGTCTAAAAACAAAGGACCGGCTGACAAAATGAGCGATATAAACTTTATTTCAACAAACTGCTTCGATTTTCTTCCACGCTTATGAAGTAAACAGATGAGAGACCGGCATAGGACCTTTACTTTTTGGATATAATGTTCACAAAAGGCAAGAAGCGTTCGAGAACGGTGGGGCTTTATGTTTTACTACAGACGAGTGGCCGAGCTGCGAGATACGCTATAGCGTTAGCTTCGCGCTAGCGCTGGCTGTTTATTATGAGAAGCAGTCGCCGTTAACACAGAGAGCGTTACATTTGCGCTAGTTTTGATAATGAGGCGTCAGCTTTATAGTTCAGTTGTTACTCAAGCTCACTGCAGCCCATGAACGGACAAGTTTCTCCGTTCTGTGTCCGAGCTAGAGTGCCCTAAAAAGTGTGTTTTGCAAGCCCGCCCGACTGTAGAAGGCCGTGCTTCTGCTTTAGCTGTCTGCTTTATAGTCCAGTAATTTTAGGCCAAAATTAGGCTAAACCTAAAACAAATTGCAATAGTAGCAAACTCAACTGATTTTGTATCCTCAATATGTCCTTAGTGAGAGAAAAAAAGTCCCAAGGAATCCCATCAGGGGAAAGTTTTGAAAACGACCTACCTACCTTCACTTACTACACACTACAGTGTAGTGTATAGTAAGTACTATTGCAATTTGTTTTAGGTTTTTTCATATAATGACTGGACTATTAGCTGTGTACAGCAGCAGATGCTCCGCAAGCTTCGTAGCCGACGTTAAAGAGTACACTGTAAACACTTTCTTTTGTAATAGACTTTTTTTTACACTGTAAAAACTTTTTCTTTTGTAATACACTATTTTAGTGAAAAATAAAAACTACAAAAAGGAGAAAATGACAGGATGAGCATACAAGGAGGGGAGGAGGTAGAAAAGACCACTGGCCACTATTTCTGACATGGCTGCAAGCACTATAGCACAATATATTACCACAGGTCTACTACTAAATAGTAGTTTTAAATAATTGTAGTGGAATAAAAGTAAATTTGAAGTTGACAGCTATACCACTGTGGGTGTGGTTTGACTTGGGGGGAGTGATTTAGGGGTGTAGGTAAGTACCTATTGTCCCTCCCATTGTCACACCCACTTCTGGCTACCTAGAGGTGTCAAAATGTTCCTTGCATTCAAATGGCTTTTTAAGCACTTTGGGTTTTATGGTGCAACAAGTTTAAAATGTCCATAACTTCTTCAAATATGCTCCAATTTCAACAAATGATACATCATATGAAAGCTTAGATTCTGTACTTGGATAATCTGTACAAAAAAGAAAAATGACCAATGCAGACATAAGGAACAAAGTACCAGACCTAGTCACAAATGCTTGCTCAGGGCAGAACATTTTGGGTCTCTGCGCTATATGTAAAGTGTCTTCCTGAGACAACTTGTTGTGATTTAGCAAATGAATTAAATTTGACTTATTCTGACAAAAAGAGAGGGCTGTGGAAAGGCTGTCAGTTAGGGGTGGTCTAAGCTTGGATCAACTTCAGAATTCAGGATTGAGAATAAGCTACAGTAGAGTCACCAAAATGTTTTTGCAATTCACAATGGACGAGAAGCCTCCACCAAAAACGACGTAGGCCTTTTGATTAATGTGGACTGTCCTGGAGAGATAAACTGATGAAGGGGGCCAAATATGTCCCTTAACAGATTTGATAGGACCTGCGCTTGGCTTGGCTTTATTCTCCCACACCAGACAAATGGTGAATGATCCAAAACTGTTAACGTGGTCCAACTCCAAATACGCCATCCAACACACATTTTGAGGACCAGGGTTAAATGTGGTACATTATTGTATTCAGACACCTGGTTAGAACATCCAGATTTTGAAAATGTGGCTGCTGTGACAATTTAGAAGTTAGTTAGATCATGAAAAATGCATTGTTTCAGTCTTTCCAGTCTAAAGAATGAGGCCCAGGCTCCTGGGGTCCCAGTGGTTATAGACACCAGGGAATCTTTTGAAGAACTTTTCCGCTCCAGCCCAGCATAGGGTCATTGTGTCAGAGTGTTGCCACGGCAGCAGATTCAAATGCAAAAAAAGATTACTGTCCAGCTCTCTGGCCACACACACATACACTGTGCGCACACACGCACGTGTCCTCCCACTCTCACACACACACACACACACACACACACACACACACACACACACACACACACACACACACACACACACACACACACACACACACACACACACACACACACACACACACACACACACACACACACACTCCTCCATTGCTATATCTCAGTAAACAGCTAATGACACTTCCTGTTATATTTTGTGGTTTTGATTTAGATCAGGCAACTACTATACGTAATCAGCAGAGAATGTGCAGTCTGTATCTCCCTCCCTCTTCTGTTCACCTTCAAACACTTAAACCCTACATACCGGTACTTAATTGACCAGGGCCCCCTCCTGTTTTCGCTCCACACGAAATATCTTCGCCAATAATAAAGGTTCAAAAGGCTGCGAATAGCAATTTGTTGTGAGCTTGCAGATCAGCTATTTCTGCTCAACGTTGGCCTCCAGAATAGGGATGTTCTAGGGTGCACGTGGTTAAGTCACCCTTCTTTCTTTCCCCGCCCCCTCTTGTTTCTCTGGCTCATTGAGGGCATATCTGACATACGGATGTTGGGTGACAGACAGGAGGGACAGTGTGGGGGTTATGCCCTTGGTGTTAACCTCTCTGTGTTTTCACCACAGCCATTCTTCACTTAGCTCTCCATTAGACGACCGGGAACCGCGAGCTATAATAAAAGCCTATTCCTTTTCCTGTGCTCTTAAACATAAACACCACATCATGTCATTTCCCATTTGTGCCACGGAGGCTCTGTTGGAGCACATACACTTTTAGTTCAACCACAGTTTGGCTGCGGCCTGACCCAAAACACTGGCTAGCCAGAGCTGGGCCGCAGTCCAACTAGGTGTGCCGTCACACCACCAGTCCTCAAAGGCAGGCTCAATGTTTTTGGAGGGTGGGATATTTTACCTCAACACACAAATGTTTAAAAAATGCTCATAAAAACAACAAGACGGGGTCTAATAACGGCATAGCTCCCATGAGGATATCGGACTTCATGTTGCCAGTCTATGATGTCAGTCATCTATGACGTACAGTATATGTTTGACGTATGAATTTTTGGGCAAAGTTTCAGCCTGATCCAACCACACATCCATTACGAAATTAAATATTACAAAAAAATATATAAAACATATGTGGTAAGTAAATGCATAAAGGTAGTTCAATGAGGGCACGCACAGCACACTTGGCGCTGATCTGTGCAGCGATTGGCAGGGTTGGCCTAGGACAGACACACACACACACACACACACACACACACACACACACACACACACACACACACACACACACACACACACACACACACACACACACACACACACACACACACCACACACACACAGACAGACACACAGACCCATTTATAGCCAGCTCGCCTCCTACAGAGCCACGCCTTAAAAACATTAATAAAAACAGAGATTCTGCCTTCTTACTCCACAAGGCTGCATTAAAAGGGTGTGCTCATGGTCTGTACGGTGCACCTTGGGTTTCCATCAGGTTAATCATGCCATGTTAGCACATCTGAGGACACCTTTACTGTGAGACCTGTCCTCCAGACCTCCATGCTCTGACTGTGACAGACAGGGGAACAGTAAGGTCGGTAGATAATTCATGCAGTACCTGCGGATGCAATGTCATGGCCCGGAGTCCGGAGGGGAACCCGGTGCTTTAAGTGCCGCAAAATGGAGGTTGTAACTCATAATTGTGACAATTCCAAGATGTGACAAAGATTGGGGGGGGCAAGATAGAAGGACAGAGGGAGGGGGCAAAGGATGAAGTAATGTGCCTGTACGACGCAGGCGCTCCAGCCGGGGGTCAGAGCCTGTTCATGGAAACCATCTGGCCTGCTCCCTCCTAGCCACACGCACGCACGCACGCACGCACTCACACAAGTGCATGCGCACACACGCACTCATGCACACACACAGACAGACACACACACACACACACACACACACACACACACACACACACACACACACACACACACACACACACACACACACACACACACACACACACACACACACACACACACACACACACACACTCCTCTCTTTCTCATTACTCTCTTTACCCCTCCATCTTCACACTTTCCCCAATTTTGTGTCTTTCTCTCCCCCGACATCTTCCCCCTCTCCTTTCCATGTCTTTACCTTTTCTACCCCCTTCCCCACTTCTCTTTCTCCTCTTACTCTCTCTTCTCAAAAAAATATCCTATTCATTAATGCATGGCAGCTGCGGGGAGCAACGTTACTTCATTTTTCCATGGCAACGGGCTCTCTGTTTCAGGGGATCCCGTTTCAGTTTTGGTAGCAACGTGCTGCTCTGCCAGCACTGAACACATTCATGTGTTAAATACAAGGAATTATTGCAAAATTCCTGAAATAGAATCAGCGTCCTGTTCACTTGTGATTATTATCAGAGTGTCCAGAGAGAGAGAGAGAGAGAGCACGGGTGTCCTTAGGAGGAGGAGGAGGAGGAGGAAGAGGGGGATAAAGAGATGAAGGATGACGATGAGGGGGAGGTGATTAGGGAGGAATAATGAGGAATAGAAAAGTTGGGGTGAAAGGATTGAGGACAATGAGAGGGTGATGTCTGAGATGTATTAAAAGAGCAACAAACAGAAAAGAGAGGGAGCAAGACAGAGGGACAGAGGGAAGATGAAGTTCAGGACTCCAATGTTGAGGGCAAGTGGCCATTTCAGGACATGCCAGGCCACACTGGCCCGGGTGACAATTACACCCCTTGCCCTTCAGGCATAACCTGAAGTGACTACTAAAATAACACCACCTACGCAATATTACAGGCCTGCATGACCATGGAACCAGCTGTCTCTTTAGGAAAAACATACAGTCCTCTTTGCCTGGCTTTCCCTCTGCTGTGACCGCAGCACTGATCATATGTGCTGTGTCTGTAATGGTCCAGCAGACTGCATCACTGCAGGCCTGGGAGCCTCAGCTTGGATGCTATGTGGCTATTACCTCACCATGCCTGTTGCAATGGTGTGGGAAAGACATTGGCTCCCGCTCTCTCTATATTTCTTCCTCACTCCTGTCTCTCTTTCAAGACCCTCTCGCTCTCGCTGTCTGTCTGTCTCTCTGTCTTTCATGAGAGTCTCTGAACTGGTGAACTACCGTTTAAGCGGAGAGCGGGACCTCCTGTCCCCCCAAGCAGCGATTCTCACAGCCGAGTGTGTAAACTGATCCATTTCTCTCTCTCTCTCTCTCTCTCTTTCTGTGAGCCGGCCCGCTTGTCTGGTTTCGACATTAGCCATCCATCTGTCTTTATCATTGACGGCTCCTCTAAATATATAAAGGAAGCTCTCTAATGGTTTTGGACAGGTCGCAATTAATGTTCCCTTCCATTTTCATTACTTGGTGAAAATCACCTATCTTTCCTACAGAGGTAATGGGACTTCAGGAAAAAGAGAGACAGAGAGATAAAAATGCACTGAGTCTGAAGTCATGGAGCTTATAACTATAGCTCAAAAACAGTTGCTGGGTTTGCTTGAGACAGTCAGCCCACAGATAGAGTGTGATACTCATGGCACCAGATAATAATCTGCTTTAACCACATATGACAGGACATCACTAGGAATCAGTGGTAACCATGTCTGTCACAGCAAAAAAGACAACTACCATGAATAGGATTATTTTATATTACAAACCTACAAATTGTTTGGTGTTGTGTATGACATTATGCAAGATACATTTAAACATACAGTCTAATGAATTGTGCAGCCCAGGAGGGTAGATTGGGCCATATGGTGAGATCCATTTCTGTGAAGCTTATTACGGTAATATTTAAAATGGATGAAAGCATGTGATACGAATGCACTTCAAGAGATTTTCCATGATTCACAAGTCGTAAACAATGACAATACTGTATACTTGTCAGGTGAAACGTACAGTACTAAATACTCTATAAGAAAGAAACAAGCATTTCAAAATTATACTCTCCCTCATGCATAAGAGGGAAACAACGGAGTAAAATCTATCTTCTACCACTTTTTCGAGTCACGTGTTCAAATACTGGATTCTGATTGGCTAAATTCCGGAGGTTATCAGAGGACAACTGCCGCAAAGTTGTGTGTCCGAGATCAATGCGCCTCAGTGTACATCCGGGGACTTCAGGAGGTCCTTTCCCCCAACCAACAAATGACGGTGGCAACGGTCCTATGTTTACTAACGTGCATGCTATAGTCGCCGATTTATTTGGATCCAATGCAATCCGCCAACTTTAAAGCCCCTTTTCTCTGAACCTATGCCTTTCTGGAAGCGAACAGCCTCTATTTACGGCCGGAACGGTACTTCTAACTGACGTTAGCTTAGCTGTAAGCTAGACGCATGGATTAGTATGGAGTTGGCGCCATCTGTTGGTGAGTAGAAGATGTTGTTTGTGGAACTATCTGCTGTCTCGCGGAAGTTTTATAGGCAATAATGATTGTAACTTAAGATCCTTGCAAGTTACAACTATGTGTTTTCTTTCATGTATACGGGAAAAAGTGGTAGAAAAGCTATTTACCACTCGGGGTCGGACATTATGCTCTCATAATGTCCTGAGTGATGGTGTTATCGGACTCGGCTGCGCCTCGTCCGATAACACCATCACTGCGGACATTATGAGAGCATAATGTCCTCTCACTCGGGGTAAATTGCTTACTTTATCCTTCATGCCCGCATAGAAGCATGCCACTGTACTCCAGTGACACCGTATGGACAAAGCATCTGGGACACAGAGAGATAGATTTACATTTACATAATCCCAGCATATCAGAAGTTCCCATAAACAACCACCTCTGCCCAAGATGGGATCAGCAGCAACAATAAATTTGAATCTTTTATTTTTTTCTCCCTCCCTTTCTTACTCCTCTCTCCACCGAAAAACGACGGAAAGAAACCATGCGTGCCAAATTGGGCACATGTGCAGCAGAAGTGTGAGCCATTAGGTATTCTGTTTACACCGCACTAAAATAAATGGAGTGGTTTAAGTTTGGGGATCTCCAAGTCCTGGGGTACCAGCTGTCGGTTTGGTCGGTTTGGTCCGCTTCCACTCCCATGTCAACAGGACGGCCTGTTTCCTAATTGCTGCCTCAGTGCACGGTGTGGTCCCAGTCACAGAGCTGAAGGGGACAGAGGGAAGTGGAGGCAATGACGGGCCCAGCAAACTATTATAGGCTTGAGTTAAGTTCTGTGGAAGTACTGTAAACAACTCAGTGGGCTGACATGGGGCTCACGGCTGTAGAGCATTACATCAATTCATGTGCATCGTGCCTTCTTCTCTCTTCTTCAGCTTTGTAATGAGAACAGTTCAGCCGGTCCTGGCAAAGACCATTCTGGTCCCCCAAAGCCAGTGCCGTGGTTCCTGGTAGTTGTGCTGATGGTCTTGTTCTTACATAATTTAGAGACCTCGTTGAGAGGAAGCGGCAGCAACTACAGGTTCATCGTTGCGCAGGGGTATAGTTCTTACCCACCTCTGCAGTGCACCCAGCTTGGCCAGGCATTCCAATGAACACAATTGGCCATGTTCACAGGACGGAAGCTGAATGGAGAGGACAATCTATTGCTGCACTAGCGGCTCCTACAGGTTGATCAGGGCGCCTGTTCAGCAGGGAGAAGAACTAGGCCGGTTAGCATGTTACTCCTCTGCATTAAGACTGGTGAAGCTACATATTGTCAGCTGAAAAGAAGCGTCTGCTCTGCTGACTTTGTGTATAACTAGCCCTTACCCGTTCAAAGATATGAGCTCCGAAATGATGTGCAGTGTGTGGGTTATGGGATGAGGGATGGAAAGTAACTTTAACTGGTGCTTGCATGATAATATGTAGGATCATCAATGTAAGAAATACCCGTTTTGTTTAATGGCTACAGAGATACTGTGTTCCAAGGAATGACAGGGACTGCACGTGTGGGGGAAAAAATGGGTATAACGACTAAACTCTGTCGAGGTGCCAACAATTTCGTCATTTCAATGGCATGTGCCATTGATACTGTGGCCCCATAGCCATTAGGCTATGGGCGCCGTGACCCCATAGCCAAATATGGGGTGACTAGAGACTAGTCATAGCCAAATATGGCTATACAGTATACATACAGTACCCACATACCCATCCAGATACCAAAAGACAGCTATCACCCTGATTGCACGCTCTGCTGGCGCAAGTAAAAGAAAATCAGTTAGAAGTTCATTAAGTACCAACATCACAGACACACATACATACAGTATATATGCATTGAGACACATTTACCACTGAAATCAACAACATATTTGCCCACATTATGTACAATTGTACATACAGTAGTTGCACGTGCAGAAACGTGCACACATACAAGAATATTAACGCACACATGGACATGCACCCAAACACACAAAAGCATGCACGCACGCACGCACACACACACACACACACACACACACACACACACACACACACACACACACACACACACACACACACACACACACACACACACACACACACACACACACACACACACACACACACACACACACACATTCTCAGAGGGCCTTTATCAAAAATAAATCTGTTAGAGACTTGTCATCACTTCCTGATGTACTTCAGATGGGGCTGGTTGTGATGTGGCTCATCTGACTGGTGTGCTCAAGACACAGCAAGCAGCCACACAATGGAAGCAGTCAAATACCCAGTTAGTCAGTCAGCCAGACTGGGACAGTCAGCCAGCCAGCCAGCCGGCCGGCCACAAAGGGACAGGAGACGCTACGTATGCATCTGTATGTGAAACAGGCTAATGGGCTAACAGCTAACAGAGGTCCCTGGAAGCCGCTAGGCCGCAGACACAGAGAGAGAGCTGAGCTGGGCTGGGCTGAGCCAGGACAAACCTCAGGGTTTGGTGATGTAATGGAGGAGAGGATAAGGAGGACAGAGAGAAGGTGGTGAGGAGGTGATTTTACATTCCGGGCCTGGCGAAGGCAGGTTGACAGTCATTAAATGTGAGATGTGGACTCAGATAAAGCTTAGTAAGATTTGGAAATTAGAATAACAAGAAAGAATTGTGCAATTGAAATTCAAATGAGTGGCATGTCGTTCAGGGTGGATATACAGCACTGTATCAGAATCTGCCTGTAAAAGAGGGTGGGAGCCCAACAAAATGCTACTGGTATGGCATGTACCTGTAGGGTGAGACGTTTGACGGCATCCCAGGCACGGGCAATCAGCTCCTTCATTCTCTCCTCTGACGTGGCCCATGGTTCCACTGCTGAGGTGTTGAGCAAAACCTTCATAGGGATGGAAAGAGGACGTGATTCTGTGACAGAGAGAGAGAGAGAGAGAGAGAGAGAGAGAGAGAGAGAGAGAGAGAGAGAGAGAGAAGACATTAGACTGACTGACTTCAAAATGGTGACTTTTCGAATACGGAGTACGATTAAACAGAACAAGTTGGTAGTGGGTTGTTTCGTGGTACGGTCTAGTGGGTGAATGTCCCAAGGTGAATCAGAATTCACTCCGTTTGTGCCCCAGGCTGAAATAAATGTAGAAAACTTTGAATTTTATGACAAAAGTACTCAAGAATATGTCGCTGAAATGAAAATCTTGTCATTTATGTGGAAAAACGCTGTGGACTACCCTGTATTTGTCCCTTCTTTAACCTGGTCTTGGTGATCCACTGCTCTTTTCCACTCTTACACAGTATCATGTTATATGATGTTTAATTGACACTTCATTGAGGTGAAGTAATGCTGACACTCAGGTTTCATGTCTCCTAGAGGGGATGAGGGATGGAGAGCCACCAAGGGAGTTGTGAGAACACACACACACACACACACACACACACACACACACACACACACACACACACACACACACACACACACACACACACACACACACACACACACACACACACACACACACACACACACACACACACACACACAGCGAGCGCGCGTGTGCCTAGACATGAGCGCCTAGACATGACATGTCCTGGTGAGCTTGCTGTGGTCCAGACTATGGAGGTTTGTCTGTGCTGACACTCATGGCAACAGTCAAGCACACAAATCACACAGGAACAGCCCAGCTATTAGCCTTTATACTAGCCATCTGAAACCTGAAAGCTGACACAGACACACACCTGGTCATCTAGGCCACGACGGAAAGAACGATAGAGGGGGAAAGAGAGAGAGAGAGAGAGAGACAGTGAGAGAAACAGGATAGAGGATGCAAATTTAAACAGCGAGTGAGTGAGAGTCTGAAGCAGAATCATAGAAAAAGCTGTATAGGCAGAACACCCATTGGAGCAGCTCAGTCCGAGAGCTACAATAATGGATGTTAAAGCCATCAGAGCTCCTCAGCACTCCCTGTGAGCGTCAGAGGTAAAGGGGGGGGGGGTTGTCTCTCTGAAGACACATTAAGACATATTCCATGATTTAAAGGTCTGACTTGCTCGGCCGTTCTGTCCCACAGTTGTCATGAAAGAGCACTGATGTCACAGCCCAGCCGCGCCTCCTCAAGACGCCACGCTTGCAAAATAGCACTAAAACAGTCCGAGGGGTCGGCATGGCAACCGGAGTGTGTTGCCGTGGCGATGCACGAAGTGGACCGTGGATGCCGTGGTTTGTGGTCACCGTGGCAACTTGCCTAAGGGCTGCGGGAGGGAGGTGTACACTGACTGAGTGAGGTCACAGGTGTGTGTGTGTGTGTGTGTGTGTGTGTGTGTGTGTGTGTGTGTGTGTGTGTGTGTGTGTGTGTGTGTGTGTGTGTGTGTGTGTGTGTGTGTGCGTGCATGTGTGCGTGAGTAGAAGGAGGCTGGGACTGGCTGAAGGTCGAGCTCATCCTGTCTGGACTCTCTTCCAGTATTTTCTCACACTCAGCCTCCAGATGCCTATAGCACTCAGGGAATATGAAATAGATGATGTCTGTCATAATGCCCACATTGAGTACTGCATCATTACATATTGTGCACTGTAGGTTTCCCCTCAAGGCTGTATACAGTATAATGAATGTTTATTTAGGAAATTCCCTTTCTGAAAACTATTTCTGACTTAGAGAATATCTCTCTCCAATTCTCCAATTCTGTTTATCCGCATTTTTTACTTGCGCCAGCAGAGTACGCAAGTTCTACTTTCGGTGCTGTCTGTTTCCGGCCGACAGTACAAAGGCAGGGCCTTTAGCCAATGAGGGAGCAGCGTTCTTGATGACATCACCACCAACAAATGCGTCCTGATATAAATAACAAGGGGCAAGTTGTCACCTCGACAGAGTGCGAACATGCCCACCCACATACATGCAGACAGCACCGATCGTTGCCTGGCTCCAGCCCATAGACCCACCCACTCTCTGAGCGGACTGCTTAGTGCTGAGTCTGAAATCAGGCTACGCCGATCGCAGTACATGCGATTGCGCGCTCGGCTGGCGCACAAGTGTGCCATATATGGCCACGAGTGCACAAGAAGCAAGTTGGCACCTCGACAGAGTGCAGTCTAGTTTCATCTGAGTCTGTTACTCAACCATGATCCATTGTCTTAGGCTTGCTTTTTGAGCGGTGGTCACACCGTCTCCATAGCGTGGCCGTGTGTGTCTCCGTGTATCCGTGTATGTGTCCGTGTATGTGGGTGGGTGGGTCTGTATGTAGTCTCAAGCCTGTGGTGTAGTACCTTTTAGGACCACACATGTTAAGGGAGGGGCGCTGTTTTCAGGCCAGGCCAGGCCAGGCCAGGCACACACACACACACACACACACGCACGCACACACACACACACACACACACACACACAGGGAGGAAGGGGGAAGGGGGGAGGGGGGGGTAAACCACCGCTCAGTTCACACGGGTGTGATTTTTTTAAGCATAATGATATTTTCTACATTCATATGTTTTAGATGGACTTCGATCACTTTCACTCTGACTCTGCATCGTGTCTTCATCTCATACACAACCGCGGACTCACTCTTTTACTTAACGTCCCCACTCTTGTAAATGTAAAACATTTACTTTAACAGTATAGATTGTGTTTCATGGACCATCTTCCATTGTGTAATGTGTGGAGAGTGCTGCGCAAACCACTGTGATATCATTGTGTTGTCAATAGCGTTTACTGTAGCTCTAGAGGATTTTGCATGCATTACGGTATCCCTGTCACAACGTATTACGTTGCCATTTCCTGTTCTGCTTTGCAGGGGTCCCACAGACATGACAGAGCTCTGTGGCCAATTCACTTTGTCATGTGGCCCAGCTGTCTAGACTAGGGAGACTTTGCCCGAGGGATAGAATGCACTGTGGTGTGAGTGTGTATACAGTTTATATCTATTTATGATGTAGAGTGTGTAGTGTGGATACGTGCACACGTACATGCATATTTATGTATAGTACAGTATGTGTGAAACTGACGGTAATCCTTGGCAAACCGCAGCCACCCAACTGACGTCAGTTCCCTAAATTCACCATATACCCCCCTTAAACAATTCTGCTCCCAACCAAACAGCATCGTCACACTTCCCACTGTGACTTACTGTAATGGGAAAAGGCAGCACACATACAGACAGACAGACAAACACACAAACACGCATTCAGGCAAACACACGCACAGGCGGGCACACACACACACACACACACACACACACACACACACACACACACACACACACACACACACACACACACACACACACACACACACACACACACACACACACACACACACACACACACACACACACACACAAACACAGAACCCCCAAAATAGACTGCTGCCTGCGCAAACCCCCAAATCATAGCATGATATCATGATGTGTTCACACCCTCACCAATCATCTTTGATGAAATGCTAAAGTAAACAGTGACCGCCCTGCTGGGCTCTGGAACAGCAGCTCTGGTCACACACTCACACCGTGTCCCGCCAATTTACCACAGCAATCTATTACACATGATGAGACTATTACCAGTTAGGGTGGAGTGGTCCCTGGATCTCTCGAGAAAAGCATTTGACTCAGAGTGTGTGTGTGTGTGTGTGTGTGTGTGTGTGTGTGTGTGTGTGTGTGTCAAGTGTAGCCATGACTTTGTGTGTGCTGCATGTGCAGGCATGCACATGAATTTGAATCTATAACGTGACTGATTTCACAAATGCCTATACAGTAGTATATATACCCCCCTCACACACACATGCACACGCGCACGCACGCACGCACGCACGCACACACACACACACACACACACACACACACACACACACACACACACACACACACACACACACACACACACACACACACACACACACACACACACACACACACACACACACACACACACACACACACACACAGGACTTAGCACAGAGTCTGAATCACACCCAATGGAGATATTCTGAAACAGGTAATAGTAGTGCCAGTACTATTGTGTTTAGTTTGGTCCACTCTGACCTTATACTACCAACCCAACACTGAATCTCCAGCCATAAAAGCTGCTGGAAGTCTAGACTCCACATGATTTGAATACCTTTGCAATGCCTAATATTATTCTGTGGTCTCGAAGGAGCCCATCACTTTTCTGGGGTTGCGTTTTGTTTTACTAAGCAACAAACCCGTAACTGGCAGCCATTTTTCTTCAACCAAAGCTAAACATCAACCTGTTCCTCACTGTAACATATTATATCTAACCTTAACCTACAACAGAGTGAGACTTTTTCCCCCCCAAGACTTTGGACTCTGGGACTTAGCCAGGAAGTGAAACCCCTTCTACAGCAAGAGTCTGCTGGGCTGATCACAGAGTGTGTCTAGCTGCAGGCTGTGCCAATACCAGGGCAGCGTGCATGCGTCTCTGCATTTCTTTTAATACCATCCCAGGGCTCTGATCATTAATCCTGGGGTCATTACTTGGAATGTAACTGCCATAGCTTGTTATGGTGAGCGGAGGGCCCAGCGTTTCTGCAGAGAGGGGAAGGTGGGCATGTTAAATAAGTAGCTTTGAGAGTCAAACTGAGGCCGGGCCACAGTTATAGCCTTGGCACTGCATGCAGTGAGAGACACATGATGGAGAATGAAGAATGGGAGAACAAGAAAGCTCTAAATCCAATGGAAAAGCGAATGTGATGGGATGGCCTGACAGGCCCTTAAAACGCCCCAGGACTAACAAGTCCTCAGAGTCCTCTTAGCGTTGGGTTATTCCCTCTGCCTTGTGCCCTCACAGTCATGTCCTCGTTCTCAACCTCTGCTAAGCCAATATGTTAGGCTAATGACAGGACATCCCCTAACCACACAGCCTTGTCCGCTAGTTTATTTTCCCCTCTCTATAGACCCTCCCTCTCTATCTCTCTGTTTCCTTCTTTCTCCCTCTATGTCCCAGTCTTCATCTGGAGTGTAGAGCTGCCAGTCCATTTTCCCATAAATATGCTGGTGTTCTAATGGTGATTATTCATCCTCTTTAACAGCTCCAACTGTCACATGTCACAGCCAGTGAAAGCCCAGGGTCTTTTGAAGCCCACAGAGCGAGCATGTGTTAAGTGATCAGATCAAAACACACACCAAAAAACACAACGCCATTACAGCACAATGAGTTGGGAGAGAGAAAGGAAATCAAGTGTGGCCTCAGTTCATGATGTGCTACACAACACCCCACTGTAGCAGATCAACTAGGGCTGTAAAAGGTGTGAGGGTGTGTGGCGGGTGTGCATTGCACTCCGTGAAAATGTTCATTCCAGCAGGCACAGACACACGTGCATGAGCAAGCTATCCAGTCAACTCACACACTACTGCACAGCAAAATCCTGAGTGTTGATTTAACTTCTCACAGATGAAGGAACATTCCTTAGATCTTGAGAACCGTTGAATTAATCGACTTCGAACTCGGCACACATCACAGAGGACCTGAGGGAGTGCAGTGCTTGGTGTCAAGTCGGACGGATAGGCAGGTGTCCAGAACCGCCAATCCAACCAATATGCCCATTATATAGGCATATATGGAGATCTGGTTGTCCAGAACTGTCGAGCCATCCAATTTAGTATATCCAGCAGTTAGTCAGTCTGATAGAACCACCAAAGTCAGATAGATACAGAGATCTCCATATACTGTATGGGCATAAAATGGACACAGGCAGACAGATACAGAAATCTCCATGTTTAGGCATAAAAGGGACACATACAGTACAGACAGACGGGTACAACGGGTACTCTGACAATGAGTAAAATGTGTACAATGGGTATCGTACATCGTTACCAACTTTGCATCGTTCCTGAATAGGTGCCCAGTGCCCAACAGCCACGGGTCTATTTTGTCTCAAATAATGCCAAATAGAAACCTTAAACCCAAGTATTTTAAAATGATTCAAACATTTTGCACATTTTGACAAAATACCGGTCAAACTGGTAATTGGTATTCTCTGACTCGGCATTGGACAAAATAATCTGGCATCGGCCAGGCTCTAAATAAAATAACCCACACTGTCCCTCTGTCCTTGCAGAGTGGTTGAGCAACTGTACCATAAAAAAGCGTCTCGTTCAGGGACCATCACTGTTTTCCCATGCAGGCCCTGTATCTCTCTGGTATGTTCCCTATTACCAGTGGTTTACAATGAGTTGAAGTGTTGTATATTCTGTTACAGCTGCGTGCGGAGGCAGTACCGAGGCTCTTTAATAACCCACCCGCCTATTTGTTTTGGATGCAGGTCGGTGTTTATTTAAATATTTATGCAACTCCATTTGTTACAGCGCTATTGAAGCCGCCATGCAAAGTGGTGGTACGGCTGGGCTGTCTGTAGAGGGCTGGCTGCTTTCAGACCACAGTTTTATTGTATGTGTCCTTCACACTCACACTTTGTCTCTCTCTCCCCCCCTTCATATACAGTAGAGTAGAGTCTCCCTTTGCTCCTTCATTCTGAGACCTGAGAGGGTTGCCATTGCAAGATGCCCTCTAACGAGTGAACATAGCTGTAGTGAGGAGGATATCAACACTGGAGATTAGTCTATCATAGAAGTGTGAGAGGAGAGAGCTAAGAGAGGAGGAGGAAAGGGGAGAAAAGAGGAGAGGTATATATCAGATGAGAAAGACTGCAGGCCTCTGCCAGCCAGACCATGACACAACCTGCAAAGAACGAGCAGAAGGAGAAGACGTGTCTTTCCTCAGTGACACCGAGACCCTCTGAAAGGTCCCTGATGAAATCACCCCAATCCAATTTCCAATCCACTCCTGTTTCCCCGTCATATGAACTGCCCCAAGTCCGCTCACTAATCCCCTTTTCTGCTTGATGAACCACATCTCAACCCCAACTCTCCCTCCCTGCTCCTCTTACCTTAACCCCCCAAAAACCACAGCCAACATCCACATGGCCTAATCCCCCCATCATTCATAAGAGCACAGAAGGAATACTTCAAGGACAATATGTGGGACAGATCCGTTCCCTGCAGATTGACCAGCATGCATGTCAGTGAGCAGTTTGTGGGCTCGTCAGTGAGAGCGAGGGACATTTTAAGCTGGTGAATTAAGCTCCCCGCAGACCGCACTCACCCTCCTCAGGGGGCCCTACTATCTCATTATTCCTGCCGTTTATTGTTTTTCTTTCCCTGCTTGGGCCTTCATTACCTTGATAAATTATTGACTTTGCAAGAAAAATTAAACTACATAAATAACTGTATAATGAAAACATTATCCCCTCTTGCAAACCGGCCGCGGCCAATAAAAACTGCCTGACTTCCATCAAGCTGCTTGGGTTAGGATTATGGCAAAAGTATGACTCGTGAGTTCTGCCTGACGTCCCCTCATCAGCTCTCATTTACAGATATACATAAACACATAAGATGCATATGAATATATTTATCATGCTTTCTTTTCTTCCAAATTCAAATTACTCTACAACCCAAGGAACATTGTGTTACGCTCTCAATCCCAAACTCTTTCTTTCATCAGATGCATAGGGTAGTTGAGATCACATCTCTCTTTCTCTCATTTCCTAATAAACAACAACATTAGACCTAATCCCATCCTCCTGACCACAAGCAGACAGAATATGAAAACGACACTTAGAAAGCATGGCCAGATTTGTAGGATAGGTTTCTTAGCTAAAACTAAGAGCGTTCCCTGTGCGCCAGTGGCTAATTTTAGGATTTCGAAGTAAAGCCAATGAGATCATTACTCTGGTAGGGGCTAGTAGAGAACAATGAGAAGGCCCGGGAGGCTCTCAATCCGAAAACACGGTCTGGCTGCCAACAAGAACATTCATTAGGGACAAATAAAGAAAATACTTAAGAGGCTAGTTTTATGTGAACCAATTTGTGGCGTAATTGTGCGAGAGAGACTGAAGCCGACCTCAAAACTCGGGCGAAACGACTTGTTTTCAAAGTCGCCGTTCCGTGGCCTTTCTTGTAAAGGATAATCACATGAAAACAACCGTTAACACTTCTGCAATGGTGTTCCTTAGCAACATGCAAACAAACCCCTTGAGGTGACATAAATGATCGTTCTAGTGTTTGGTTTAGAAAAATTAATCCAAAACACTCTGCAATGTACAGTCTATCCACTAATATGTTTGGCCAGGCAAAATACTGTTAACATAGTCCCATCAAGGCCAGTAAAGTAAATAGGAACATCGACTGTCCTCAAACAGAACAGAACAACTAGTGACACAACCCCCTGCCAAAGCCACACAACTCTAAACAACAAGAGGGACCTTGAGGACATGACACGTCAAGCTCTTCTATTATGACATTGTCATCAGCCACACTGCAGCAGTAGTGCTTTAAGGGGTTACAGTACATTATGACACTTATTGGGAACAATATGTTAATAGAACACAGAACTGAAAATAGAGTGAGCGTTTCTAGTCCAGTCAAGTTTAATCTATGTGCCTGTGTGTAGTAAAATGTAGTGTTTAGTCAAATGTAACCTGTGTAATGTGTACGGTATAATGCTTTATGTTAGCATGTGCAGTGCAAGACAAAACTAAAGAGAAACAGACAATCAAGGTCTTACCTAACAGGACTCAAGACATGCCCAGTAAATGAAACTCAAGAGTTTGTCATATGCAATATATACACTGAAAGTGTAACATACGTACACTGACCAAAGCTAGAATGTTAAAGAGACAGAGTTCAACAGAGTTCTTGCTGCCAAGTGGTGTCCAGGCACTACTGGATGTGAGAAACTGTCTGGGCAGCCCCACATCACCTTGCCCTCACTATCTTCTGGGGAAGAACCATCTGAGCTAGGCTGGTGTTGAGTGTCTCCGTGCATTTGCCCACACATTAACAGGCACCTTCGCAGGAACTGGAGGAAAGTCCCCTCTTGATCACCACCATGCTGTAGCTAGGCTGAATGTGGTATAACAAAACAACACAGCAGCACTCTCTTTAGACCATAAAAGTGCCAGGCATCTGTTCAGAAAGCCAACTGGAAGCAGGGATGACTCGCTATTACAGTTGTTCAGAGAGGAGGCTTTGAACTACCAAAACACACTGAAAATGATTTTCTTTCACTGGATTAGGGTTTATCCTGTTAATTCCCCTGAGGTGAGTTCTGAGGGAAAATCTATATCTCCAGTGGAAAAGTATGATAATCAGTGGGCACAGAAAAGTATTGCTCTGGCCAAGGTATAATCAGGCGGAACAAAAAAAAAATTGCCCACGTATCAATATTATTCCACATCCTATCCAGCATATCGGGCCATTTAATCTCAAAATGGAGGTCCAGCCAAGCAACCTGTCTCTCAACATACAACCTGTTAACTTGATATTTTCCAATTGACCACTTTAATGCATAGTGGGTGAAACATTGTGTGCTTCAGTGTTTTTCAAAGGAGGGCTGAGAGCCAATGCTATACTGGAGCACAAACTAACTTGACATGCCAGGAGTACCAGAATTTCTGTGCTGCAATCTCGCAAGATCACTGTAAAGTTCTGAGGGTTAATTTACTTCTAAGAGGGTAGAAATGGTAAGATTTCAACATTTCTTGCTTACATTTCTATATTTAATGACTACACAATCATCCTCACTGCTTAATGTTCTGAAAAATATTGAATAATACACATCGGCCATAGTGTGCAAGATGTGTGTATAACAACTGTTATCGTAAGACGGATTAAAACTCAGTGTGAAAAGCCTTTACAATGTGAGTGATTGGAAGCCATGTTGTGTTCTTTGGTATGTTTCAAAAAAAGGAACTACGTCAAAACTGTTCAACAATCCAGTGAAGAACAGAATATAGCATTTTATACCAATATTCCAATACCAATTATTTGATTCCTAAAGGATTTGATGCAAGCAGTTCTCAAGGGGCAACAGCATGGAACGTTTTAAAACAAAGACAAACAAAATAATACATGTAAGGGTTGAATTGTTGAGCTCTAACACTCATGATAGGCTGTTGCTTTGCGGCAGGAAACTGGTGATGATGCGGTTCCTATAAGAACCTAATGACGTCTCCTGCAGGTCAACAGTGTACAGCTCCAGTGGCAGTCCAGTTGGCTGGCTGCCTCCGTTGAGCCGGGGCCAACCTTGTGTGTTTATTTCCCATGTGTCCCTACGAATGGCGGCTCAAACACATGTGTTGACTCCAACTGGCAAACAACCTGTACATCTCCCCTCTGTTTACCTAAATAGACGACTGACGGCTGAAAAATAAAACGTCTGCTGCGTTGATTACCAACCCCCTTAAAGTCCCCGGAGAAATTATACTCCGCACATAACCCCCGCAACTAAAATGAACCTTGTCATATATCTAGACATTTATTTGGAGTCATGTTAAAACAAACACATTAGAGCTACCGAGTGAAATGCCAAATTACAATTTAGCAAAAAGAAAAAACAACCAACAAAAGGAAATACTTTCTCAGTACCCGATCCAGAAAGGGAAAAATGAGCTGGACCATTTAAATTCATTTCTTACAACAACACAATTCATTTCTCAGGGCAATTATCAATTTGCCTGCAAAACTTCCTCCGTCAGTGCTGATGAGATTAAAGCCCATCAGGACACAATGCCCATTTCTCATCTCTTGTCCCATCAGGTTTACCCCTGCAGTAAATCATTAGGCCTTATTGATTCAATCCAAGCTAAACAGCAGGATCAGATGTCCTGAGGTAAACACGCCACTATCACAAATACATTCATAAAGATCCATCAGACGACTAGCCGCCACCAACGGCTTAGGAGATGAAATGCATCCCCTGCTGACAAAAGAAAAGACCCAGAAAATAATTTTATATGTCCAGCAAACATTCAACAAAGCATAAACATCACAGGAAAACATGATAATCTAATAACTAAGTCATATCGAAGGTCTGACCTCAGCCAAAGTCTTTTACATAATAGCCAGCCCAGACCAGAGCATGCTCCGCTCCCGCCATCAGCCGCTCCGCCCAACTGTTAAAACATCCAGCCCCTTATTCAGTGTGCTGCACAGCACACATGGTAAAGCAATTAATAAATCATCTTTAGAGAGCCTAATTCCAATCATAACATGTTGGATGTCAGCAGCTCTTCTCAGGACGTGACTGCAGGGATGGTTTTACAAGGGAAAAATCCACCCTAAACACCAAATACACGGTATCCCCATAACCTTGGATAGTTCACAACTACAACTGTTCCCATTCCCATTTATTCCTTTGAATAGGAGTTGTTTGTGCTCACCAGTATTCAGTGTTCACTGAACTGTGTGCAATCAAGGGAGTAACACGCATGTGAATTCTGCTTTAGGGTGGATATAAACATTGAGGGTCTCACCGTTTTCTCCTTCCATTTGATTCTCTGGGACCACTGCCTTTCAGTCAACTAGCTTATACCAGAGGGAGGGCTAAATATCAGGATATATAAACCCATATTATTAAGTATGTATATATATATATATATATATATTAAATATCTCCCTCATCACAACCTGCCAAACCTGGAAAATATGAGGACTTCACTGTTCTATTCATCACTCTCCAATTAATCACAGGAAGTCTGGATTATTAAGACAATTGAGTGTAGCGGAATATCAGTATAATTCTATATATCAAGTATCGCTGCAATCCACTGACCCCGCAGGACATGGGGACTTTGCATTTTTCACTCACTATATTTCCCAGCACTTCTTATGCCATAAAGTCATCACCATCACATTATATGGGAATAAAATTGTCAATTAATCACAGGAAGGATGGATTCCTATGATGAGAAGGAAGTGGAGTTGGAGAATGGATTGAGACTGCAGCCAGTTCCCGCTGCTGAGGGGAGCTGCAGTCCGTCATGACGGTGCCTCCACTGTGGGGAGGCTCGTCGCTTGGCTGTAATTAGAACCACCAGGGCCTAAATGCCTCGGCCCTCTCCTTATTCTGATTGCTCTCGGAAACAATTTGTAACCTTTTTTTGTTACATCTGTTCCGGCAGTGCTGCGGCAAAGAGATGCTATTCATTTAACTGCTGCGAGAATTTAAATTTCAATGTGTGGGTTTTTATTTTGAAATCTAAGAACACATGGTAGAAACACCTAGTAACCAAAGGCTTGTTTACCCTTTACCAGGAAAATATTTGGTGTAGAAAGTGCTCAAGAATGACTGAGTATATGTTTCTAATGAACTAATGCAAGCCAATAATGAGATGCCATATAGGAACATGCCCAACATTAAACACTCCATTACGCACACAACTCCAGTCCAGATGTGCTGTCCATTTAACATTTCATCACGAGACATGGTAAGCGAGTGTGTGTTTATTTGTGTGTGTGCATGCGCTGATTGTGAAACTAACAACTGTCTCATAGTCAGACAGATGCGCACACAGTTGCAGATGACCATACCAATAGAGAACCATACAGGAGGAGAGAATGACTAACAAAAAACAAGACAAGCAAACAAAAGGTTAAGATGGAAAAAGGCAGCTGGCAGATAGGAGGCCATGTAGATTGATAACCACAGTGTACTCTAGTTGTAATAGACTTTAGCAGAGTGTTGGTGATGGGCTGCAGCCTGCTGGAGCTTGAGTGTGCACTCTGTGGGAGCCAGGGGGACTGTTTACTGACGGTCCTTAATGAGCGAGCACACTGTCGAGATGTGAGTAAGCAAAGATGCTGTGGTATGGAAAAGCCATTAGTGTAGATTAGATGAATCAAGGAGCATAGGGGGAAACGAAGGAAAAAGGCACTGTGACCTTTTCGACTGCAAGTTTTTAAAGAGAACCAAAAAGAACCTTAATGGGTTTTTTAGGACTCCAAAAATGTCATAGGAGCATTTCGCCTGTCAAAACAACTTTATGACAAAAGGGCAACGTCATAGATATATGCTGATATTTATAGCTACAGTATGACTTCACCCAAAACAGGGACTCATCACTCCAGTTGGGAACACATTTCCCACTGACTTGAAAGAAAGTAAACCATCCTTTGCTTATTTCCCCTGACTCTTTGCTGCAATCGCTTGGCAGAGCATCTTTCGACCATGAAAGCGTTTAGAAGACCTGGAGTCTAAACACCGTGACATTCAAACAGTAGAGACTGGGGAGGCCTTTCTTCTTTCTTTTTTTTCTCTTCTAAAATACTGCAACTAATTCAGTTTCCCCAACGTGAAGCCCAGCCAAGATATTCCATTGAATCACATCAATTAAATATCAATAGGGAAACATGAGGGAGAAAGGGGGGTATTACGTTTATACTGTATGGGTATTAAATGAAAACCATTGCTGCAGTGAATTAGGCCTGTGTTGTGTCACGGACAGCTCCTAAACAGAGTGACTGCTTCAGCAGTCCTCCCAGGTATGAGTGTGAGAATGAATGTGTGTATGCATGTGTGTGTGTGTGTGTGTGTGTGAGTGTGTGTGTGTGTGTGTGTGTGTGTGTGTGTGTGTGTGTGTGTGTGTGTGTGTGTGTGTGTGTGTGTGTGTGTGTGTGTGTGTGTGTGTGTGTGTGTGTGTAAGGGCTTCCCCTAGACTTACTTGTGTCAGGTCCAACACTATCACAGACAGGTTCCTCAAACTGACAAGAACAACATTAGAAGTGCTTATTGCATTGCACGCACACGCTCTATGACTTGACTCCTGTCCTGACCTGGCCTGCAACCACTGCAAATAACCCCAGGACCTATGGGAATAACGGGCGTATGTGTTTAACAGCGTGTTCAAGACTATAAACCAGGCAGTCACATCCCTGACAAGGTTCTGAACCGCAGCCATCCTCTCTTCTTCAATGTCCTTCTCCTCTCCTGTTTCTCCAATCTGTCCATCCTGAGCCCCAAAGGGTTCAGAGTTTCCAACTTAGAAACAGCAAGACACTGCGCTGGAAAATACACCGGAGAGGATCTAACAGAGGACCAAAGCAATGGTGTGCTTGTGCATGTGTGAGTGTGTGTATGTATTTGTGCATGCACAGATCTGTGTGTGTGCAAGGTCCTACATGTACCAGCATGTGTGTGTATGTGTGTGTGCGCGCGCGCGTGTGTGTATGTGTGTATGTGTGCGCGCGTACACGTGTGTGTGTGTGTGTGTGTGTGTGTGTGTGTGTGTGTGTGTTCTGAGGAGGGGGGTCCCAGAAAGCGGAAAACTGGCATAGAGGAAGGGTCTGGACAGCCAAGCCACTCATCTATTCTGGGCATCTGGAACCCAGAGAGCCACGGTAATACAGAGGAGGAAAACAGAGCAGGGATGCCTGGAGATGCGGTGTCCTCCAAGGCACAGGGTCACCCAGGTGTCAGGTCGCCACAGTATGTTATGTAACAACATAGTAACATGGATTAATTACATAGTAACAAGGTTAAATACTGTAGCCTGTTATTATTTCACTATTGAAATCAGAGATGCCTCTTGCACAGACACTGTGGCAACGGAGAGTCCAAGCTGCCACACGCTATAATCACAATGTGATCGGAGATTTCTAAGGAACAAATGATATTAGTATACTCAACCTTATACAGGGGTCCTCAAATAAAAATCTTGAGGGTCCACAAATATTTTTTTGAAACAGGTCCGGATCCGGGAAAAAATAAATTAATTAATATATATATATATATATATATATATATATATATATATACAGTATATGCAGTAATGGTCTATCTCAGTTTCTTTCTTTATTAACCCATTTGTAGCCGATCCCGAGAATACTCGTGAAAAATACTCGAGTATTTAGAGTGCCGATCCCGAGGATACTCGCAAAATATACTGTATTTACAGTAAAGCTGGCAAGCTTACCGTATGGTCCGTTGGAAAATCCTGGCACGGATGGACTCGCCGATTCATCATCATCGCGGATCCACGTGCACACAATAGTGATTCCTTTATTTAACATGGAGGCCGACGGTCTATCTCATCTTTAATGTCCATTTTCTCCAAAAAACACTTTTGAAGCCAAGGATGGCATTGGATTCTCGCTATAATGACACAAGTTGAAAGGCAACGATCCTCCATTACTGCACCCGCATGTGACGATGATCACTTGGTGAATGACGTCATGACGTCAAAAAGGAAATGTTTGCGCAATCGACTTCTGGCCTTCAAAATAAGAGACTGGCCACGGACGGAGCCTGCGAGCGTCAGTCTGTACATTTTAACCCGTTCATGTCTGGAGCACAAAATGAGTTAAAAGGGTCTTAGGTCCTTAAATTATGACTCATCTGGCCTGGGGAGTCCTCCAAAATCATTTGGGGACCTCACTTGACTGAAGAGCAACAACCATTGAAGGGAGAACAGAATGTAGTAAATCAAAGTAGAGCAGAGATATTTTGCGCTAGTGTTTGTTGCTCTGGTTTCTTTTAACAAACTGGGATAATCTTCGAATAATTGTCTCCACCAGCCGAAGGCTGAGGGAGAGTATGTTTTCCCCTCCGTCCGTGTGTCCGTCCGTGCGTGCGTCCGTCCGTGCGTGCGTCCGTCCGTGCGCCCTCGCAGTTTGTGAGCACCTAATCTCAGTCGCCGTTTGCCCGGTTGCTGCCAAAGTGAGCACACACATTCCCTGGATGCCAATCTAGAACCTCTGCCCTAAATATTTCAAATGGGCCACCTAGTGGCCGATGTTCGCAAAACACATTTCTGTGCACTACTCTTACAGATTTTGTCCAAAAATCCTACAAATCGGTAGGCAGTATCTCGACAGTCATGTGATCGACACAGATCTGTCCGATTTTGCATATTGCATCCTGATTGGCTAAGATTGGCTTCCAAAGTTTGTAGGATTGAGCCGTTTTGACCAAAATGCCTCAAATCACAAACGCAAAGTGCAATTATCATGAAATCGCGCACACACGTTCCCACTAGGCCGAGGAAGAAATGCCACTTAATTTCTTTTAAATCAGCCTCATGGTGGCGCTATAACAGGCCGATTTGTGGTTTTACCTATAACTCCACCGATCAGTTTCAAACTTTGTAAGCGCACTCCCTAGAGGCTAAGGATAAACCTTTGCCCTGCATTTTTCACATCAGCCTTTTATAGCGCCACCTTTGGGCCGACATATGTAAAACACATTTTTGGATATTACTCCTTGAGATTTTATGCAAAAATCACGCAAATCGGTACACAGTATCTCTATAGTCATGTGATCAAGTCCGATCAGTCTGATATTTCATATTCCATCCTGATTGGCTAATATTAGCTTCCAAATTTTGCAGGATTGCTCCGCTTTTGAACAAAATGCCTCAAATCATCAACGCAGCTTGCGATTACCGTGAAATTTGCCACACATATTCCCCCTAGGTCAAGGAACAAATGCTACCTTTTTCACATTGGCCTGTTATAGCGCCACCATTAGGTAGACTTTAGCAAAACACATTTTTGGAACACAATGCTTCAAATCATGCATGCAGCGTCCGATTGCCATGAAAGATCTAAGGTGAGGAACATATGCCACCCTTTTTACATTGGCCTATTATACAGTAACACCACCAGTACGCACGGCCTGGTGGAGACCTGTGCTCGGAAGAGCACTGCTTCTAGTTTATGCTTGTGTCGCAACGTGAATATCGATCTGAAAACAAGATGTCGTGCGTCGGAGACAAAGCGTCTCGTAGCTCACTCCTGTATCGAGTAGGCTACTGCGTGCGGCTCGCAGCAAGCTTTGCTCGCTGCATATCCATGCAGAAAGAGAGAGGCGGCGGAGGCACGTCTCGACAAACTCTCTGGAGAGAAGATTATAATCCTGCAAACGTATTCACGTTGATGTTGTTGTGCGTGAATGAAACCCACTGATTTATAGTTGTTGCACTGTTGCAGGCTGCA
The DNA here is from genome assembly GCF_963921795.1 of Nannobrachium achirus. NCBI lineage: Eukaryota > Metazoa > Chordata > Actinopteri > Myctophiformes > Myctophidae > Nannobrachium > Nannobrachium achirus. Next base: position 52,326,191 of record NC_137811.1, read on the forward strand.
GTTCCGAAAGCTTCCGTGGTCTGTGGAATTAACTCTAGTGACCCAGGTGCAACCTATCAGCCATAATACTCTGTGGCCGTCATCAGCCAATCAGCGCGTCGTTGTCTCTCTCTCTCTCACACACACACACAGCGCATGAAATGAAGTGAATGAAAACGGAAACGAAACGTGGAGTTTTTTTTTAACTATAATTCGTCCTGTGTCTGGTCGGCGGTGCCTCGCGGTCCGGACATGGACCGCGGTCCGCCAATTGAGGACCCCTATAGAACCTAATCTGAAGACAAGACAGATTCAAAATGTAACCCCTATGGTGCTGTTTCAAAGTAGAACTCTACAGTATGTTAGATTGATGCCATGCCATGTTATTGTAAGTTTGTGTTTAAGGATATATTGACAGTTTGGGTTTAATGAGCATACCTGTGACAGTCTTGGTTTTGACCGGGCTGCTGGCGTAGTCTGAGGCCTGATTGGATGGCTGTTTGGCCAATGGCGTGCTCCCCACAGACACTTCATCCTCTCGCCGCTTGGCCATTGGCACTGCCATGGGAACTGCCCCTGGAGCCTGCAATGACATCATAGCATGACTAAGTAAGCACCCATGAGGTCATGGGGAAGGTGGCAAGAAATGTTCTTTTGAACATTATAAACAAATAAATGAAACAGAAAACGTTATCATAATGTTTTAAATGTTTTATGTATTTTGCAGCTGTTAAAGCAGTTAGTACTTTAAGTAGGTAAAATACTTTAAGTAGTTAAATTACTTGGAGAGAAAAAACAAAGGGGGGGTTGCATATTCATTCAGAGACTCAACTGTTTCCTGATTTTCATGCAGTAACTAGGGATGCACCAATGTGGAACTTTTTGTATTGATAACGATAATATTTGTCAGTTTCTTTCACTTTCTCTTTAAAAAGGCTTGTGCGCTGTTGAGTGGAGCTCAGCTGTTTCAAAGCAAAATGTTAGAAAGTCAAATGCTCAAGCAATGCTCATTGGCAAACAATACAGACCAAGTTCCAAGTACTGAATACTGAAGTCAAAGTCAATTCAAGTCTTCTTTTTTGTTGTTCTTCAGAGAATAGAGCAAGTCAGAAGTCATCACATTTGGAAATCAAGTCACGTGACTCAAGTCTTTGACCTCTACATTCTATTTTTTTTATTATCAATCTACAATTGATTCAAACTTAAACTGACTGATCAGGAAACATCGGGCACAGTTAAATGGCAGAGAGAGAGAGAGGGAGGGGGGGTTGGGGTATGGTGGTCTCCAAGAGCAACAGGAGTCTGTGATGGCTGTGTGTGTTTGTTTTGAGGGGCCGCCTGCACCGCTGGTACAGCACGCACGTATACACACGCACACGCACACACGCACACACACACACACACACACACACACACACACACACACACACACACTCTCTGACTGGCAGTGAGACCTCTAAAAACAGGATGTAATATTGGTCTCTGAAATGAGGGAATACCCCTGGCATAAACTAGCAGCAGTACAAATCTGTGATGCAGCTGCGCAAGGCCACACCAAGGCCTCATGCAACAAGGCTAACCACCAACTGGAGGTGCTGTAGGGTGACCACACGCTGATCATTGTTGCTGTCTCAACGCTGCACAGTAAACACGTCAGGGTTAGTTTTACATGGAGAGTGTACAAATGTACGGGCCCATTTGGTTACATTTGTATACTCTCAGAGTTTGTCCACCCTAACTGTCAATTTAGGGTCCCTGTCCATGTCTCCTGGTCTGGCTGAAATCTGAAATCCTCAGAAAAATCCTCCCTGTTCAATGCATGTCGTGGATTTCTCACCCCAAAATGTCCCTAAAGCCTTGATGTCATCAGTATATGCCCATATACTGTATGGGCATGCAAATTACTATACCTGACAAAATACTTCAAAAACATGAAGGATGTCCACAATTATAACACCAGAGGAGGCAGCGCCACAGACCATGTTCAACCCAGAGTTGACTCAAACAAATGGTGTAGCTGCATTGGGAACTCCCTATATGGTTATGGCTGACTCATGGTGATGGTGACATGAGTGTGATGTCAGAGGTCCATCCACACGCACACCCGCCCTTAAAGGAGTAGGTCCAAAAAAGACAGGTGCTAACCGCTCCTACGCCTGGCTTTGTGTGTAAGAGCATGGAATGAGCACGGAACTCCATTTATGGAGATAACTAACGTCACAGCCTGAACAGCCCATACAAGGAGATATTCACACGTGTCTCAATTGCTTGATTACCCCCATTGATTACGGATGGAGACACAAATGCATTTATGTCTCATAAATCAATAGGGCAAATTTAATATAATCAATTAAAGTTTCTATGGGGTGAGTCATCGATAGAAAAAAGTCATTTTGGGGGTAAACTACTCCTTTAACACATTTTTAATCTAGGATGTATAAGTATAATATATCTTAGATCCTCCAGAAATATCCCAACGGAAGCACCAAATGCATCACGTTAAAACCAAAACACTCCTTTCACTTCCTCCTTGACAGGACCCACGTGGTGTTGGAAATGCTGGAGCCTTTGTTTTGTATCACTCAATGTCCCTGAAACTTACACACTGACCAATGCATAAATGCATGCATTTTGTGAGGCTCTCATTGGCGTTTGGCATGTGAAGTCACACCCTGGCCAAGTTGCATGTCCTGCATCAAACCTGGATTATGTAAGTGCATGTCTGAACAACAGATTTTGGTTTTAAAACACTAGAGTATATGAATGCCTTGGAGATATGCAGAGCACAGGAAACTGCCAAGATTATGGGTAAGCTTCAAAAAGACATTAACCAAACAAAAAACAAGATTTTTTGGAGCTGGTCTTTAAAACAAAGGATTTTACTGTGTTAGAACTGTTGTCGTAAAAAAAAAAAATGGGTCCCCCAAAATTAGTATTCAAATCTGCTTGCTGTATTATAACGCCAACTCTGCCGTCAGAAATCAATAACACATGTGAATAAAATTATTCAACTGCAGTAGAAGCTTAAAGCTAATAGGACCCTCTCAGGGAGAAAAAGTATTAAACAAAACCAGAAAACACTACACTAGTGGAAACACAATACTTGCTATGCTCATGGTCACAAAATACACATGCATTCACAAGCTATTATACAGTGTACACATATGCACATGTGAAAAAATTACAAATACTATAAAAGCATGCTTGCAATGCTCAGATACTGTATAGACATACAATATGAAGAGTTTGATGGTTCATGTGTTATTTGACAAAATAAAATTCATAAAGGCTTAAAAAAATGGATCAGACTAAATATTATACATTTCGACTTGCACTGTACACTTCGTGGAAAATATCGTTGTTGTCGGGTGGAAACCTTGTATGTCCAAAAAATAGTGAAATAGTGAAAATAGCTGATCTACAAGCACACAAGATCTGCTTGTAGATCTGCTATTTTCACTAGTTTTGTGCGACAGTCTTGTATGATGAAGCTTTACGAAAAAACGTACCAATTTGAAACTTGGAGATACAAGGTTTCTGCCCGACAGTGACAATACGGGCTTGGCCCACAATCTAATATTCATGCAAAGAGCAGGTACACCAAGTGAACAAATGACCATCATTCATTCCTATTGGATGACATAATGTGAGCTAACTCCCTGTACCATACACGCACACGTGCGTGTGCACGCACACAAGCACAGACGCGACAAGCCTCACAACTTCTCTCCTCTCTCTTCTCCTCTTACCCCTGCCCCGCATCCCTCCCTCATCACTCCATTCCACATTCTTTCCTCTTTTCTCCTTACTTTCCCTTAGCTCTATTTCTTTTCACCTCTTCTCTTCCATTCTTTTCCCTCTCCTCTCCCATCCTTAACCTTAATTCATCTACCCTCTTCTCACCTCCTCTCCCCACCTCCTCCCCTGCCTCCTCTTCACAAAAAACTTGACAAAGTTGTCAATGCTTACCCTTTCAGCATTACATTTTAAGATTTCACTTTACCCGACCTCATCTCATACCTCCACTACTCATGTCCTCATCAGCCAGAGATCAGCTCCTCTGTCCTTCACTGGCTGCAGTCTGGCCTTCATTTCAAGGCGTTGCCTAAACTAGATAGGCCTTGAAAAGGAGCCCTGACATGGGCTGTGTGCGCACACACAGACAGCATATACACACAAACGTGCATGTTGTCCACACACACAGAGATGCGCACGCGCGCACGCACGCACGCACGCACGCACGCACGCACGCACAAATACACACACACACACACACACACACACACACACACACACACACACACACACACACACACACACACACACACACACACACACACACACACACACACACACACACACACACACACACACACACACAACCTCTCCATGACAGACAGTCGTATGTATCCTTCACCCTGGCAGCAGTTCAACTAATAACATGTGCTTCCCTGCACAGCTAGGACCCCCAGTGACCCCTAAGGCAGAGCTCAAGCAGGGCCCAGGGCTGCACTCCCCTGTCTACCTACTGCAATTAACTCTCTCTGTCTCTGTGTCTGCCAGCTTCACTCATGCACTAAAAATGGCCAATGTACACACCTACATACATTACGCACGCATGCACGCACGCACACACACACACACACACACAGCCCCTCCAAACTGTGGGAGGCATGAAACAGATGAGTTTGCTGAAAGCAGCAACATTAAAAGTATTACAATATGATACTTTCATTTACTAAAGCATGTATTTATAGAGCAGAACTACATGGAGAGAACCTGCACTATGTCCCAAGCAATCAGCGTGTGTGTGTGTGTGTGTGTGTGTGTGTGTGTGTGTGTGTGTGTGTGTGTGTGTGTGTGTGTGTGTGTGTGTGTGTGTGTGTGTGTGTGTGTGTGCGACTGTGCGTGCATGTGTGTGTGTGCTTGTGTGTGTGCATGCACACAGTGCATTCAATGTCCATAACCATCACCATGACCCCTGTCAAATAAATAGAGAGAGACTGGATGGAAGACAGGGAGCAGAACACATGGAAAAAGGTAGCCGTGAGGGAGGGAATGAGGGAGGGAATTGGAGAGAGAGAAAGAAAGAAAGAGAGAGAAAGACACAGAGAGAGAGAGAGAGAGAGAGAGAAGCAGAGGGAGAGAGAGAAGCAGAGGGAGATAGAGAAGAAAAGGGAAGGAGGAAGAAAGGTAATAAGAGAGAGAGAGAAAAGGTAGGGAGTGAGAGACAGAGAAAGTGAGTGAGGAGGACATGAGAGAGAGAAAGACAGACTACAGGAGGAAGAGATGACAGACAGACAGACAGACAGTGTAGAAAGGGACAGAGACATCCTGATGAGAGGGGGTTTGATTTATGAGAGGACCTGCAAGTCACGGGAGTAGAAAGATGGAGATAGAGAACCCATGGAGATAACCAGGAGGAGAGGAGAAAAGATGACACAGCGTTTGAAGCTCCACAAACAATTGTTAAGGAGCACCCACCAACCTATGTTTTTCTAATCGTACATCTACAGTATATGTGACAATAACATCTCCTGAATCTCTTGAATATCCAACCTGGTGCTGTTGCCTGTTGCTTCCTCTGTGTGGCTGGTGTAGAAGCCACGTGCAGAACACTGGGTCCACATTGACAGCTATACCCTGGACACTAACCAGCAACACAGCACCTACAGAGAGAGAGAGAGAGAGGGGGGGGGGAGGTTATTAGAAGGTTCATTTGACAATATCACTAAATGCACAAGCAGTATTTTTTTATTACACTTTTTTCCCCTTTTCCCAAATTAAATGTATCGTCCCCATTGAGTTGATCCAACTTTTAGTTCCCTAAAAGTTGCAGCTGCCCATCTCCAGTGGCTCCAACTTTCTCATATATCTCAGCTTTTAGCAAACGAACTGACGTCAGGCATTGGCAGGCACAAACAACAAGCTATCAAATGCCTAATCAAAGTCAATTTAATCACACAAGGGGCTTTTGTGTGACAGCCAACTCCGCATCACGTTTGTCAATATCGAACTTTGCAGCGCAACAATCGTAAGCCAACGGAACACTGATGAAGTGATGTGGAATTACCAATGCAGAAACTATGTGGCGTGTTAGAAAAGAAATATGCTGTTTTGCTTCGAGATACGACGATATGGATCGACGCAATCCATCGCTTCTAATAACAAGTAATGGAGAGTGACTTGAACAAATCTCCTCAGATTGGGTGTCTTACAGTTACCCTGCATCCTAATGACCCGCCTGTGGGTATCGGGCCTGTTCCTGCTTTCACAGTGACGAGGGGGGGAGCGCCACAGTTTGTTTCATTTGCGCCGTTCAAAGTAATGTTGCGCCAAGCCAAGAATAACATTTTCTTTTGATAGATTTCTATGAAACTTGAGATGTACTCTGGGGTTTTGGTTTACTCTTAAATAATAATCTTTACCAACAATAAGCGGGGGCCTGAGGTAATGCATTAGGATCCTATCAATAATGACTCCCATGCCTTGAGGATTAGAGCAGGGTCCCTGGCGTGCGGTGGAATGTCCCGGCATGGCCATGGGAGGACGTTTCGGCTCTACCGGGACTTTCAGAAGGTTTTACGGGGCTTTAGAAGAAGAAGGCCTGGTCTTCTGTTTCAAGCCCTGTGGCCATGCAGCAGAGGTGTGTGTGTGTGTGTGTGTGTGTGTGTGTGTGTGTGTGTGTATCACCTCTGACAGGGCTTGATTGCACTGCACCACCAAGGACACCTAACGGTTCCCTGACGGCATTGACGTAGCATAAGCTCTATTATTCTCCTACTCTTTCTCTGACACACGCACACAGACTCTTGCACGCACGCACGCACGCACGCACGCACGCACACGCACACGCACACGCACACGCACACGCACACACACACACACACACACACTTTTGTTACACCAGCTCTCCAGCTTGGCACAGTTCTCTCCCTCCTCCATCATTCCCTGTGAACAATGCAAATAAAACGGCCCTAATTTGCTCCACTTTTACAACGCTGTGTGATTTGTAGCCCCTGAGCCTCAGTACATGTGTGGTGTGAAACGTGTCTATGTTTCTGCATGAGTGTGTGTGCGCTCGTGCACACGCATGCGAGTGTAAATGGTGTGAAATATGTGCATAAGTGTGTGGGTGTTGGATGTGTTACGTAGTATGTGTATCAATGCATGTACTGTGTGTGTGTGTGTGTGTGTGTGTGTGTGTGTGTGTGTGTGTGTGTGTGTGTGTGTGTGTGTGTGTGCGCGTGCGTGCGTGCGTGCGTGCGTGCGTGCGTGCGTGCGTGCGTGTGTGTGTGTGAGTGTTGCTGTGGCCGTTGTACTGTACTGTATGAACACACAGAGTTGCTAAGCATTATTCTCCAGATGCTGTTTCATCTCGTGCCACTCATGTTGTAACACTGATTACTGAATCCAATCTGATGAGCGGGACACTTTATTTCTCATTGGATGAAGTCAAACTGACTGGCATAGCTCTCAATGCGCCCTCCCTCCCCTGCTCTAGTTCTTTTTTTCTTTTCCTTCCACCCCTTCATTCCTCAATATTCTCTCCGTCTCTCTCCACCTCCAGCCCTCCATACTCTCCCACCATCTCCTCGCCTACAGTACCATTCCCTCTTTTTCCCCTCCTTCAATTCCTCCAAATTTTCTCCATCCACTCCCCGCCCCTGTCTTGCCTACTCAAACTCCTCATCATCTTCCTTTCCATCTCCCTTGCTATCTGTCTCTCTGCCCCAATCTCTCTCCTCTCCCCATTTCTCTCCACATCCTTCGCTCACTTCTCCACAATACCCCACCCTTCAACTCCAAGCCATTCCCCTCTCTTCCCTCATCTGTCTCTTTCCCCTCCATCCCTCCCTCCTACTGAGGAGGGAATCATAACCTCAACCCTGTGGCTTGAACTCCTACACCACACTGTGGCTGCTTAATAGGCCTTGGCTGTGGCTACGGCACAGGGGCCCCAGTATGATTTCTTCTTTTTTTTTTAAACCATAGCCCAACACGGCAATGAACAGCGCAGGACCTGGTTGGGAATGGGCTGAGCAGCGAATATCTATTTGATAGATTCAGTCTAAATAGTGTTCTCGTGAGTCACACCTACAACGCAGCAAGCTCAGCATAAATGAGTCACAGCGTAATAATACAATAATATTTACATGAGTGAGTGAGTTATTACTGAGGTAAATTGGATGGGGGGGGGGGTAGGATATAAAATGCATAATTGCAGATAACTGTTGAGTCTGTAGCTGCCAGGCTGTGGTTATTTAAGCATTGTAGCCTTATTCTGCAAAGCGAGGCAATAGTAAATAATTGAGTATAGTTAAATGATGTATTAGTAATTAAGGAGGGTAAGTCAATAAGTGTTAATATCCAACAATGAGTCAAATCATAAGGTGAATAAATAAAGTTATGCAGGCGGAGTCAGTGGTGGTATTTTGAGTGTACTGACAGCTGGTTTCATCTAGATGGATGTTTGTTTGCCTTCTGCTAATGACGGCAGCCATTACCTAGCAGACACATGTCAACACTATGCAAAAAACCTCCCGCTATGTGTGATCATCTCGGAGAAATGATCCTCAAAACAGCAACAAGGTTTTTTCTTTGTCGCCTCTTTCTTTCTCCCTCTATCATTCTGCCTGCTTGGCTTC
>NC_137811.1:52339817-52414817 GCF_963921795.1 Nannobrachium achirus
TTTTTCTGTCTCTCTTCTCTTTTTCATTTCGCTCCCCAGATTTCTACAATCCCCTTCCTCTTTGTTCCTTTGTCTCATCATCCCACCCCCCCGTCTCCTCTCCTTTCATAAAACTTCTGTCTCCCACCTCCCCATTCCTTCCCCTCCTTTGCTCTGTCTCCATCCAGCGACTGACCAGGCCTCGTGATCCAACTGGCGCAGAATGCAAACATTCTGACGGCGGGCATGCAGCCTGCTAGGCTGAGCCTCCTCCTGTCTTCTCAAGCCATCCTCCTCCATCCCTCTCCACACCACTCAGGGTTTTTGGAGAGCAGCACAGGACAATCAAGGACAAGATCCTGTCTTCAATTACATTCATCCCGCCGACCCCTCCCCCTGCCCCTCCGTTTCCATCTCTGTATGTGAACCCTGTTCCCTCGGTGTTTCAGCCCGGGCCTGATGTCAGCCCAACAGACTTGTAATGATGTCAGCGGAGGATCAAAGATCACTAGCAGAGATGCGGGGTCTTTCAGGAAGCTGGAAAACCCATGGTCTGCACAGCAGCAGTTCATGGAACCTCTCCTTCTGTCTGTCTGTCTAAATGTCTACTAAATGTCTCTCTGTCTGTGTGTCTGCCAGTCAGTCGGTACATCCGTTTGTCCGTCTGTCTGTTTGTCTGCCAGGCAGTTGGCTTATTTTCCAGTCTCTCACCAACTTTGTCTGTCAGTAAATTAGTATTTCTATGTGTGTGTGTGTGTGTGTGTGTGTGTGTGTGTGTGTGTGTGTGTGTGTGTGTGTGTGTGTGTGTGTGTGTGTGTGTGTGTGTGTGCGTGCGCGCGTGCGTCAGTCCTCCTGTAAGTTTGTCTATTTATCTGTCAGCCAAAATGTCTGCAAGTCAGTCTCCCTAGGTGTGTAGTCCGTCTGTCTCTCTGCATGGTAGGAAATAGGATATGATGGACAGGAGATAACCCAACTAAAGACTACAGCATACATGTATGAGCCATCACTCATTATGGTGAGCACAATCACACAGAGTGTATTGTCAAGTTCCCACTGTCCATTAACCACAATCACACTAACACTGTGTAAGACTCTCATCCATCACTTATCCAGAATGACAACAGCAAACATAAATACATCTGTTGGACAGAGAGAGACAGATAGTCAGAGAGACGCACACACACTCACAAACGCACACAGTCAGATGGAGAGTTAGTGAGCGAGAGAGGCAGAGAAACAGAGAGTGAGAAAGATAGAGAGTGATGCAAAGTCAGAGACAAAGACGGAAAGACAGACAGAGATAGAGAGAAAAGAAGCGGGAGAGAAACACAAAGAGAGAGAGAGAGAGAGAGAGAGAGAGAGAGAGAGAGAGAGAGAGAGAGAGAGAGAGAGAGATGTTTATGAGAAAAAGCAAATATTGTTTGGCTTCACCTACTTCCTCTTTGTCTTTCTAACAGTTCAACTATTTATATTTCAGCCCCCCCCCCCCCCCCCCCCCCCTCAGCCTCCTCCTCTTCTTGCCTGCTACAGTAGATTGAAGATTACTCCTCTTAAAGACATAGCCTTAAGTGGTTGCACATTTGAGCCATTTAGCAATTTGGTCTAATGGGTTCAGGCTGAGCTGGTGTCTCAGCCACGACGCAGGGTAGCGGGACGGGGGAGAGAGAGCATGACGCAGTGGGACTGACGGAGGCACGTACTGTACCACATCTGCATTACTGACGACAGAGCGCCAGGCTGTGTTTGGCCGACCATGGAGGAAGCGTGTCAATGAGGTGTTGAGGGATGAGGACGCACCAATCAGAAAACAGCAGCAGGAGAACAAGACTGACTTTAGGATTATTATTATTTAGGGCAATTTAGACTGGCCTCGCTTTAGAGGGACATAATGAATAGATTGAATACAGGACAAAATAACGGTTTTTTTTTCTCATTGTGTTTTGATGTGATCTCCATGGTGTTAGACACTACTGATTAGTGACTGATTGCATTAAATGTGAAACCTGACATTACAAAATACCATCAGTACAGGTGCCTGATAAGCAGGGTACAGTATCTCACCAAGGACGAGAGTCAAGTGTGTGTGTGTGTGTGTGTGTGTGTGTGTGTGTGTGTGTGTGTGTGTGTGTGTGTGTGTGTGTGTGTGTGTGCGCGCGCGCGCGCGCGCGCGTGTGTGTGTGTGTGTGTGTGTGTGTGTGCGTGTGTGTGTGTGTGTGTGAGAGAGAGAGAGAGAGAGAGAGAGATGGAACTTCAGAGGAAGAGCCCATTGATGTGTGTGTCCTGTTATTAGTGGCTGATGAGTGAAGACATTTTTTCCACACACCTCTGACAAGGAGAATAAAGACCCCCCCCCCCCACACACACACACACACACACACACGGAATGGAGGAGTGTTTACCCTTCAGACCTGTGTTTAACACTGTAAAACCCTAAACACACCATCACGCACACTATAAAGTTGACTCAAGCATGAACTAAAACTATGCGAATGCCATGCTAGCCTAGATCCACTCCAGTGACAGAGGCATGTGAGAGTGCATGAGCAGCACATCATTTTCCTGAAATGGCTCATTGACCTAAACATTAATAGAGGGTTAGATCTCTGGATCAGAGACCAGAGTCTGTGTCAGGGGAGGCATGTCACACACTCCACAAGGCTGCGCTCTTCTCCCCGTGCTTTCTTCATCTTTAACAATGAATTTATGATTAACGAGAAATACTTTAGAATGTTTAAGTATGCTGATGACATGGCCTTAATTGGCTCTCCACAGAAAACTGTCTGGACCACACTGTCTGGCCCTTTAAACATGCACAGTAAAATCCTGTGTTAACTTCATCTTTGAGAGTGTACAAAATGGAACCAAATGGACGCATAAAGCGTCCATTTGGTTCCATTTACCGTTGTACACACTAGAATTACAAATGGATAGATGAACATGAAGGATTTTATGGTGTGGTGTCACATTAGCCTCTGCCTGCTACAAATCATGTGTTTCCAAAACAAAATAATTAATTGCATAAAACAAGTTATACAGGGAACTTGTTGAAAACTGTGGATAGTTGGATACAGTACCCTAGTATATCTCTGGATTCCCAGGTGAGCTTCTACAAAGCTAAATATTTGTCAAACGCCAAAAGCTCTTGATTTCACTACATTTCATAGAAAGGATGAGGAAGACAGCGAGCAGAATTGTGGCAGCTACCCTCATCCTCTCTTCAGCCTGTTTGAGACTTTGAGCTCCGGGGGGCGCTATAGAGTCCCTCTGGCGACAACAAATGTTATTCAAGAAGAAGTATCCCAAGTGTAATAATCTGAACTCAACAAAGTGACTGATGCCTGATGCGTTTTAGCCACAGACATTGACATGAACTCTTTTAATGTGTCCATGTGCTTGTATTAATAGCTCTGCTTGTCTGCTTACTACTGTGTTTGGTGAGCCAAAGACAAATTTCTACCCTGGTGGACAATAAATATATTCTATTCTATATACACATACTTGTACATTATGCACCCTCAGTCACAAAAACAAATGTGGACACACATGTATACATCTACACAGGCAGTCGAGCACACACAGCTTTCTGGGGCCACCTGCAATAGCGGGCTTCCAATCCACTATCAGCTGTAAACCCTCCATTAACAAACCATGGCACTCAAACAGCCATGACTCAGCTATTCTAAACATACTTCAAATGCTCTCTAAACTGACTTACTACACAACAGAAGGACAGATAGGGAGGAGAGGGAGAAGACGGGGAAATGGAGAGAAAGAGCGAGAGAGGAAGGAGGAAGGAGAGAGAAGGAGGGGGGAAAGTATTTGAAGAGAGATGAAACAGCAGCAGTAGGCAGCAGTCAGGGATGATGAACTTATATCCCACCATAATTTCATTTCTACCACTTTTTGTGGTCACATGTTCAGATACTGGATTCTGATTGGCCTAAAACAGTGGTAAATCAGTCAACAACCTTGAGTTGGCTCATGGACCCCGCCCACTGTTGTGTTGCAGTTGTAACGTTTCCAAGATCAATGCGCCTCCCAAAAAGTGCCAGCCAGTTTCTCCATTCGCGGCCACTCCACGTTTCGCCTCGTGCCACAACCCTGAAACAGTGGTAAATCAGCCAACAACCCACTCCCTCTCATGGTAAATGGCTTACATTTACAACTGAGACAGAGATAAGGCAGAACCAAGATGGCCTCTGTCACGACGTGAATAACAACACTCGCAAATACACACGCGTCAAAATGTGGTCACACACAGACACGCAAACACACACACAGATCAGTGCGACATGTACCACAAATGTAAGAATGCCAGGCTATTGGAGGGTGGTCTTCAGTGGTGTGTTCTAGACTTTTTTTTAGGGCATACTATAATCTATGATCCACGGCTATTCGTGCGGCCAGGGCAGACGCCAGTGCATAATGCCTATCAAATATGCTACTTTGAAAGGTTCACGAGGGCAGACGGCAGACACTATTCATATTTTTATTTCCGACAGCAGACGCTGTATACGTGCGTTACAGGTAGAACACAGCACTGGTGGTCTTCATAAAACTGGGCTTGTAGACTGTTCATTCCATAACACCAGTGGAGCATTCCTCATCCATGCACTGCTGAACGGCCACAGGCAGCGGGAATGGCAAAGGACCAGCTAGCCCAACAAAAAAAATAAAAAATAAATCAATAACCCTCTGAGGGCTACATGCACAGAGGTGTCTGTCGACCCGCTGAACGGGGTTAGAGGCTAGACAAATGATTTGGCCGTTGTGACGGGAGATTGCAAGGTGATCCAAAGAGGCCAAAAAAATGAACGGCTCCCTGGGAATCAACTTCTGTTGAAAATGTTTTCTGTCTAGACTCATGAAATCCTCAGAGAAACTGGCCGGTAAGGATTTATTTTTTTCCTCTTTCTTTTTTAACCTGAGAATGCATATCCAACACCATTTTAGGGAATGAAACAGGGATGAGGGGGGCTATGTTAGAACAAAGCTGTTCTGACAGAGAACATTACTTTGCCATACTCTCAGCCCTGACGTTATCTTCAAAACACAATCTTTCTACAGGAGTTTTACAGTTTGGGCTGCATGATTTATGACAGTGACAATGCACTGGCACGGTGCACGACTTGTGCCACTGCCAATATGTGCTGCAGCAGGAAATCTCCCACTCTGAACCATAGTTGGTCAATAATCCATGCAGTGGCATTACCTAAACCTCATCACAGCTCAGGAATGCAGACCAATACTTCTGGTTCCAAGTTGGAGTCCATAGGGCTCATAGAAAGCTCATGCACTGAACTGCCAGGGGGATCCTGAATGCTATCACAAACAATGTTTTTAGACAATCCTACCAGCTCAGCATTATCACATACTAGCGTCATTGGGTAAGCCTTCAAGCCTTACATCAGTTACATGCTCATTTTCAGATAAACGACACGTCAGAGACCTTGATAAGCCCTCAGCCAGCCCGTATAACTCAGAGCTTACAGTAGTACTTACTTAAACCAGCAGGCTGGTTAGGAAGCCTCTGCAAATAAGAAAACGTTCATATTATTTACAGCAGCTACCCAGGCGAGTAGTTCCAGCAAGGGGAAGTGCTGATCTGTGACTAGCACGGTGATGTTTATGCATCTATCCCACTGTAAATCACTACCTCTATTCCTGGAAGCTTTATGGAGATGGGGCTTTTAATTGAGTCAGAGGGCTCCGGTGGAAGCTAATCTCTAGTGGCTATTAGCGTCGGGCACGGGTCCTTTCATCTATGGGACTTGTATATGCTGTGGGGGGAGAGAGTGGTGCTCGGACGGTACACACACGGCCACTCACTCTGCCTGTGTTTACTGCCTGTTTATCTGAGTGGGCATGTGGGGGGCTGTGGGGGCACAGCAGGTCAAGCCACACACAGCGAGAGGACTGCAGGACCCCCGAAGGACCACTCAAAGTGATGAGAGTTTACTACTGCTGCTGCACACACACAAGCAGGCAGGATACACACACACACACACACACACTTGTGGGCAAACACATGCACGTGCGCGCACACAAACACACACACACATGCACACACTCACACACACACACACACACACACACACACACACACACACACACACACACACACACACACACACACACACACACACACACACACTCAGAGTGATGAAAGTTTACTACTACTGTGTTGAGACTAAGTGCCCCCAGGGCAGGATGAAGGGTTGAAGACTCCTGTGAGCTATGGCTCTAAGGCAGAGTGAGAGAGAGAGAGAGAGAGAGAGAGAGAGAGAGAGAGAGAGAGAGAGAGAGAGAGAGAGAGAGAGAAAGAGAGACTGCATGTAGTGAATTAGCCGACCATACTTCTACGCTCAAGTGTTCCTTCCACACTTTTCAACATTTCAACATTGTGAATGAGCTGACAAAATAGCTCCATTTCAAGATTAATGTGCAATAACAATACAATAATAAAATGTAATCGCATAAAAATGGTATAGTCATCATATTATAACATGAGGGTTAAGCAATAATACCAGAAAGGAACAATTTGCTTACATTGGCTAAGAGTTCCACAGCCAGATGTGTAGTTACAGTGTAACAACAGTGTCAACTCCAACACTTACGACTGTCTTGTAAACAAGTGAATTCACTTCTGCTACAGCACTGGTGTCTAAAAGCACGGTGTAAAAGCAGCTCAACACTAAATAAGTAATTTGCAGACGTTTCAAAAACAAGTGGTAAAGAACCCCCCGTCTTACTTCTTATTGCGACCATAGGTCGCAGTTAACTATGAAAACCCGCGCAGCTTGTCCGTATGTCCTTCTGTAACCCCTCAATTTTATTGACATTGTGACATCATGTGGCATCACCTCATCAAAGACCAAACCAATCAATAGAAAAAAAGGTATTTTGGGGGTGAAATACTCCTTTAATAATGAATTCTGTCCTGTGCGAATTCCGTCCTGCGTGACCTCGCCCTCTGCGCGACCTTGCCCTATGTGCGACGCTTTTCGCCCTTAGGCGCCCTTAGGCGTCTTACTGGTCAGTATGTCAGTGTGCACCTTTCAGCTACAAAGCCAAATGTTGTGCTGTGACATGCTGCTAAGGAAAAATATCATAGGAAGAAAGACAATACCAGTTTTTGGTTCTCTAAAGAGCATCTGTGAACAGTGTTTTCCTTTCAAGCTGATGGTACCGCTGCACTGCTGCCACCTGTGTGATTCAGATATTTTAATACTGCTGCCTGTACAGAAGATTGCTTTGTGCCTACTGAGAGAGAGAGAGAGAGAGAGAGAGGGGGGGGGGGGGGGGGGAGAAGGAGAAGGAGAGGGAGGGAGAGAGGGAGAGAGGGAGAGAAGGAGCCACTAGCAACCAGCAAATCAAAGGCCGGCAGTCTGGTTTGTTTTCTCAGGGCACAGGGACCGGGCAAAAAAACGCTTAAATAAAATAAACCTTTAATTTGACTGAAATTGGAGGCAACAAGCGCTGCTGTAAGAAAGGAGTGCGAAGTGTGATTTCTTGCGGTCTGGGCTAATCCTGATTGAGGAACCCCTGAGTTGAAATGTCAGCAATATGAGACTAAAACAAAAATAATTACACCCAGGGTTAATGAACACAACCGCCTGGAGCAGAGAGGGAGAGAGAGGGAGGGAGAGAGTCAGACAGACAGACGGAGAGAAGGACAGAGAGGGAGAACTAGAAAACCTGAGAACACGGAAGCGTGCCCCCATTTCTCAAACCGGGGCTTGAAATCATAGCCCCATATTCATCTTCTCCTGAGCAGCTAAACCACTATGTCCCCCAGGTATAATAATAAATTGTGAGCGAGCAGGCTGGCATCATCGACACAGAACCATCCATCTGGGCCTGCAGAGGGTTTACCTCAGCCTTAGAGTACTGGTTCTCAAAGTGGGGTCTGTCGACCCATGCAAAAAGAGGAACACTTTTGAAAGCACTACTGTATATCATTTTATTGGCTATTCACAAGCTCAAAACACGTCTCGATGCTTGTACTGTAAATCGTCTATTTTAGAAAGATTTAGACAAATCAGTACAAATCTTCTCTTATGGCGGTCCCTGGAGCAAAATCTTTTCAAATGGTGGTCTGCGGCCAGATACATCGACATGAACGTTGAACTTTTATTTAACTTTAATTTAATTTTCCCTCATATTAGTTACTGGAATATTGTTTGGGCTGCGACATATCCTACATACGTATCTAAATTACTCATCATTCAAAAGAGGTTTCTGAGAATGATTTCACATTCAAATAGATATGAGCCATCAGCTCCTCTCTTTATTAAATATTAAATATTGCAGTAGACAAAGTAAACATTTTTCAAACCTGTTTATTTATGTTTAAATAAAAAAAAGGACATTCCCCTTTCTTTTCACTTTTTTTTTGTGTTACTTCTAACATTCACTCCTACACAAGGCAACGAGGTGATTTTGATTTACCTTTTTGTCGTAATTCAAAACATCAATCGTTCATTACATGTATAGGCCCTCAGTTGTGGAGCTGTTCATCACCATCATTGCCAATATTTAAGAAACACCTGAAACAATATCCATTTCTTCCTTCCTGTAGTCCACATGATTTCATCTACTGATGTGTTATCTTACCTACAGTGTTTTTTGTTGTTGTTTTTTTTGTCTTTTGTGCAGTTTCTGTGTTTTTAATTCTTTATTGCAGAGCTGCTCTTAGATAACTTGTATTTTGTATTGTTCCTAGTGAACTTTTATCTGTTTAATTAATTAAGCGGTGGTTAAACCACCGCTCAGTTCACACGGGTGTGATTTTTTATAACAACGTGCTAACGAAAAATAAAATAAAAAATCACACCCGTGTGAACTGAGCGGTGGTTCCCCCCCCCCCCCCCCCTTCCCCCCTGTGTGTGTGTGTGTGTGTGTGTGTGTGTGTGCGCGTGTGTGTGTGTGCCTGGTCTGGCCTGGCCTGAACAACAGCGCCCCTCCCTTAACATGTGTGGTCAGAAAAGGTTACTGCAGGCTACAGACAGACAGACAGACAGACACGCAGACAGACCCACACACACGGCCACGTATAGGAGCGTTGTGACCACCGCTCAAAAATAAACTACTGCAACCCCCCTGGAGACAAATGGCAACATGGCTGAAGCATGAAACCCATCGTGTGACACCAGCACACCTCCCCTCTAACTCCCACCCTGCCCTGCATTTCACCATGCTTTCATCTCTGCTGTTATGTCTACACACATTATCTCCACTGTTCAGGGAGCTGCCTAGAGTGATAGCACTCCTTGCATCTTATGATACAATGTGTGTTTGTGTTTGCGTGGTGCATGCAGGCGAGTGTGTGTGTGTGTGTGTGTGTGTGTGTGTGTGTGTGTGTGTGTGTGTGTGTGTGTGTGTGCGCGCACACGTGGTGTGTGTTTCTGTCTGTCTGTCTGTCTGTCCTCATAGTGAAAGTGTTTTTTCCTATATACAGTATATTGTGTGTATGTAAATTAGAGATGGACAAAATAATCGATATGGCAATATATCGCGATATCTTTATTGCGACCGTCAGGTCGCACTTACTATCAAAACCTCCACAAACTGTGAGTCAGTCAGTCAGTCAGTCCGTCCGTCTGTCTGTCACACCTCACACGTCACACTATTGCCCTGCTCATATCTCCGCAACCGTTGCCCCGATCCATGCCAAATTTTGCACACACACTCCTTGCCTGCCAAACTACAACCTCCAAGGACCCCCGGAGCTCCAGGGACCCCCAGGACCAAATGTGAAAAAATGACCAAATGACCACCCCAACGGGGCTGCTCACGGGGAATTCCTGGGGACCACCGACTCCTGGTGATGCAAAAGTGGTGGACCCCCAAAAGTGGAGGACCCCCTCCACTGCAGCTCACATAAAATGCCGTAACTCGGGCTAGGAGCGTCCGGGAGAGCCGGGGCCGGTACCTATTCGTCCACCAAGGCAACGCGGAGACCCCACCCCTCATTTCTCACATGGCCCTCTTCTAGCGCCACCTTCAGGCCGATTTTTAAAACACATTTTTGGACACTGCTCCTACAGTTTTTGCCCTAAAATCATGCAAATCGCTACACAGTATGTCTACACTCATCCCATCAACATGAATCTGTCCCATATAGCGCCACCTTCAGGCCGATTTTTAAAAACACATTTTTGGACACTGCTCCTACAGATTTTGCCCTAAAATCACTAAAATCACTACACAGCATGTCTACACTCATGTCATCAACATGGATCAGGAAGATTTTGGAAAAAACACATTTTTGCCCTATTTGGGAGTCTTACTGGTGTATATGTACAGTATACAGTATATGTCCATTCATGTCTGTGTGTGTGCACTTGGGTGTGCGTGCGTGCATTCATGCTTGTGTGCAGTGTGTGTGTGTGTGTGTGTGTGTGTGTGTGTGTGTGTGTGTGTGTGTGTGTACGTACGTACGTACGTACGTACGTACGTACGTACGTACGTGCGTTTGTTGTTTTTTGCTATAGGGGTATTCATTTGCATGTAACATTTGTCCTCAGTATTTACAGATCGTAGTGTGTGTGTGTGTGTGTGTGTGTGTGTGTGTGTGTGTGTGTGTGTGTGTGTGTGTGTGTGTGTGTGTGTGTGTGCGTGTGTGAATGTGAGCATGAATGCTTGGGTGCGTTTTTGTGTATTTCAGTGCACCCCCCTTCAGTATCTGTGTAGCTGGAGCGAAGCACCTGCCTGTCTTTCGACCCCGTGGCTGTAATCGCTGGCCGCACGCCCCACAGCTGCTGCAGGAGGACGCGGCCAGTCACACAGCTCCGGAGAAACAACAACAACCCCACATCAAAGAAGGGGAACATCTCTGGAACATTATTATCAGCCCTTATCCTCTGACCCAAGGACAGGGGGGAGAAAGACTACAGACTTAATGTAACTGTGTGTACAAATGGAACCAAATGGACCCACTTTTGTACACTTAAAGAGTTACAGTAAATGAACACTACACAAGATTTGACCGTGTAACTCTTTATTCTGATTCTTTTTCTCTCATTTGGGCAGGAAAAACACACACAGACACACACACACACACACCCCCACACGCAAACACGCACGCACGCGCACACGCACACACACACACACACACACACACACACACACACACACACACACACAGTGAAAGAAAAACAGACGGCGCAGATACTCAAGATGAAGATTCACAGACACAATTCCATCCATTTAGTAGAATATCCTTGCTGGACTTGCCTTCTATAATAACATTACAGTATATTCTCCACAGGCACGGTTTCAAGGCAATAATTCACCCAGCGCAAAGACAGTGTCTCTGGTCTCCCAGAGGCATCCTCTTAACGATTTTTAACTTATGAGTTAAAGCCTTATGGGAGGCTAAGTGTTTTTTTCCTAACCATCCAGAATGATTTTAGACCCGCAGTCGTTCCATGACTTTGAATGTGATCCAGTTGTGTAATTTCAATACATCAGCAAGGGTCTCAGAAAGAGGACCAATAGCTTTATTTTGATCCATTCCTCTTCCAATCACTGTGAGGGTTTAAGTGGAACTTTACCACTTAAACATCTTCCAAAAGCCACAGGGAAGTCCTGATGGGAGTGTGAAGATTATCTTGGTTTGATGGTAAGTCAATGGGCTAATACAATGTCGACGGTGATATGCCTTTTGGGAATCGGGGTCGGGTGAAACCAGTCATCACTTTCAACTGTGGAGGAGCTGAGTAATAAAGACCAGACAAACGAGCGGAGAGGAAAGTGAATGATCCCTCCACCCTGAGCCCCAGGGATGGTCAACAACTATCCACAGTGCATTACCTAACTTTACAAGACTGTGTCCAGCTCATGTTTTGGTTGCTGTGGGTTCAGGACCCTGGAAACAATGCTGGATCAGAGAGGAGATAGTGTTGCAAAATAGAGAGATCTGCCCAAGTACTGCATGGCGTCCGAGTCATGAACCTGGCGCGCATGATGTCACATACCTGGCTGAGGTTGTGATACAAAGCCAATGAATGCGCGCGTGCGCCCGCGCGCGCACACACACACACACACACACACACACACACACACACACAGACACACACACACACACACACACACACACACACACACACACACACACACACACACACACACACACACACAGAGTGTACAAAGCTGTCTGGTGAACGTTCACGTTGTACACACGCAACCAACTACACACTCACACATGCGTTAACATTCACATAAACGCATATGCATACAGTATGTGTGCACACACAGTGTACAATACATACATGCTTGCAAGCACAGAAATGCCTATTCCCATGGTGTGCCTGATTTATAGCTCAATATTCCAACTTTAATGTTCAATTGAAGAGTTCCCCATCAACCCGTGACAATGACAAAAACAGCTCCAGTGTTGAAGTCATTTCTAGTCCTTCCCATCTCCTAAGCAGGCAGTCCTGCCAGGAGCATTACCTGCTCCGTGACAGCTATTCTAAGACATTGTAAAGTTCTACTTTATAGCAGGCATTCCTTACAGTACTGTATGTTTAACAGATGCTTAATTATGATGCTGTCAACTATCAAAACACTATCCTCTTACTTGTAGACACATTAAAATGCCACATCGTTTTCTTGCTGCTGCTAGCAGGGTAGGCCGATACGTACGTCGTACACTCAGCAAAGGTATCCTCTCTAGTTTATCATGTCACCACGCACACAAATAGACTGTCTCACACACACACACACTCACACGTGTGTGTGTGTGTGTGTGTGTGTGTGTGTGTGTGTGTGTGTGTGTGTGTGTGTGTGTGTGTGTGCGTGTACATACGAGACACACACATATACAGTACACATAGAGCGTAGTGGAATAAAAATGTGCAGTCAGTGCTGTGGATAATGGGCCTGACGTCAGGCGGTCTATAAACCTAGCTCAGGTGTGGGTTTATTTTCCTTGGCCCTATCAGACAAGTCATGAAATAAGAATCGCACCGGCAGACCCACAGCTAAACAATAAATCCCCACTCACACTTTCAAAAATGTTAAGTAGAATTGCTGTTCAAATAAACCCTGGCATCTCCTCAGGCACGCAGGCTATTACGGGGGAGAAAGAGAGAAAACTGCCATGCCATCTGACACATTCCCCCAGCAACCAGCCACTCGTGTACAGCGCCGGCGCTGCAGCCATTACAGTGTATGTCAGTGGGTATTGCAAGGTAGGAGTCCCTGTATTTATAGTGGTGCTGGACTGCTGCTCGGGTAGCGAACATCTGGACAGGGCACGAGAGGTGCTCGTTTATTGTGAATAAAAGTGCTATTCTAAGAAACATTAAAATGTTTTACTCACTCACCGTTGAGTCATAAGACATGGACATTGTCGTGGTAGCGTTCTACATTACAACACTGATTACTCGACGAGCGTTTCTGAGTAAGCTGAGCTACGCAAAAAAAAACAACACAATTCATTAAATGTGCACAGCATATTACAGCTGCATGTACCCCATTTATAACACGC
This sequence comes from Nannobrachium achirus, assembly GCF_963921795.1. Classification (NCBI taxonomy): domain Eukaryota; kingdom Metazoa; phylum Chordata; class Actinopteri; order Myctophiformes; family Myctophidae; genus Nannobrachium; species Nannobrachium achirus. Next base: position 52,353,295 of record NC_137811.1, read on the forward strand.
AGTCTGACATGGGGTGTTCCTTAAGGTGGACACATATTTCACCTAAGTTAGACCTGAATGGTCTGTATGTGTGAGAAATGTTGAGGAAACGATTCATGGAAATCCCATGTACTGTATTTCCGTGAATCGCATGAACCCTATGGTACACAGTAAAACCATCCGTGTTAATACATTTGTAACTCAGAGTGTGAAAATGAGTTAAATTAACACTCAGGATTTTACAGTGGAAATGTCTTTACACACCGGAGGCGTGACATAACAACATATTACTATTAATAAAAATAGTAAAATAATCAATGCCTCAGTCACACAGCACAGGTTCATGCCTTTATTCGCCAAAATATTAAAAACAGACGTCGTTCCAAATAAGAATTATGTTGCTTTTATTACCATGTAATATTCCCATTCTGTGTGGATGTATACATTAAGGTTAAAAATGATAAATATTTTAATGAATTGCATGACAAATAATGACCCATGTGTGCAAGTGGCCTTAAGACATTACTCCAGTAATGTATTCTGTACATCCGGTGGAGTGCAGGACTGCAGTAGAGATCTAACATGTTCACACTTACATTCATTACTTCATGCGTTGTGAGCTTGTAGGATCTGCTATTGGCGGGACGACACTGTTGTACGATAAAGCATAAATTAGGCAATAGCTCCCAGCAATACTGAAAGTCTCCCCTGGCCCTGAACCCTGTCTGCACTACCAAGAGAGAGCATCCCGTCCCCTCCTCTCATCCCACCCCACTGTGGAGTGAAGGGAGTGTGAAGATAATCTGTGGAGGTGCTGGCTCACCCAGCACTGACCTGTCTCTTATGCTTTAGTACGTCGGTCTGATTACATCTCTGGCTGTGAACCACAACAGTGCACCCAGGGAAGAAGGTCATGCACTGGGACCCCGTTCTCCCTATAGTGGGGATTCTAATGTGCTGGGTGGACACTTAGGTTGCAAGTATGCTGGATATGAATTATATCAAGGTTCTCCTCTAATGGCGTGAGCAACATTTCACCACCGACATGCGGGGAACTGCCCGTTAGTAAATTACAATTAATTGCGTCAATTCAACTAAAGTATAATTAGTTGTCATTGGTGCCTCAATCCAATATCATTATGGGAAGAACCTTCATGGTAGTGGAAAAGGTGGGATAATTAAGCAGCATAAAGATCGTTAAAAACATAATTTCATATTAATAATAAACATTGTTCAAACGAGAAATACGCTTTTCTATTATGAATATGATTTAAACAATGGGCACTGCAACTTTAAAGTACAAGTTACAACATGTCAATTATTATATTGCTCATTAACATTCACCACAGTGTAATAAAAGATTTTCTTTAATAATGAAAAGTAAAAGAAAAACAGAATATGCCAGGAACATAGAATAAACTGGAGAGTTAAAACATTTAAAAGGATCAAACTTAACACCTCGAGATGGGGCTATTCATTTTTAGCAGCATGCCGTGTCAAACTGAATTGTTGTATCTTATTTCTAAGAGGTTAGACATAAGACATGACATCCGGTTGGGCAGACAGACAGAACAAGGTCAACTTGAGGTAGGCTACCACCAGGATTTACATGACCTTAAAATACACTGTTTAAATTACACTTGGACTAAGAAAACATTTCATGTAGGAATTTAAAAAGTTCAACGTGAGGACCATACATCCATGTCCAGTCTGGTGCAGAGGGCTATAAAATATTCCAGTAACTTCAACATAGCAGCTTTGAACTTTGTAAATTTGATTTCAGGTTGTGATTATATCCAGTGTCATATTTATGACTTAGATAAAAAGATTTTGCTGGAGGAAGTACACAACGATAATAATCAAACAAGGAATAATATAAGACCAAAACTGAAATAGCAGATAAATATCACTTGGCGTGGCAACGGTGTCAGAATTTACGAGAGAAGAAAACATGTTTGAATGTTTCATGAGCGGTACAAATGAGATGAAATAAAGTAGAGGGAACACACAGCATTGTTGACCAGGAAAGAATTTACAGGACAAAAGCTCAGCTTCCAAACGTAGCCAAATCTTTCTGAATCCAATATAAAACTGGGAGGACTGGGCGAGGGAGATCAGAATCAGAGTTCATAAAGTTACACCTGCACATAGAGACACAAAACTGTGCTGACAACAATGGGGTGGCCTCGCCCGCTTTCGCACATAATTCCGCCCTCACCCCGGCATATTTTCTCGGCAATTACGAATACATAATATTCTATGAAATTCCGTCTATAAAGCATCTGTACTGTTAACCAAGTGTAGCAAGCTGTTGGCAGACGGGCATAAGGAGTGTTATTTCCATGGACGCCATGCTCTAGTTAAAGCAGCCATTATGTGGTTGGAGGGTATAGCAGGGCTTACAACCATGGTTAGTTTGAGTAAGTGGACCAACAACAGTTTGGTTCTCTCTAAAACAAACAAAGAAACAAATAATACAGGGTCTAATAACCCTGCGGCTTCCATGTGGATCTCAGATTTCATGTGACCAGTCACTTATCTACGACTCTAAACTGTTTATCTCTATGACTCCATATACTTATACTGTATAAGGTTTCAGCTCAAATTGACCACCACTGACCTGCATTATGAAAAAAATCTAATTAAAACATGTGCACTACATGAGTATTAATTAAATAATTATTCTAAAGTACAAAGTACCTTTCTTTTTTATATCAATGCATGCTGTATTCAAATCCAGACATTTTCCAAAAAAAGATTTTCCAGAAACCCTGGGGTCCACCAAGATGATTTTCCTGAGCGCAGTGCATGTATTTAATTGTTTATAACGGGAGCACCGCATTTCTGGAGACTCTAATAGCTTGGCGTTGTGCTGGGCATTTACCTTGCGCTCACACATGCATGCGAGACACTTTCCTCTGCCTGCTGAGCCTTTCAACTCGGGCGCCTGGAAGCGCTGTCCCAAGTGGACACAGGACCTAATAGTGAGAATAGCTCATCATGTTTTTTTTCCCTTCCTTGCAATGTAAATAAGTACTTTAACCACTGAATAGGTCCTAGAAATGAAGTGGGAAAAAAAAGTAAATACATTACTCAATTAAATTAACTTTTTTACTGTCCACCACTGAACATAGATGAAAATACATTTGGGGACTTGGCCTACTTGCAGCATGCTCAAGAAAATTGGAGCTGATAGGTCTAGTGGTTTGCGATATTAGCCCCAGACTCACGCACGCACGTGCTCGCGCACACACGCACACACACACACACGCAGGTGCGTGTGCACGCACGCACGCACGCACGCACGCACGCACGCACGCACGCACGCACGCACGCACGCACGCACGCACACACACACGCACACACACACACACACACACACACACACACACACACACACACACACAAACCCATTTTGGGACGACTCGCATCCTACAGAGCCACACCATGAAAATCACAAATGTTATAGCTTATAGCTAGTTACAGCCTAGAAGTAGTTCAATGTCTGCTCTGCTATATTAAGTCACAGATCTATCAGATCTATATTAGTTACTAAATATAGTATGATCTGCAAAATTCTTGTTTTGGGACAACTTGGGAGTCATGTGGCACACCCCTCTCTGCATCACTCCCTCCTCCTTCTCAAGCACAGACACATCTGTGCCCCCCCTTACCACCCCCTTACCACCACCACCCCCTTACCACCACCACCACCACCACCACCACCACCAGAACTGCAGTTTATTTGACTAGAAAATTACCCTCCCCGTGTTTAACATATCTCCCATATTGTCATCACCAAATATTTATTTGTAGAGGAGAGGACCACTGAATGGCCACATTCCTCCTGCTTTTCCGCGTTTACATAAATGAGCAACATGCACACGTGCACATACACATCCATGCTCAAATGAACACGTATGCAGTCTATGTACACATATACAGAGACACACGCACAGCCGCACTCTCATGCACACAGGCATGTATACACACACACACACACACACACACACACACACACACACACACACACACACACACACACACACACACACACACACACACACACACACACACACACAGAGCCAAGGCTAGATGTGTTTATGAGAGCATTTCACACAACCCTCTTGCATATTTATAATGCTCCTATGTGTGTACTCGCTTGGGTGAAAGTCAGCTCCATTTGGAAAGCAAATGTGGGTATTTGCATGATTATGGCTATTTCCGAATCTATTTCTTTTTCCAACACTAGGCTCTTGGCCCTCTCCCCCTCTTGTGTAAACTACTGCTGAGCTCCTTCCAGATTATGACATTCAGCCTTTATCATTTCCTCAGAGGAAGGCACTAATGTAAATGTTTCATGTGATAAAGTGGCACGCTGCCAATGACAAATAAAGCATGGCTATCAAACATACAAGAATAAACGTTGCGCTTCGGTGATTCTCAACGGGCTACAACTGTGGCATTAGGGAAGGAAAAACACAGACTGGCTTCCTGCGCTGACCCGGGCATTGCAAATACTACACCAAGTTCACTTTTACACATAGGAACAACAGCTTGTTTGTAGATACATACACAGACTAATTGACATTGATTTTACCTCATGTTCATCATGCAATGCTGCTTAAAAATGCAAGGCCATGTCTTACAGTCCCACAACAAGGATCAATAAAGATTGTTTTATCTTATCCACAGCTAAGCTAAACCATGTTGACTATCATCTGTGTCATTCCAATAAGATATACTGTTTATGGTACTGATCAGCTTGTTTTAGAATATCCTGCTTAAAATAGTGCCTAATGACCTATATGGAAAAGGAAACTACCAGCCTCTGATTGCCACTGTCAACTTTCACCACTAAACACTATATATTACTCTGTGTGTTTGCTTTAACGTGAGATACAATATTCTATCACACCGTACCGAATGTCATGAAGGAAAAAGATCTGTCTGAATGGTAATTAGACCCAGGGGTCTGGTGTCAACCACACAGTGGAACAATGACACCACAAGGGGGCAGTGATGTCTCAAGGACTTGGCAAAGGTCATGGAGATTTCCTCAGTGGAGGGAGAGAGGGGTGGGGGGGGGGGGGGGGGGGGGGGGTGGGGGGGTAGCAATGAGGCGGGTGAGCAAGGGTATTCTAAAAGGTGGGTGAAGATGGAGGGAGGGAGGGAGGGGACAAGGTGTGAAGGGTTGAATGAGGGAGGCAAAAAGCAAGTATGAGAAAATGGAGGGAGGGAGTGAAAGAAAGAGCGGGAGAGAGAGGGAAAGTAGGAAGAGGGGAGGTCTGAGAACAATTCAGGATGGCTGGAGCATATATACAACTGTAAGGAGAGCAGGAAATAACACAAAAGATTAAGGCCGCTGAGTGTCAAACAAACGTGGCTGCTTAAACAAGAGGAGGCCCTTTTTTAAGACCACCCAACTGACTCTCGCCTCCAATCCCAAAGTTCACTGTTAATTTAAGAGGTACACAAAATCATGGTTTCAAATAATGGATAGATGGCTGATAATGGAGGCGGACCGCAGCTCTGACCTTTTGCCTTTTGAATTTAGGCCAACGAAAACCAAACCCCACATCTTCAATACAATTCAAAAGTGTACGAAAAAAAATATTAGGCATAGTCTGGCAATCCGTTTACACAGCGACACGCGTGCGCGCGCGCGCGCGCACAGCACACACACACACACACACACACACACACACACACACACACACACACACACACACACACACACACACACACACACACACACACACACACACACACACACACACACACACACACACACACACAAAACACACACATACTGTTAGGGCCCGTTCACATTGAGCCGATCCCGGGGCCGAGGATCCCCGACCAGATTTCGGGAGGACCCCCCGGGAAAATCGTTTGGTCGGCCCCGGAATCGGTCTTGGGCTTGAACAGTACCCCGACACGATCGGATTATGTTAATTAGCTTTTTTATGACCTCGGGACTCGTCGGGAGCACTCACGATAATATCCAAAAAGCTTGATATTTTCGGGTCATCGGGTAGGAATCCTTTACAATTATTGTCGTCTGAATGAGCTCACGGGATTGCATCAGATTATATGAAGCCAGCTCCTCCCTTTTTTAGGCTGCGCAGAGTGTAGGCTATTCTGTCACAGCCTACACTTTTATTATTATTATAGCCTACTTACTTTTTACTTTAGCCTACTGTCTCTCTCCCTTGTTGTAATCACTTGTTCAAAAACGTTATAGCCTATAGCGTTCTTTCTTCTTTTTTCTTCTGCGCAGTCATTTGGCAACAAGGCAGTGTCTTTTTTTTTGCTGCGCAGATTTGGCTAGGGCAGTGCTGTTCTATCCGTGTATTAGCCTATAAGGGCTCTAAATTGACCTTGTGCAACTTGACAGACAGACACCCTATATATAATATCTTATTCATATAATGTAATACTCAAAGTCAGAGACATTCCATTGCATTCCTTTTTTTTTTTTACTTTTACGCGCGGGCTGCAGGCACATAATTGCGCCTCTCGTTCTGTCAGTTTGTTCATTGGTCCTCAAAGAGGACCGCCAGTCCTTGGGGAGTTCCAGGGGGTCCCCAGCTAAATGATATTGAGGAACCTAGGCCTGTCCCTATTCTATATGCTTGGATGTTGGTGGGACAGTAAAAAAAAAAAAAGCGAGAGGTTAAACTTTTTTTTTTCTGCGACTGCACGCCCACAACGGCGAGGTTTGGACATTCATAATTGCTATTAGCTGATTAAGCTCATGTCTGTTTAATGTCTGGCTGGTTGCCGTTAAAATGCTGGTTGATGTTTTTTAGGAGTGGACACTGGTCAATCAATGATATTGGAGATGCGACACTCTCAGCCGTGTCTTGCTGGATGCGCATCACATCTCGCGTCTCGCTTGCCAAAAACATAACTGAATATATAATTATAATATCTATAAAGTGAGCAGCGGCCAGTGTGCGCACAGTAGCCTACCTAGAAGACTACCAACCTACCTTTGTTTTTATAATGTTTTGTCATGATGGCGCAGTTATCACTTGTGTGCAAAGGACGATGATACACGAAAGAAGAATGTAACACCAACTTCTACCAATTAATCCATTGCTGTGACAGACAGACAGGGTGAGACAGCCAACGTGCTTCCTTGTAGACTACATAATCCACTGGGTCCAGCTTGGTTCAGATCAATCATATCAACATAACAGTAATAACACCAACCAAAGTCAGAATAAAAAGAGTCCACGAATAGGCCTGCACACTCGCTCATAATGTCCTCCTCCTCCGGCTGCCAGCAGCGTCAGTTCTGCAAATAAGGTATGGTAACATGGCTGTTGTCTTGCACGTGTGAGGCATGCATGCGATACACTAGTCATGTTGCCAATACCTACTTTTTAGCAACAAGCACAAGCATGATGAATTCATTTTAAGAAGTACATTTTATTATTTTCTCCTGTAATCAAGGTACGTTATACCATACCCATGTGCGCCTCTGTAGTCTAATTTGCGCAGTGATGGAAAAAGTATACTCCCATTCTTTACTTAAGTAAAAGTATCAATACTGCATTATTAGCTACAAATATGGCACAGACAGAGAGAGAGAGAGACTCTTTGTTATAGACTATAGCGAATATATTTGTTTAATTTCGCTGTTTTAATATTTAATTAGGTAATAAAATGGATTATGGAGCATAGCGAGTCAGAACACCGCAGCTGCAGGACTTCTGCGCTAATTGGGTCGTTGGCTCGTTGACTTTGCTGGCATGCGGTAGGCCTAATTGATTATTTTGGAGAAAGATTCCCTTTAGTATAAATAATAGTCCTTTTGGTTACCATTTGGTCTCCATCATTAAGCTGGGGATCACCTGGAACACCCTCATTGTCAAAACATTAAACAAATGGCAATTAAACTGACGTGAAGAGAGAGAGAGAAAAACACTCTTGATTTTATCCCTCTTGAGGGGGCGGAATCTTCATCTAGTCACGTCTCTCATGGCACCACCCCCCCGAGATCGTGGGTGGCTAGAATCGCCAGACGTCGGTCTCATTTGTAATGGTCTGAGATATTTCACTTGGCACAGCGGGATATACCGGGCCCGGTCGCAAGACAGAGGATCGCTGTCGTTTGAAATGAACACCGATAAACCCCGGGCACGAGATCTGATCTGACCCAACATCGGCCTCTCATCTGTGAGGCCCTTTAGCCTCACAGAGAGTGGTCCCAGTAAAACCACAGGTCCCAGAGGGAGGCGCCCCAGTGTCTCTGTACTGACCCGTTCCTTAAACAGACTGGGAGATGTTACTGTTAGCTGCCAGCTCATAAACACACTGCGGAGGGAAATGGTCTGTTCTATTGCTCTCCATGCCATGCTAGGAGCCTGGCTGCCTAGTTGGGTACCTGCCCTACATTGAGGCCCACTGGATGCATACTACAATGCCTAAGTCTCTGTATCTTTTTTTTATGTGACACATTGCCTGGGCCCGTTCACCACTCCACCAGCTTAACCCTAAAACTCCTTGAATGGTGGTTATTAAAGGTCAAACAGCCGGTGAGATGAAAGGAGAGAATATGGATGTAAACATTAATGGCCAATAAATCTGCAATACATTTGATGTGTTCTTTTTTCATAATCAAATAACAGAGTATATCCTTAACGTAACACAAATGTCTGTATTTGAGTGGAATAATATACTGTATGTGTGCATATGGCACTGCATTTAGTGCATTAAACCACACTTGTCTTTCACAATGCCTGATTCTCTACCTAGCTATCTGCCTTGTCATCTTCAAATAAAAGTATGGGAGAAATATATGAATACCAGAATGGAAACATTACGTATATCCTGTGTATTTATCACACAGTAGGAGGGATGTAATATTCCTCTGCCTCCTGCCTGTCTATCAAACACTGTACTGTTTCTGTCTGACAAACTGTTTGTGTGGACTTGCTTGAATGCCTTTCTATGTATCTGTTAGCCTGCCAAGCCCAATGTCTAAGCTTCAGCATGTTTGTCTGCCTTCATATCCTAGATTCAACTCTTCGCTTACCATCTCTCACTACCACATGCTGTTTTTTTCTCTGTCTGTCTGTCTGTCTGTCTGTGTGTGTGTGTGTGTGTGTGTGTGTGTGTGTGTGTGTGTGTGTGTGTGTGTGTGTGTGTGTGTGTGTGTGTGTGTGTGTGTGTGCGTGTGTGTGTGTGTGTGTGTAAATGGCTGCTGCAAAGGGCAGACCACAGGGATGAATTGCCCGATGCAGTGCCCAATGCAGAGCGTGTGGCAGGGCAGAGACACACACTCTCATATAAAGCCTGGTATTACTGCAGTGCTCGCTACCAAAACCGCAACCAGTCCAGTCCAGCCCAAACCCCAGTACACACTCACTCCACCCACTGCTGTGTCACCATGACAAAGCAAGGGTAGCACAGTAAAGGCCAAACACACGAAACGCTTGACTCAGTGGACTAGAAATTAGACAATGAAAATGTTTGAAGAAAGATCAATGTTAAAAAAACTCAACAGAATAATTGTACAAATGTGGCGTATGAAGTATAAATAAATCAACTCTAGAACAAGACAAATCCATCATATTAGCCCAAAAGTCTCGTAATCCTTTTCTTTATGTCTCCCTCTTGTCCCCATAATTGTGTTTTCTGTAACTTTTTTTAACGTGTGCTCTTTTCAAAAGCTGCTAGTAATTACTCACGCGCATTTAAGCGGAGACCACAAACAGCCATCATGCCGCTCTCTTTTCAACTTCCAAATGGTGTTTATTAAGCCGCCGTTTCAAGGCAAAATTGTCTGTGTCCATAAAGTGCAGCGTTTTAACTCTGCGGTGGCACACTGTGGTGCTTTTACGTTAGTCACATTCTCCTAGTCACATGCAGTGTCCACTGCATCTCTATTCGCTATGGCACAAGCAGAATATACCTTCACCTGCAACAAAAAATACACAATTTAAGGTAAAGCATATTCATATGCACTATGGGATTTCTTTTACAGAATCACTAGTACACTATGCAAAAATCTGGTTAACTCTGAGGGTACACTCTCAGTGTTAGATTAACACTCCAGATTTAAGTGCCATTTTTATTTAAATGATTTATGGTCAGATTAACAGTATTCATTGACAGGTGTGGTGCAGGGAGCGATCATTAGGAGGCAAAATGCAGCTCTCACACCTCAGCCGTGCACCGCCCCACCTCCCATGAGACAAACCCACAGTGATTTACTGAACACTACCACTGCTTTCAGCTCAGCTAAGCCACATAAAAGACCAACTAATGAACACATCATAAAATCCTCCCCAAATAACTGCATTCCTATTGCATGGCTGTTGCCCGCCCTCTCTGATGCCACACAGGGTAGAAAAAGCTACACTTTTTTTCTTTTTTCTTGTATATTATAGCCGGATAACTTTCTTCTAATCTCTCCCTGGGCAAGCAGAGGTACATTTTGAACAACTTCTCACAAAAGATATCAAGGAAATGAATCTTGATAATTTTTTAATCCAATGACCTTTCCAACATTTATCATCCAAATCTCTGCTTTCCCCTTTTACACCAACAGAAGCTGCCCTGTAAGATGGGAGTCAACAGTGTAGCTGGGTTCTCTCACCCGGGGCATCTAACAGCCAATGAAGTGAAAGCATGCGGCCCATGTCTGCCGATCTGACAGCCGTCTCCAGCGCCCTGCTGCTCTGAAGGGTTCCCCCTCCTCTCACTGCAGGAGTGACCCCATGTTCACACTTGGACCTAGGGCAGGGGGTTCCACAAGACCCTCTGAACTCCTTTGTTAACCCCCGGTACCCCCTGGTAGCTCTCCGTCAGGCCCCTCTGTGCCCATGCGTTCACCCTGCCTCCTACTGAGGAGGCAACAGCCTGAAGTATCTGTTGGATGTCATGATAAGGCTGCTTCCTTTCAACCAGGTCTGCCCTGCTCAAACCCATAGATTACAAAAGGGTTAGGCAAGCTTATCTCATAGCAATAATAATAGATGATAATGTACTGTTACAAAACCTTATAGATGCACAACTTAAATTCATAATGTTTTACTCTGAAGCCACCAAGCCTTAAAACACATTGTATTGTTAAGATTGTTTCACTCGTGTGGTGTTTCTTCACCGAAGCCATGAAGGATGCTCTCTTGCAGGGCTCTGATAGCAGGCAAAGACTGATAAGAGAGGTGTGAACAGCAGTGTAAACTTGTCACTGCAGGGGACTAGACTGATAAGGCTGCCGAGGTTAGGAGGTTACAGGGGTTAAGGGACGACTGCACTGGGCTGCATGCAGTTGGTTAGTGACATGTACCTGTCACCACAGGGTGCTCCTTTGGTTGGCTTGGTGATGTAGGAGGGTTAACACAGAGGCCAGTCACTGAGGCTGGATGGGTCTCTGGAACAGAGGCTGTGGTCTAAGGATGGATCTGGTGCACTGTGCAGAGTAGAGCGCACGAGGCAGGGGCTTGGGTATTTTATGACCTATTAAGTGATTATTGACGCCAGCTGAGGCTGGAGGTGCCACATCAAGCTACTCCAACAGTCCTATAAGATTCTAATCCCACCCATGTGACTCGGTGACAAAGTCCCTTGCGCCCCCCCCCAACCCCACACTCAAGTCTGCTTCTTATCACACGGTCGTTGCCCACTCCACCCCCTCGCCAGTGAGGAACGGCGGGGCAGTGTGACCTTTGACACCCTAATCAACGGGCATTAAAGGGCCTCTTAAACTGGACTGACAGGCCAGGCTGACAGGGCGACTGACTGACTGGCTGAGTGGCCGAGCAGCGCTGAAACTTGGTCCCCGACACGTCGGAGGTGGCAGAGGTGGTGGGAGAGTGTTGGCCATCACAGGGCTTACAGATTAGCTGAGCTTATTAGCTCGACCGGGACCCTTCCACCTTCTCAGGATTGTCACACGTCGCTTCGCCGGTTTCGCTCGCTTAGGTCGGGTAGGCTGCGTCTTGAACAGGCAGGGCGTCTGCTCATCAAAGCCAGGGTAAAAGGGCGAGACTGATTCAATGATCCTGTAATGTTGGGGGAAACTTAAGAACTGCCGCCAAGCCAGGCAAAACAAAGACAAACGGCACTCGCAGACGCAGGCGTTATGTGCACGATGACACACATGCATGCACACACACACACACACACACACACACAATGGTTCTGAGACCAGACTTTTGACTCTCCAAGTTGTTCACCACAACAAAAAAACTGTATTAGCACATGTCTACGCAGATAAAAGACTTCTGCTTTTGCATTGTAATGATTTGTAACAAGCGGTAAAGTGATGGGATGAGAAAAATATGCAAAGTGCACCAAGAGGACAATACTGCAGTCACAACGCAGGGTGATTAATCACCCACAATGTGGGAATATTAGATCTATGTGTTGATATAGCTAGGATAAAAGAAAAATATTGCCTATAACTTATGGTGTATCTAAGAAATATAACTTGAGTTAAAATGCAATACTGACCAGGGCTGGGGTCAAATCCTGGTCAATAGGAGAAAATTCATTTAATCAGTGTAACCACTAGAGGCGACACTTCCACACTGCATGGGAAATATTCAGTTTAGGAAGAACATTTTATGACAGAAAAACTAGTCTTAAAGTTTTTTATTTTTTTCTACAAATGAAATAGAAACAAGTTAGATTTGATATTTGATGCATTTTTCACACATATCATTCAGAGTTCAAACCCAATCCCCAGCATCATGTTTAGTGTGTTCCCAGTCTTGTTGTGCCCTTGGTTTCCTTTCGCTCCACACTCTCTTTTCTGAATAAAGCAGAAGAAATGCCAATAAACAAAAAAAGAAAAAGAAAAAACGAAAAAAAAACTAAAACGAAACATCAGTGTTTCTCATCACCACCTCAAAATGCTTCCTGTGTTATTGCCGTTGTTTTATTGACTGAATAAGCTGGCTGTCATCTCTGGCAATGTGTGTGAGAGGTAATAGGCCCCTGTGCTTTCTGGCCTGCTGTAATGCGCAGCGCCACACATGTAGATAAGTCATCTATCTCCCCGTGTGGAGGAGCAGGCGGGATTTAGTGTCTGCACCTGGCGGACGCTCTTCTGTCTGTCCAACAAACAGGCCTCACAGTGACACTTTAAAACAGAGCAGACCCATTCAGTCATCAATCAGCAGCCCCCCCCACCCCCACCCGCTATCTGTCATACTCATCCCCTGTTCCTCCTCTGGCTCAGTCACACAACTGTATGTTTAGCTGGAATTCTCCCTGTAATATTGCCTCTTTTAGTAAATAATATTAGGCGTTTTTATAACATGGCATCCGTATTTTGGGCATAGCATTACAGGCAAAGATATGTGTATTTTTGAGAAAGTGCCAGATCTACAAGATCAAGACCCGTTGTGAGTGCTAAGATCAGCTATTTTCCCTGCGTGACCAGTGTTGGGTAATATTACTCTGAAGAGTAATATGTTACTTATTACATATTACTCCTTAAAAAAGTAATAATATTATATTACTTATTACTTGTAAAATATATTAAACCAGTAAGACGCCTAAGGGCGAAAATCGACTTCACCTGAAAGGGAGAGGTCGCGCAGGACGGAATTCATTTGCAAATGTGATTCGAGTTGCGGTTGGTTGTTTAAGTTGGACAAAATGTGGACAAAATATTTTCCCAAATATGGATATGACTGACATCTGACATCATAGATGTCTTATGTTGTAGACCACATGAGACTCACACAATATATCCATATATGGGCATTACAAGCTATGGGCTTAATACTGATGACATGATCAGGGATCTCCATATATGGGCATACAAGTGACAAGGACCAAATATGATGTCACAATGTGATGTCACAAATATGCGATGTCATAGGTCAGCTATAGACATAATATGGAGATCAAGGATCACCGAATCTGAAGCCGCTGGGACAAACAATTCTCGAGATACGCGGTTTAAAGACAGACAGACAGACAGACCAACTCACAGGGACTTCTCGCATTTATTGTAAGACTAGAAGCTGGGCCGCCCGAAGGGCGGCCCAGCGTCTAGTCGGCAACCTGGCCAACTCGGAACAATGTAAATAGGGAATGAATGCCCCGCCCTTTAATGCAAACCCCATTATACCTGTTTTCATAGGACCCGTTTTGACCATCTGTCTGCCTGTGTCCATTTATGCCCATATATGGAGATATCTGTATCTGTCTGTCTGTCTGTCGGCGTCCATTTTATGTCCATATATGGAGATCACTGCAGTTATAGTTCTGGGTCCATTTTATGCCCATATATGGAGATATCTGTCTATCTGCGTCCATTTTATGCCCATATATGGAGTATCTGTCTGTGCCTCCAACTGTGTTGCAGACACAGTGCCGGTTCCCCCTTTAATGCAAACCTCATTATACCTGTTGTCATAGGACCCGTTTTGAACATCTGTTTGCCTGTGTCCATTTATGCCCATATATGGAGATATCTGTATCTGTCTGTCTGTGTCCATTTTATGCCCATATATGGAGATCTTTGACCATCTGTTTGCCTCTGTCCATTTATGTCCATATATGGAGATATCTGTATCTGTCTGTCTGCAATCCATTTTATGCCCATATATGGGGGCATTCATTTTATGCCCATATATGGAGAACGCGCGTGCCCGTGGGACGAACGGTTCTCGAGATACGCGGATTACATACATACATACACACTCACAGAGATTTTTTGTTGACTCATGTGGCATACGTGATGTCAGAGCCTTTTATGAAGTGATGTCACAATGAGTCAGCGCTTGCGCCGATTTCCTCCGGAACAGCCTGATGTCAACAATCAGCTCTGCATAAGGAGATTCCGTTGTGCCGATACGTCCATTTATGCCCATATATCTGTGTCCCCTTTATGCCCATATGAGTCAGCAGTGCCCATATGCCCATATATGTAGCCCATATGGAGATCTGCCCATTGCCCATATATGGAGATACATAACCATGGCATTTTGTGTTGACTCATGTTGCGTACGCGATGTCAGAGCCTTTTATGAAATGATGTCACAATGAGTCAGCGCTTGCGCCGATTTGCGCCGATTTCCTCCGGAACAGCCTAATGTCAACAATCAGCTCCGCATAAGGAGATTCCGAACGTTTCGCGCCGTTTCGGAAAAAACGCGCGTCGGGTCGGGTCGAGGCCGGGCACTGCACTCCGCGCCGCGGCGGAGAACGCGCGTGCCGAATCTGAAGCCGGTGGGACGAACGGTTCTCGAGATACGCGGATTACATACACGCAGACAGACAGACAGACAGACACGCAGAGACTTCTCGCATTTATAGATAGATTATATAACATATTACTCCCCCCCCCCCCCCCTCACCCACCCACGAAAAAAGAGATACAATTTCTTTAGCCAGCTCCTTTTAGAACTGAATCCAATTTGTGGGAATACCAGTAAGACTCCCTAATTGGAAGATAAGTGACCGTCAGGTCACCCTGGGGACCCCCTCTGGGGTGGAGGTTGTGCTTTGGCAGGCAAGGAGTGTGTGTGCAAAGTTTGGCATGGATAGGGGCAACGCTGTCAGAGATATGAGTAGGGCAAAAGTGTGACGTGACGTGACAGACTGACTGACAGCCCCCCACCCACGAAAAGAGATGTACAACAATACAATTTCTTTAGCCAGCTCCTTTTAGAACTGAAACCAATTTGTGGGAATACTAATAATAATAAAAGTCACCAATCAGCCCAAAATAATCTATAAAATAAAGCAGCAATCTCTCTTGACCTTTTAAACAAAATGTTTTCAAAAGGCAGCCAACAAAACCAAAGCCAACAAAGCAAAAGTAATATGTAATACTGTACGTACTATTTTTTAATTAAGTAATATGGTATAATATTACCGTTTTGGCAGCGTAATACCTTACACTACTCGTTACTGGGTATAGTAATAATATTACAGTAATATATTAGTAATAAGTTACTGCCCAACACTGGACGTGACACAGTCATACGATGAAGTACAGCATAAATGAAGGCATAAGTGGTTAATTCAGTTTCTCAGTTCCCACTTCAAAGAGAGGGATGGATAGCTATTTCTGAGTATAATATATCTCCATGGCTAGTGTTGCCCTTTCATAACAAATATACAGTATAACAATGACCAGTGTGCCAATGTAGAGATTCAATCAATGCCTGTCTGACATTATGGATATACCTGAAGTTCAGTACAACGGTCTCATGTCCACAGGGCTTGTCTCTCTCCATAACATACCAGAACATTCAACAAGGTCTCCCAACACCACACTCCCAGCTCTTGACACCCCCACTTCTCCAGGGACACACTAGTTGCGGTAATGACTCTTAACTACTTCCCTGCCTAAAGGCAGGGGTTGACTAAGGCTGGAGCCCAGCTCTGATCCTGAGATGGTGTATGTGTGCGCCGCTGTGTGTGTGTGTTGCATGCATTATGTGTGTGCATATGTGTCTAGTATTAATCTGTGCTTGTTCATTATAGCAGAACAAATGGTTCATACAGACAGGAGCCTGACTGCTACTGGCCAGTGGAAGCCATCGCCATCTGTATACCATCAGTTTATCGAACCATTAAACACACACACACACACACACACACACACACACACACACACACACACACACACACACACACACACACACACACACACACACACACACACTTAAAGTTTTAGCAGCAGGGAGCTGTAAGTGCTCCCTACTGCTTTCATCTCTAGCCTTCAATCAGATAAAATAAGGGAAAATCAGCTAGCTGCCTGCTAGTTGCTAGCCAGTGTGCCTCTAATTCGGGGGGGTTGCACCCTTTTCTGCCCCAGTAGGGCAGAAAGTGCCGGAAACCTTATCAGGAACATCTTGACACCAGAACCCCTTGAGCCCCAACACTGCTCGCCAGCTCCTAGTTCACATTATTCTCAAACACACGCACGCACGCCTAACACCTAACAAACAAGCAAACAAGCAAGCAAGTACACAATAATAAGGCACACACACACACACACACACACACACACACACACACACACACACACACACACACACACACACACACACACACACACACACACACACACACACACACACACACACACACACACACACACACATATGTGCACCTAACACACAAGCATGCAAGTACACAATAATAAGGCAAACATTACACGCACACGCACACACAAAGCACAGCCTTGGTGTGTCAGAGGCCTTGACTGACTCACAGACATACCAGACCAGCAGGTCCTAATGGTGCTGTCAACCAGGGAGCTGACAGGAGGCCTAAAGGTCCAAGGCCCCGGAGCCAATCCTGCGTCTTGGGTGAGGAGCACAGAGGAGTCCAGAGGGGAGGCTGTCGGCCCACCGGCCCCCCACTCACAGTTCTGTCCAGACAGTTTGTTCAGTTTGAAAGGTGATTAAGCTAATACACGCCGTGGGTACAGACACACATTAGCCACAGCTTTCAAAACACCAGATCATATTTCATGGTAAAGATGTTTTCATTATTAATTCCAGTAATGAGCAAGAAACTCTCTCTGCAGCACTCTCTCTCTCTCTCTCTCTCTCACCCTCTCCTTCCCTCACTGATCTCATAAATAGATGTAGATGTCAAAAACGGTGTTTATGACTCATGACATAATGACACCCTTTTGGTTTAGGGCTGTGCTACTCTCGGCCTTATAATTGCTCTGCTTGTGAAAATAAAAAAGGCTCAGAGAAGCAGAAGGCATCATATAATGGCCCCAGCGTGCTGATACTGATGATAAGGGCCAAACCAGTGATAAATCTCAAACAGGGGGAGAGTAGAGATGGAGCACATAGGTCTGGGAGGGCAAGAAGAAGTGAGCGGCTGTAATGTAGAACTTCAGTAAAAGATTCAGCAGAGAATAAGGTCTGACATGTAGCATACTGGCAAACGGCTTGGCCCAAAATGTCAGTGCATATTACAAATACCCAAGTTATAACAGCATAGCTAAACCAATAAGCAAAAATATGAATAAAATCTAAGTAACAAACAACAGTAATATCCATATATACAGTACCGTTTACTATTTTTATAAGATGGATATGTTTTCCACTACCTGCTGCTATTTTTATACGATGGATATGTTTTTCAAAATCACAAGAAGCATTACTGCCTTCTATGACTTAACTGTATCCATACGAATAAATGTAATAATGCCACCTTATGTATGTTGGACTTTGTATATATTTTTTGTCTGGCCTTCCTGTTATTAACGAGTTCTGGTTGTATGTGTTTGTTCCTTTCCTTTCTATTCTCTCGTCCCTTTTCTAAAGTTTTCTGTAGCTGCAATATTTGGGAATTCGCACAACAAATTATTTCACCCAATTTTCCAATGGTTGATGTGACAACAAAGTTGAGTCTATTCTTATTCCGTGTTTATTTATCCATTTGTACACGCTAAGGTTTAAATGGACACTGACAAATTTACTGTGCAGAAGGAACGAAAATAAGAGAAAATCGGAAGAGTGCGGGGTGAAAGAGGATGGCAACGGGCCATAAAATTGAGGTTGGCCAGTCAAATGGCCTTGTCTGCCCTTCAGACACATTCAAGCTTGGGTTACAGAGGGAGGCTGATCGTAACTCTCTCTCTCTCTCTCTCTCTCTCTCTCTCTCTCTCTCTCTCTCTCTCTCTCTCTCTCTCTCTGGGCCACAGCCTCTGTCACTGGGTGGCAGAAACCTGCCCTGGACTGTGCTCTGGGTCAGCAGCACGGCAATCTGCTCCATCTAGAGGCACCATTAACATTCCTACACCTCCTGCCAGGAGAACAGACCAAGGTTAAGTAGGGTGAGAGGGTGAACTGGAACTACAGGAAGAGGTGAGGTGAAAACAAAGAGGAGGAGATGGGTTGAGATAGAGAGTAGGCTTGGTATCGTGATTTGTGGCCATTCAAAAGTGGCAATAGACTAGCTACAAGATTGCCATTGGGAGGCGCTGTTTGGGTGTCATATATGGTAAAGAGATACAATGCACAAGGTTAGAGGAGGAAGAAAATTCCTAGGAATTTGCAGGTGAGGTTAGATGAAAACTCAAAAGCCTGTGCTCTGCGGCCATTACTACACTCTAATGGTTTACAAACTTCTTATGCTCACGCAAGGCATACCAAAGGGCAAATCAAAACCTCACTGTACACCTGTATTCATATGAGGAAGGTAGAGCACGCACATCCTTGGCCCGGGTGCAAGACGAGCAGCAGAATCACAAAAGGAAGTGGAGTCTGCACTCTGGAAATACTGAAAAAGCTTGTTTCGATCAAATCAGGACATACAGTATACTGTATATAAATACACCTGTATTCATATCCAGGCAAAATTGCCAACATTTTTATTTTTATGAAATACTCAAGAAACCTAACCTGACTTGCGTCAGATGGTGGCAGTAGTGTGTAGGCTACCGCTCTACTTTACCATCTGAGATCTCTCGGGCAGACTCGATGTAAGGGGCGGGCCATTTTTTGAAATTCTTTAGCAGGTGATTGGATGTGGCCGTCTCTCTGTCACAGTCTGGGAGTGCCAACTCCAACCACTCATATTGGCCTGTCTGCATCCCCGTGGTCTGCAATCAGACTCTATTGGCTCAGAGCCGCTCAGAGCCCGCCCGTAGCTGCCGCTGATTGGTCCGGCCCGGGGCTTTACGAGCGTTATCAACTCCCACCGAGAGATCTCAGATGGTAAAGTAGAGCGGTAGCCTACGCACTACTGCCACCATCTGACGCAAGTCAGGTTACAAGAAACCCTCTCATTTCTTACTTTCACAACTTTTAAAAATAGCTGATCTATAAGCTCACAATGCATTGCGGTGCAATGTGTCAATCTTTTATTTTCTCAACTTTTGAAAAAAGAAACCGTCATTAGAACACGGAGGGTTACCGTAGGGTTCCCAGTTCGAACCCGGGCTCCCCCAGAGTTAGTGTCGAAGAGTCCTTGAGCAAGACTCTGATGCATGTCAGTGTGCATATCTGTCCTTCACATATCTAGAGAACTGGCTGTCCAACCGATCGACTTCAATATCTGCATGCGTGTTACAGAGGACCAGAGGGAGTGCAGCAACCAGTGTGAAGACGGTGGGATCGGCGGTTGTCCAGGGTAAGGGCAAGGGCCAGATCAGTGGACCACTACAGGGGGTCTTGTTCTGGACTATTGATCTATTCTGAGTACTGTGCTGTGGAACAGAGGCTCGCACTTAATCACATAAAGACACACAGCTCTGCTGATGATGATGATGGTGGGATACCCCATGTGTGAGAGAGAGAGAGGGAGAGACAAGAGAGGGAGAGGTAGAGAGTAAAGAGAGAGGGAGAGAGACACACACACACACAAACTGAGAGAAAGAGAGAGAAACAGAGGGGGAGACCGATGATCTAAGAAACAGTAAAAGAGAAGAGTAACGAGATGTAGAGGGAGTGTTCAGGTCCCACGGGGGCGACCCTAGTGTCCCAGGTCACTGGTGGAGAGCATAGTAGGCAGGATGATGCAAACCAGACTACTGAACTGTCATCCTCACTGACCATTAGTGATCTGAACTAAAGTGCACCACCTCAATCACAGTGTGACACCAATGGATGGACTGGCAACGCAGGAAAACCAGATCCAAACCAGTAAATCTATTGCTCCACTGTGCTGTGCTCCCAACTTAGGGTGCAACAGTTAATCGAACAGATAGATTTAAACGGAAAAAAGTTCAAAACTACCCAAAATAGCAGATCTACAAGATCACAAAGCGCTGTGATACGACACCATTGTACGACAAAGTATTAGAGCTTACGTAAGGTCAATCAGACTTATCGATTTATTTGATTATACATCAGTTTGTTGAATGATACATAAGACATTACAAAATATATATATAAAAAAAAAGAAAAGTATTCAATTAATTGAAAAAGTAATTGATAGACTGACTGAAAATAATAGATTTTTGCAGCCCTACTAAGGCCATTAGCCTGGTCTTTGGCTGAAAAAGTCCACACTGTCTACAGCTGAATGGCCCATGTTTTACAGAAGAGGACATAAAACTGCAGGAAGGCATTAAAGGACAAACAATAATAAACAGGCAGGCTAGGAGTGCAGAGGGGAAAAAGAGTCTAGTAAAGAAGATGCAAGGTTGGCCCTAGAGTGCGACCAATACAGTACCAGAAGGGCAAAGGCCGGATTTTCCAAAGAGCAGTCGTACCACGGTCGTACAAAGGCCTTCGTAAGGACACTACGAAGGCTCTGGTACGAAGGATGCCGTTTTTCTCGAAGTACTCATATAAGCGCCTCTCTCAAAACAGGCTATGCATGCGCTTAGTCTGCTCGTAATCGGTTTGTCTGGCATCGATTGATAAGACACCTCAGAACTCTACTTTCAAGCTTTAAGCACTGTTGGTAACTGACTACACAAAACCCTTGTTTTACACTCCCAGAGTTAAATGAAGATTTTACAATCTACATTGGGGTCTCAGAGATTAAATGGGGGTCCGTAGCCTGATGCAAAGCCTTGAAAAAAAAATTGTTGGGAATCACTGCTAGAGCCGTAAAAATGTTCTCTTATGGGGGTCCCTGGCATATCTTTTCAAATGGGGGTCTGCAGGCGAATAAGTGTCAATTTGGGGGTCCTTGAAAAAGTTTAGAACCACCATCTAGCCTATATAATATTATCACAGGGGTGTGGTGCGCTCTCTTTCAGTATCAAAGCAAGCATGCTCTACACAACAGACGAGAGAGAGAGAGAGAGAGAGAGAGAGAGAGAGAGAGAGAGAGAGAGAGAGAGAGAGAGAGACACACACACACACATCGAGAGAGAGAGAGAGAGAGAGAGAGAGAGAGAGAGAGAGAGAGAGAGAGAGAGAGGGAGGGAGGGAGGGAGAGAGAGAGAATCGTTCCACTTTTGCTTTGTGGTCGAGTGACCATCATAACTTATATGTTTGTAGCTCAGCATCATATCAAACTTTAGTTTACTTTGGATCATCTGTGAGAGTCATTTTATAAACGTTGGGTTCATGCGCTGCTGTCTCCGTCACATAACATAAATATATAGTTTGCCATTGTATTTTTTATTTAATTCTTTATAAATATATAGTTCAGTATTGTTTTTTTTTTTTTTTTTTTTATAGCAGGTGTGAACACTGCCATCCACTTGATTTTTAAAACTATACTTTTATAGTTATAGTTATGCTCAGCTTCGCTACGAAGGTCTGTGTGGGCCAAGATGGCTCTCGAGAAGCTTTCGGGAAGCAGGTTTGCTTCTGTGATAGTCCTTCCAGGAGGCCTAAAGATGCCAGGTGAGAGCAGCCGTAAGACTTGCTCTCACCCATCGTAGCAGCAAACCCGTTTCCCGAAGGCCTTCGTAGCCTACGAAGGCTTTCGGGAAACGGTTTTGCTGCTACGATGGGTCTATACGACCATGCATGAGCTACGAAGGTTCTCAAATCACTTTGGGAAACCCGCCTATTATCTTTGTGAAAAACATAGTTTCGATTAAAGTTTCTATGTAAATTAAATGTATTAAAGTTATACTGTGCAATGTTTTCATTTATAAGGAGACCACCTCCAACTACCGCAGTTGTGCTAGTATATTGTACTGTATACAGAATGTAAAATACAGATTGGTTAAACTATAATTGTTTTCATTAAAATAATTTTCTGATTACAGATTTTTTCTCTGAATGTACAAATGTAAAAATGAACACTGATGATTTTGTATAAATGGGTCTCTCTCTGCTTGTGGCTACTATTGTCAGGTGACTGTCACTTCAGTACCAACTCACTTCTATCACTCTGCTGTGCATCATCATTGCATGATTTAAGAAAAAAAGAATCTTCTTGCAAGCGAAGAAACAGTGCAATAGACCACAATGCATGTTAAAATTGTCAACAAAAGTGCCCTCAGGACTCTTGCAGGGGCCCTCATTCAGTCCCACTTTGAAAAAGACTAACCTCCAAACTGATTCGGCTACTTCTCGACCTGGGGCCCATGACCCTTGTTTCTCCCACACATTTTGCTAGCCTAAGTTAGCTCAGCGTTGAAGACAGGGTTAAACAACTAAAAATGCGATTGACTTTCAAAATAGTCAACGCAAATCTGCCCTCTATCCCCTCAGTACCCGCATATCTGACCAAACATCTCCAAAAAGTTAGCGACACCCACAGCCACAACACCAGAGGGAGCACACACAATGATCTGATAACACAAACCCATAAGACAAATATGGGTAAATTCTCCTTCTACAACACTGCCACCCAGGTGTGGAATTCTCCCTTAATTTAACTCCCTTAAAACATCTAGCTCGCTGGCATCCTTCAAAACTGCCCTGAAAACTCACCTTTCAGGAGGCCAGAGAAGGAGGTAGTTATCACTTCTCCCATAGACAGGCGAGAAGTGAGCACCCCCCCCCCCTTACCTTAGCCCCACCCCCTTGTTTCCCCAATCCTGTACATATAGTGTTTTTATAACTGCAATATTATTGAATGTTTCTTTGCTTGCTATGTATTATGTCCATGAATTAAATACAGAGGGCTTTCAACATAAAAAAAAAGACCATAAAAGGTCTTATTTGAGATGTTCCTTTTAGGCAGGGTGCTTAACTGTACTTATACAACATTTCAATTGTATTGACCACACTTGTACTGTTCTCCATTTTTGTCTAATAAAAAAAATATAAAACCTTTTTTAATGACGAGGCTATATCGGCGTTTATCCAATGTGATGATCTTCTGCCTTGGCCTCTATGTACATATTTATCAGCTTTTATGTCCACTGCTATGTCTTAGTGGTGGTCTCATTAGTTTCATTGCCTTAAGCTATATGCCTAAAAACCTGTAGCCTGCAATATGTAAAGCTATCAGTTATATGTTGCAATGCAAGCCAAGGTACACCATTAAGGGGAAAGAGCCTGTTGGTGTACCCTTCATGGTCCCTTTCACCCAGCCAAGAGCTGGCTTTTACTTCAGAAATACTGAACAAAGTATTTCATAACGTTAGACACATCATGCATTACAAAACTGCTACTAGGTAGAATGTAATAGGGTCATGATGAGAACACTGTCCTGGAACCAGGGGTGACGTGTGTGTGTGTGTGTGTGTGTGTGTGTGTGTGTGTGTGTGTGTGTGTGTGTAGGTGTGTGTGTGTGTAGGTGTGTGTGTGTGTAGGTGTGTGTGTGTGTGTGTGTGTGTGTGTGTGTGTGTGTGTGTGTGTGTGTGTGTGTGTGTGTGTGTGTGTGTGTGTGTGTGTGTGTGTGTGTGTGAGTGTGTGTGCGTGCGGTGCACTGCACACTGTAGTGACGTGATGGAACCATGATGGAGCTGTCATACCACACAGCAGAAAATGGAAAAAGTCAGAGAAATGGACAGAAAAAGTGTGAATCATAACAGATCAGCTGCCAAATCACCAAATACACAGATTAATATGCAGCATTCATCATCGCGACTAAAAATTAAAGGAAAGCCCAAGTTAAATAAGCAGCATGTATACGTAGCAAGGCTGCATGATGTCATGCGTTTTAGACTTGGGCTCTTTAAAATCAATGTATTCATTTTAAATATATTCTGCCTTTAATGAATGGTATTGGGGATGGACTTGCATGTAACACTATACTATGAGGACACTTCTAGCCAACGGTTATATAACCCTAGACAGTGGAAAAGACACAGACAGAGAGACAGAAAATGTGTCAAACAGCACCTACGGAGCCAAAGCTAGAGATTAATATGAGGCATTCATCACGGTGAGTGGAACTAGAGCAAACCTTTGGGGACAAATCAAATATATTTAGAATCCAATTTCAACACATTTTTTCCTCAATGATGAATATTTTGGCTCACTGGCTGTGCTCTTGAAGATGGCTTTGATTGTGATATAAAAACAAAATAGAAAATGGTTGGAATGGAAAATGCCCAGAGACAGCAAAAATGTAAACGATAACCCATCTGAAAGCCAAGGGTGGGTGAGATTAATAAGTGGCATTCATCATAAAAATTTAGATGAGTGTAAAGACCAAGTCAAATAAGCACAAGTTCTAAAAAAAAAAAAAAAAAAAGCGGGGAAAGCTTCGCATGAGGTCATTTCACTTTAAAAAACATTCTGAACCACTTTTTTTCTCCTCATGAATATTCTGAGAAAGGTGTCAGGGATGGACTTGGAGGTGACATGATATATTGGCGTGGTTTTAAAAAGCCACTACATCATTCTCAGTGTGTACTGTATAACTCTGGGTAATGAGCTAAAATGGAAGCCGACCAAGCCCATTTTCTATTTCTGCACATTTAAATCTAACCCTACAAACATATGACCGAATCCCAGCAGACTAAACTAAAGCATTAATAGGCTTTATATGAGAGTTTGGCCTCATCCGCACAGAGCTCCAGAAACATCCATCATGTTTTAATCATATAATAGAGGAAACACTTATGCTGGCCAGGATTTCTTCCTCTGGCCAGTGACATTGTTAAAAGTAAATGTTTGTTCAATTTAACTGGTGATGGCTGAATGATGTGTGGGAGCAGCATGGGTAGAGACTGAAGTTATAGAAATTCAAACATGGTTGTGCATGCGTGTGTGTGTGTGTGTGTGTGTGTGTGTGTGATACAGGACAATCAAGTGGACAGCAGAGTGAGGCGGATTATAGTCTCACATACTGTACTGTAGGTCTACGGATGATCAGAGATCTCTGCCTACCGATACATACACGTAGAGTATACTGAACTAAATTCAATATAGTGGCTAAAACTGAATTTACAGTAGGTGTCACCAGACGTATCGGTAGGCGGAAATAATGCGAGGCTAGGCGGACTGTGACAGAGAGCTAATGAATTGATGGCAAACATGAGATGATACAGTACACTGCAGTGTGAGCTCGAAAAGTAACGGATATACAGTAACTTGCTGTGTAGCTGAGTGTATCTTATCCCACATTTATCATGCGTTATCCTCCCTCTGCCATGCGTCAACATCACGGTAGAGTACAGTAGCTTGTGCACACAGAGGCGGGCCCTGACTCACTGTGTGATGTGGTTTGCATTTTTAGTAATAAAAAATTCTGCACTGCCAATCACCGTGACTAGCTAGCTGGTTAAACCTGCTTACACTTAGTTATCCCAGCGTGACTCTGGGGCGCTATTCTGGGAAATGACAGGAGAGATGTTCCTGTGAGGTCCAGACACTACTCTGAAGACAAATGAGGCCTCCGCACACGAATCGAGGAGAATTACTGAATTTGCAGGCGGGGGACCTACCGCCACACTGAGGGGATAAATATGTGACGACAGAATAAAGACTCAGAGAAGCCATTCTTCAGTCTATCTGTCACTGGGACAGATCATGGTGGTTTTAGAAGAAAGAGAGGCGTGCAATTTGAACAACAGAGGTCAGCGCGTGCGGCAACAAAGCCTTACAAGATCCACATTTTCATCTGTCTGTCTGCTCTGTGTTCCTGTGTATGATGTCATATTGAACTGTCCCTCTGTGTTCCTCTGATCAGCGGTGGACTAAACACTCAAAGTACAGATACACCTTCTCAAGTGAAAGTTACTCTGTCAAATTTGTACTAGAGTTAACGTACTTGCTTAATTAAAAAAAGAATTACCTAGCAATGTGGTGGAGTCAAAATGTCTTTGAAATGTAATGGAGTGTATCCAAAAATACAAATACTCAAAAAAATGTACTTAATAAGTACAGTACTCAAATGTAATTACTGCCCACTACTATGTATGATGTCATACCACCAACAAGTGCACCAACAGAGTGCCTGTGCAGGAGCCAGCTAAATACCCGAGTTAGACTTAATTGCATGCAGGTGTCATGCACTGAAAATGGCAGATCTACAAGCTCACAACTCGTTAAGCATGACCAATTGTGAGCTTCTATGTTGGGTGCGCGACCCTGGCGCGCCAACAAATATAAATCACACCTAACAAATGAGGGCAAGGACCTTGTAACTCGTACCAGCGTGTGTGTGTGTGTGTGTGTGTGTGTGTGTGTGTGTGTGCGTGTGTGTGTGTGTGTGTGTGTTTGTGTGTAGAGAGATGGGAGAATTCCATGTCCACTCTGGTTGTGTCACATTCCATCTCCGTATGAATATCCCCCCCCCCCCCAACCCGCCCGGTCTGGTTCCTGGCTGCTGATTCTGTTAATTACTTTGCGTTTTATTCCCTCAGAGCTGTGAGAAAGCTCTCTCGTCACAACCGCCAGCCCCTCAACCCCCCTCCTTCCACCCCAAGCCCGCCACCACCTAATTAGCTTAATTAATTACAGCTTAACCAACTGCTTCAGTAATAATCCCCCACATCAGTATCAAAGTCATTTCCAAGAAAGTTGCTTTCTTACCCCCTACCCCATGCCTTACACCCCGTTTCTCTTCTCACCCCTCCACCCTCTCCTTCATCTTTTCACCATTTCCACCAGTGTTTAATGTGGGACCATGCTTAGTAGCTTTAATACCCCCCCACCCCCCCTTCATTTCTTCCCCTTCTTCTTTTGAAGAGCTGGTGTTGATGCAGCCCTATATGTGGTAAAAATGTGTCTCTCTTGAGCGCATACTACAGGCTGACTTTGGGGACACAAGTGGAGCCTGGGAAAGTGAATCTGTGGACGGACTGGAGATTGAAGAGGACACGGGTGGCAGGGTGACGAGTCACGGAGGCTGAGCTGCGAAGAAGCTAATGGGCTCCATCCCCTCCCACGCCTGCCTGATGTTTTCAGATCGCCACTCAAGCGAAGGGGGGTGGTGGGTTGGGGGGGGGGGTCTATTGGTTTCGCTACCGGCACAGAACACTAGGCCAGCTAGCCTCAGCGCTGAATGGCTGACTGAGCCATGCAGTGTCTCTCTGAACTCTAGTTAGCCTGTATGTGACTTTGGTCATGGCAGAGTATGAATCAGTAACCATTCCTCTAATAATGTGAAGCGGTGGTGGTTGATGTCGCTCATAATTGGAACAGCAGTGATGGGAGATGAAAGACGGAGCCGGGGCTCACAGACTGACACACACTGATCGACCAGGCCGTGTAATAAACAGGGAGCCACCACGAATTAACGTTTCCCTCTGTCAGCAAAGATGGCGAGGCGTTAGAATGGGAAATTCTCTATCAGAAGGGCAATTATTGAACCACAGGCTTTAGTGTCAGTGCATCTGCACAGTTTCATCACAGAACATCACAAGAGAATATGCTATTAAACGCAATCATCAAGGACACAAAGCAGAGTCGAGAGAGGTTTCTGTGTAACTTTCCATCAACTCATTAATATGTCCCCACAGCCTCTTCTAGTGAACCGCAAGTTCAGGCACATCAAAAAACATTATAATTACTTCAACACAGTGAATTAATGTGTCTCATTATCAACATGTAAGAGCTCACTTATCTGCAACTGTGCACTAGTTTGAAACTGTGAATGTAGACTTTATCAAGGAAAAATCATGTAATAAAATGTGTAGTACATAAGAATATTGCTGTGCGCAGGACTGCCAAGGACATCGTAATGTGCTTACATTATAAATGTGCACTAAGTAGCACGTCTGGATATTATCCCTTCTAATTTGTGAGAATAAAAAAAACTCCAAGCCCCTGATTAGGTGATCTGGGAAAGCCAATTGTTTTGATTGTGCCATGTGATGTTTGATCTGACTGTGAGGAATGTAGCAACCTTTGATCCAATGACAACATTCAATTAGATAAGGTTAACTAAATTGACCTCCTTCAGCCCTGCTACCCGGCCCAGGGCTGGATAAAGTGTAAACAACCTGTAAGGTACAGGGTAACCCAGGGATTAGTTCTGTCTTGTTGAGTAAGCAGGTGCCTGCCAGGTAGCATGACAACTCACATGGTGGTACCCCCAAGACAAAATGCACAAATAAACACATCACACATGTGTACAGCTGTACAGCTGTGTGTGTTTGTGTTTGTGTGTGTGTGTGTGTGTGTGTGTGTGTGTGTGTGTGTGTGTGTGTGTGTGTGTGTGTGTGTGTGTGTGTGTGTGTGTGTGTGTGTGTGCAGACACAAATGTGAATGTGTAATGCCTGATTTATACTTTGTTGCATGACCTACAAGTTCCCAATGAGTTAAGCTTTGTTGCCTTGTGACCGTAAGCTTGTAGAGAGGTAATTTTCGTTGTTCGACACGATGCACAACTATGTTTAAATCAGGCCCAAGAGTGTGTGCTGCCCATACATAATATAAGGAAAACATTCTGGAAACACAGCAGTAAACGTGGTCCGGCAGACTTACTCCTTTCTTCTTTTGTTTCTGATGATAGATGAACACAGACAAAGTATCTTAAAGGAGTGCAGCTGGCAAAGCACTTTGTGGAGGAGGAAACTAGATTCCTCTTTCATTCTTTCTTTCTCTTTCTCTGTGTCTTGCTCCAAAGAGCTTAATTTATAATTATTCACTATAATAACTCTGCAGTCACTTGGGCACTTGAAATAGTGGTAGTGGTGTGTGTATTTGTAGTTTACGTATGAATGTGTGTATGTGGTGTGTGTGTGTGGGTCTGTGTGTGTGTGTGTGGGGGGGGGGTCTCAGCTCTTGAGTGGACTTACATCAGGCACTTTGTTGAGTGTCTCGCTGACAAACATTAAAAATGAATTGCACCTTAGTGGGAAATGAATCAAGGTGCCCTGGGAATTACATTACACCCAGTAGCTGACAAGCTAGATCACTATTTTCCAGCTGTTCAGTAGCCAAGGGTAAAGCCCCCTCACAAAGAGGAGAAAACTAAAGAGAGAGAAGTATGTGTGTGTGTGTGTGTGTGTGTGTGTGTGTGTGTGTGTGTGTGTGTGTGTGTGTGTGTGTGTGTGTGTGTGAGAGAGAGGGGGGGGGGGGCCGGGGGGAGTGGGAGAGAGGGAATTACACCTCATTTAAGACCTCAAATACAATGATTTAAAAAGGCACATGCTGCATATCAGAGCCTCTGGGCAATGGAGGAGATCGTATCAATTTGTCTAGAAAATAATAACTCAAGATAAGTGAAACCCTCCCAATCCATTCCCTGAAGATCAAAGTGCTGCCATTCATTTTCATACTGTCATACTGCAAAACCTCACTCCTTGTTCTCTTGCCTAGGTATCCAGATTTCGTGACGGGAGAGTCCAAGTTCACACTATTTGGTGATAAGGCAGTAACTCCTCTTGTACTTTTAAAGGGAGACATTAAGAGAGATTACCTTAATGAATCCTATAAATTCAGATTGGCTCTTGTTTCACACGGTGGAAGAGAACAATTATCTCAGCCTCTCTCACTCCCAACCCTGCCAGGCCATCCACTTTTAGATGAGAGGAAGCAGTGATCCAGAATGACCCCTCTTCACACTTGAAAACTCTGCATCTTTCTCTGTCTCTCTCTTACGTCGAGCGCAAACATGCACACACCAAATGCACAGACAACTCTTCACTATGGAGTCGGACAGACACCAGAGTGTAATCACAGATCCCATTCAGCAAAGAAACAGACTGATCTCATGTCCACTGGGCCCCTGAGCCTGAGATCATATCAGCCGAACTCCGCAGGCCTGGACGGACAGTTTGAGCCCGCAAGTGAGAAGTAAAGCTTCAACACTAACTCTGGCACCAGTCAAACTCTACTCCACACCCCCAGCTTCAGCCCAGGTTCTATCCTGCACGCTGCACCCTATGCCCCCATGTCCCCATGCCCTCAGCTTCACACTCCAGAGTCAAACCTTAAGCACTGTGAGAGTGGCCTTAGTAGCCCAGCACTTCACAGATGAACAGCTCCAGTAATGGGCCGTGATTGACCTGAATAGCCGGCGCTGAGTGGGTTCCCTTGGGTGTAATCTCCACATTACCTGCTCTGTTTCACATACGCTGACTGAAGAGACAATCCTAGACGGGCTGCCTGGAAGATTAAACAACTTGTTAAGGAAGTAACAGAGCAGTTAAATAAACAAACCAAGCTCTCTTTGGCTGGGTTCATGCACCGAATTTAAATCACTTGGGGGGAAAATGAGAGGCCATCAGTTATGTTGATGAATCCAGTGTTCATTAAATAAAATATTTGTTGAAATTTGTATCCAGCGCAACTGCCATGTTTTAGTCATGGTTTCTGAACATAATGGGCTGGACTAACTGGACTCTTAACAGCCGCTGAGTCTCAATGTATGAGTCTCACATGAACCCTGATGGCAGGGTGTAACTAAGTATTTCATTTTGGAATAGCACATTATAATGAAACAGGATCTATAAAGAGAAGATTACAATGCATCTCTGACAGATTGGCATGCCTTTATGTCAAATGCTTCCTGCAATAAAGATTATAAACAAATCTAGAGGTCAGGTCTGGCAGCAGGGCAATCTCAATTCTGATTTATACTAAGTTGTATGACAGTGTCCACCACAAAAGAATTGCAGACTGACTATTTTTGGCATGGGACACCGATCCATGATGTATAGTATGAGTATAAATTCAGTACAGTTCTGTACTGACCAGTTTTCCCACCAAGTAGAGTATTAACACCTTCCCAGCCACAGACTATTGTTAACCAGTATGTATGTGAATATGACCAGCCCATACATTACATTAACTGTCATTTACTTTCGCATGGCGGGCGGGCTGGGGTCAGACGAACACACTGCCTGTAGGGAATGAGCCTACTGTCAACACAAAGGACACGCTTCTGTCAATCTGTCTATGCATTACACATCAGTGAACATCGCATCAGCATGAGAGCAATGTCCCACAGTGACACGTCATCCTTGACGTGACAAGTGAACTCTGTTGTTTAAAGACACGTTAAGGCAAAGTTAGGGATCCAGTCGTTCACTAGTAAAAAAGACCTGGGAAAAGTACCATGAATTGTGATTTCAAATGGATGAATCTGCTGTATTAGTACAGGCACTCAAACAGCTTTGGCGGTCATCTTGATATAGCTATCTGCGAAAGCCAATATGCTGTCAAATAACAAGTGATATTAGGTAAATCAAGTGCTGTAGTCTGTGTTTTTGGCTCAAAGATGAACATTTATTCCACTACTACAATGCTTTGTATTCAGAAGATAATTCAAGTGTGTCATGTCTTTCACTGGCTTTCCAAACACTTTCAACACGTGCATCGTTCAGGTGTGAGTCTCCAGGGAGGGTGTGAAATGAGACAAATTAAGAATCCCTCTTGTTTTTCCTTCAAGGAATTTTTTTAATTTCTATTTTTCCTCACTCTACCAGCCAGAGGAGAGAAATCAGGCCAGCAGCTTAAAGCCATCAAGTGTCTGCCTGAGACAAAGCCAGACTGTTGGTTTAACACTCAGTGGAGTGAGTGAACACATGCTTAGAAAGAAGGGGAAAAGGAGCATGATGGATGGACATATGAAAGTACGGCAGGCCTTTGAAAGCTTGTAATGGAGGAGACTACCATGGGAGCCCCCAAATTCACACCCCATCTACATGTATGGTATCTGAGTACATCCACAGGGTATGGTTTCACAGCAGAGAGAGAGAGAGGGAGAGAGAGAGGGAGGGAGAGAGAGAGTGATTTGAATTTGTGTGTATACAGTATGTGTACGTATGTGCGCATATTCATGCATGTGTATGGATCATTGCACGTGTGTGTGTGTGTGTGTGTGTGTGTGTGTGTGTGTGTGTGTGTGTGTGTGCGCGCGCGTGTGTGTGCGTGTGTGTGTGTGCGTGCATGTATGTTTAAGTGTGCATGTGTAATAATCAGATCAATGTCAGCAGGTGTTCCAGTCCCACCTGCTCTCATTAGTCTTTCGTTCTTTATGGCAAGAGGTACTGTAAGGTCCCACCTGTCTCTGACAGAACCATTCTCTCAACACGCACGCACGCACGCACGCACGCACACACGCACGCACGCACGCACGCACGCACGCACGCACACTCAATCACTCACTCTGTGTGTGTGTGTGTGTGTGTGTGTGTGTGTGTGTGTGTGTGTGTGTGTGTGTGTGCTGAGCATTACATATTTTGTAATGTATTGTACCCACACAATCAAGTAAACATGGGTATGCATACTAAGAACTCTAACTGAAAATTCCTTCATCAAAACATGCACATTCCATCACATCAGTAAATAACCACAATCAGCATCTGTTGTTTGCGCAATGTACTGTAAGAGAATCTGTGCTTTAATATATAATTCTAGACACATGTGCATGCTTGTGAATGCAATGTCATTTCTCAAAGTGCATGAATACTGAACTATGTCTTGAATGTTTACAAAGTGTGAAGCGCAGTATATCAGCGATGCAGGTTGTCATCAAACCACATAAAAGGACTCCGTATAACACTATTACTAATGTAATCACATTTAAACTTAACGTCTATGTAAACACCCACAAATTCCAAAACATTCTTGCCCTTCCATCTGTCTAATCTGAGGACAACAAGGGCGAGGGGAGGGGGATGGGGGAACAACAGGTTTAAAATCAATTAAGAAACTAAATATGTTTAGTATTACAGCGGCCGGGGCATTCTCCAAGGATTAATTCCTTGTAGCTTTCATAATCCCCCCCCTCAATATGTTTAAATTAAGATTAAAGATCACTTTGTTCCCCTAGTCCCACAGCACCCAGGGTATGGTAAAGAGATCAAAACTGGGGGGCTTTTATAGGGAACATCTTTAACATTTGCTCTGCTCTCAGTGCTCTTGATTAAATGTAACATTTTGAGATCCCAGAGTTCTGAGAAAAGCATAAATCATTGTCTCACAGCTGCTGGCGTGCCTGGGGAAAACACATGCTCTCCCTTGCTCCAACCTCTCTCTTTCTCTCTCTCTCTCTCTCTCTCTCTCTCTCTCTCTTCCCTGTGATCATAAAGCCCACCCGATCCGTTCACCCCCCCCCCCCCCTCCCCAGCCCCCTCTCCTCTGGAGAAAGTCGGGGTGGTGTAGGGTGGGAGGGGAACACCTGCAGAATGCCGGGCCGCCCTGGAGTTGAGCACGGACCGTTGAACCCCCGACTCCTCACACGCCCTCGTAACCTTCACTCCCCCGTAGCGGTCTGGTCCGAGGCTGGCCAATCTCCCCAGTCCATCCATCCTTCCACTCAGCCACTGTCCGGCAGAGATCCCATCATGACCCAGCGTGCTGCTGATGAGCAGTAGTATAATAATTAGTGTGGTTGCTAAAGGCAACACACTATTGCTCTCGTTCCGCGATGCGATGCGTTGTGAGCTTGTAGATCTACAATTTTCAAATAGCCGTGGTATAAAATAGGGCTAAAGTGGTTTGTGTATGTTTTATAATATATATTATATAGTGAAAGTATTGGTAATTGGAAATACTCAAGTAAAGTACAAATACTTCAACAAGTACAGTACTTAAGTAAATGTACTTGGTTACTTTACAGCACAGTTTTTCTCTCTGCAACACATGAATCCGTGCCTTCCTGACTGCAGTGGCTTGGAAAGCAGCTATTGCCCCCTCTTGCTCTTGTTCCTTCAACAATGCCATCCAGATTTTATTATCAATCTTTCTTTCGTTAATTCTCTTCCCCTGGCACACACTTTTCATTCTTAACATCTCATTTAATTACAGCGTTGACTCATTACGCCGCTGCACAGGACGCACACATGAATTGAGTTTTGTTCTTGTAAATGATTGATAGAGAAAACGGGGGGAGAGCCGTTGCCTGAAGTGACTCGGGTCTCGGACGGTGACTGCCAAGAAGCCTTATCACCGTCTGGGACGGGATGAGATGATATGAACATTTCATATCACGACGATTGTGACAAAAGAAATCGTGATTTACGACATTATCGCGATAATCAAAATCCATTATCCTGGGGTGGAACATTTGGCCAAAAATAGCAGATTTACAAGCTGTGCGCTTGTAGATCGGCTATTTTTTTGGCAAAAACATTTGATAGAGAGAGAAAAAAAGACCTACTGTATATTATAAGTAACTTTTACCAATTATAGAGGGTTTAAGTGGTACCGGATATGCAGCTCGACAAATAAAAGGTGAGTTGATCCCAGTGCATGATGGAGGACGATATATCACGATAAATGAAATCTCCACGATACAATTATCGTGACTGTTTTTTATCGCTTATCGTCCCATCCCTAACACCGTCACGTCCATCTGGAGCAACTGCTCAATTAGCAGAAGTGATCTGGGACCGTCACGTTGTAATGCAAAGGGTTAACAACACTGACATTTTGAAATTATTATATGCCTTTTGGACCCATAAAAAAGGAAGTTTCAAAGCATTGCATCTGAGTTCCCTCGCGATAAAACCCGGGCCTTTAATTGTGTTTAATTTATTAGAATGTTCCAACCTCAGCTCTGTTAAATGAAAACACATTAGTCTGGTGGTACGGGAGTTTCTGCAAGTGCACAAGGACTCCCTTCTCACCACCCACCAACCCAAGTCACTCGCTTCATTTTCTAACTAAATTGGAATTTCTCTTTAATTCACTGGTAAACAATTAGACACAAAACAGATGTCATTGGCCAGATTTGAAGGCGGCTCATCTCCGCAATGAATTAACTGTGTGTGTGTGTGTGTGTGTGTGTGTGTGTGTGTGTGTGTGTGTGTGTCTGTGTGTGTGTGTGTGTGTGTGTGTGGGGGGGGTATTAGAACATGTGTCAAAGCTGCCATTAAAATGCTGGACTACACATTATTTAGGCTATCGTTATTGCAGGGCAATTAAACTTAACAAGCCAAAACGTGCTTTGAGGCTGTTCTAAAAACACATCTCAGGCAAACAACTGTGTCACAGACAGCGGCCAAACAAGAACATTCAAGACATGCTCATACTGTATACTGTACTTTCAAGCGCTGACTTTGACGGGACCATGCGCCGAAACCAAATATATCAAAAGTGACCTTTGAAATGTGGGCCTTTCTGGACGCGGACGAAAAGGAAAATATACGGTAGATGTAGAGGAAACGGCTGCTGGAGTGAATTAAGGGATCCATAAGTAAGGTGGTGGTGATTTCCAGAGCCTGTCACATCCTTTAAGAGATGAGACAGCACAGAGATTACGGAGACATGACCAGTGATGGCTTGGCTCCCCTCAACTCACAACCAACTATAGTCAACAATACATATGCACACACACGCACACCAGGACACGCACATCATACAGTATGCAATGCATTACCAATGTGAATACATAATCAAGCACACGTGCACACACATGCACGCACAGAGTACAACCCCAGGAGCAAGATGCTGATTACCAACAAGCTCTCCTCTCTTTACTTAAATAAATATTATGTTTTGAGAATTGGGTGGACAGATCGCAGTGTGCCGCAGTGTGCTTTGTGTCGCATCCCTACAGAAACCAGAAGCCAGTGATCAAATGTAAAATAGAATATAAAAGCTGATTGTGGCTCATTATATCGTAATGTCTTCAGTATGTCTATGGTGTAAGAAGTCAGCGTAGCCTTCCCTTTCTCCCCGCGGTTCCAACGGTCCACGTCTAATGATCACGTTTTAAGGACTTCACTAAATGGAATCAACAGAGCCACATGGGAGAAATAAAATGCGTTTGATGCCGGAGCCAAGTGCTCCAACCGTTCAGAAATGTCATGATCACAAAACGTTGAACCC
This sequence comes from Nannobrachium achirus, assembly GCF_963921795.1. Classification (NCBI taxonomy): domain Eukaryota; kingdom Metazoa; phylum Chordata; class Actinopteri; order Myctophiformes; family Myctophidae; genus Nannobrachium; species Nannobrachium achirus. Next base: position 52,389,771 of record NC_137811.1, read on the forward strand.
CAGAGCCGCCCCGATGGGTGCAGCTTATTTCAGAGCGCTGCTACTCCACCTTTCATCTCTGGCAGGGCAAGGCGTTGCATCCATCATTCCATTAACACGGCTCTAACAGGCTCTCTGTGACCCCATGGATGACAGAGAGGGGACAGGGGACATGTGGACAGACCCGCAGCTTTGATATAAGCCTGGCTACCCTACCAAGCACGCACGCGCACACACACACACACACACACACACACACACACACACACACACACACACACACACACACACACACACACACACACACACAGACACACACACACACACACACACACACACACACACACACACACACACACACACACACAATGTTCCAATCTGCTTTGGAATTGTTCCTGTCAACCCTGCCCCTGGCTCCACTCTCCTCTCCTCAGTATTGACAGGTATATTGGAGATAAAAGAAAGCTATTGTGTGTGTGTGTGTGTGTGTGTGTGTGTGTGTGTGTGTGTGTGTGTGTGTGTGTGTGTGTGTGTGTGTGTGTGTGTGTGTGTGTGTGTGTGTGTGCGTGTGCGCGTGCGTGTTTCTGGTCTGGTGTGTTTGAATAAGTAGAATAGAATCAGGAAGCTCACAATACTTAATTGCTGAAATAATTGTCTTCTTCCCTATACCGTAAATCTGCAGGGAAACTGCAGAATTTGGGGGACTATAACCTCATTTCACAATCTTCCCTCTGATTACTTATGTCTATTGAGAAATTAATTTCATATGCAGCTACAGTTTGAAGTCCTTAAACCCGGACGTGAGTTGGCGCCTTTGAGCCATGGGTTCCCTCGCCAGATTTCCAATTCTTTATTCCCCATAGGGTTTTACATTTTTGCAAAAAATAAGGCCTGTGGTAGAGACAAGCTTAAAACAGTTTCATACCGTGAATTTGGAAGCTGTTATCACAATATGTAATAATTTTTTTAATAGTTTTTACTTGCAGTGTGATTGCTTCGCTTCGGTATTGTCGAATGAAGTGCCTGATCTAAAAACCACTGCTGCTGAATGTGACATGGGAAAAAGTTAAATATATGCTGTAAGTAAAGAGAACAAGGAACAGTGAGTTGAGAATAGGAGAAAGAAAGAAAGAAAGAAAGAAAGAAAGAAAGAAAGAAAGAAAGAAAGAAAGAACGAATTTGAAGAAAGATGGATGAATTGAGGACAGAGTAAGCCAAGGAGAACAGTGAAACAGTGACGAGAAGGACTGCAGAACTCCACTGTTCTACATCTACCGAAGATATGCTTTTGGGAGCCTCCCCCCCTTCCCTCTCTCTCCCCCCCTCTTCTCTCCTTTACTTTCTGTCTTCTGGTTTGTGTTCCAATCAGGTTTTAATATTCAAAAATATGTACCGTCTTTGAGAGCCATTGCTTTGCTGAAATAATGTGCGCTCTAAATCAAAGTAATAGTCCAGGGCTGAACACTAAATAGAATTTACCGGAGTTCCTCTCTGCCTGTAGGGCTATGAAGGTGCTTTGTGTCAGAAATGCTTTGCTGCTTTCAAAATTTACTCGCCGGTCATCGTGCAACGTTGAGAAAATATGATCAGTGACTGTCTGTCCATCTATTAAAGCCACAGGTAGATGTATATCATACGCTTTTAGTTCCCTCGCTCATGCAATTTATCTCACAGGCTTGGTGCCCTTTTACACTAGCAATGTGACAGAGATTGACGGAGAAGACATTCGATAGCCATGGAATTTCTGCTTAGGGATGACCTCACAACTCTCTGTAGTTGCTCTTATCATCTTACCTGCTACACCTTCAGCTACAGCTGTGGTACGTACTGTAGCTACCTCCACAGTCTAAAACACACCTGAGGGGCCTGTTCGAGTTCCATCTCCAGGCTGACATGTTAAGGGCCCCGGGGGGCCTTGACATGATTCAGGGCCTGGCTTTGGGGTTTAAGTCAAGGCCACGCGATGAATCTCCACAGCCGCCGTATTAAAAGTGATGTACAGTCATGGCTCCGAAGACAACTCTGAAGACTAATAATTGAGGCATATTGTTTTACATTGTAGGCCCTGGATTTCTCTCCTGTATCTGTCATTAGACAAGAGAGGGAGGGGAGAAGAGGAAGAACGACCAACATCCCATTGTACACTTTGAGCTTTTCTTTTTTTTCTTTTTTGGGGGAGGACAGTAAGCAAGTGAGGTGTGTGATAGAGGAGTGATGTCAAGTACATCTTTTTCCAGGAGCATCAATCTTCCCTGAGAGCCCAGCGGGACTGGCTGCGATGGTCTGGTTAGGAGAGCCTGCTGCAGCTGACAGCAGGGACATGGATCCCCTTCCACCAGGGGAGGCCAGTGATGACATACTGATATTCATGACCTCATTCATGGAGGAAAGGACTAACAGGAGGATTTCCAGCCTGAGAACACTGGAGAACCTCAAGCGTGAGGACATACCTGGCTATTGGTGTAGATATATTTGAGTTGCAGCAAGCTGCAGTCATTGAGTATGCAATATATTAAGTGATATAGCACACAGACGTTGATATACAGCACACAGACGTTTTGTAATTTTACTCGATCTCTTCGTATGAGTGTTTGTTGTCCTACAGTGCCATGGATACTGTTCACTACAGCACACACCGAGCATCTCTGACACCCCCCTCTCACACACATACACATGCATGCGTGGAGCTGATCTGTGGTCAAAGGATGCAATCACAACGACAGTATAAACTGACATCGGTGCAGCGTAAGAGCAGCGGTTTGCTGCTGTCAGCCAGTTCAGCTCCACTCAGCCCAGCGCTGACAGAGACTAACGGCTGTTTACAGCATTCGCACTGCTGCCTTTAAAGATCCACCAAGTTGCCAACACAGCCTCAAGAATACCAGAGTGGAAAACACTTATCGGCTTTACTAAACAAACGAATGGGAGAGGGGCACCAGTGTGACATTATGGGGAGAGGGAAAATATAATGAGCTCAACAACCCCAGAACCTTGCATTTAATTACTGATTAGTGAGACGGAATATGGAGCAGTAGTGCCCATTACCAATCAAAACACGGAACCACACCGAAAAATTACTTGAAATACTGAAATATTGGGGCGCCCGCTGGCCTAGCGGTCCAGGCACATACCACATAGGCTCTGATGCCTGACAGCGTATAGTGGGTTCGAATCCCGATCCCGATGACATTTTAATGCACGTCACTCCCCATTTCCTGTCAGTCTAATGTCCTATCAATAAAGGCATATATTTAATACTGAAATATCAAATTGGGTAAGCCTTGGGAGATCAGAAATACTCAAATGTGTAAAAACAAATCACAGCACAACAGCGATATAGCTCTTTGGTAATCTCAGAACCAGGTAAAACGTATTCACCTTTTACCTTGAATGGCCACATATACACACATATCACATGGAAATTACGCTCATTTCAGTTGAAAATATGCTATTTTGTATAAATCAGATTTAAATCAATTAACCATTGATCCAAAATTAAATTGATGTTTCAAGGCGCCTAAGGTTAAAAAATATGAGAGGTTCAGAGAGATCTACAGGGTAAAGACCCTGTATTGTAGAGAAATATCTGCTAGGCTTGGAGTCTGGTTGCTACTGTAAACATGTGCAGAATTGTGCATGGTCAAGAGATCTATAAATGCAAAACATTGTGCAGCAGTTCTGTTGGCTGACAACACTTTTGCTGAAGCATGAATTTGCCTTCAAGAGTTTCAGCAGCTCCTACCTGAGTTTCTGCAGTCGTCTCCTTGCTGAGGCACCTGAACAGAGAAGGCCAGGAGATCAGGAGCCAGCAGGGACTCAGGCTTGCGGATCTCATTGAGCCAGCGGCTCATATGGAGTTCCTTGGTGTCAGACGGACCCTGGACCAGTGGAACAAGCTTCTCTTTCACTCCATCAGCTGAACCTGAGGAAGAAAAAGGAGTAAAATGGCACTGGCAATTTCAAACTATAATATAGACAGAAGTTCCTCATCATTCTTTTTATTTAACTTCAACCCTCATTGGTGCGCAGGAAAGAACTGATCTTAGAATTACTCAAAATCACCAACTTCTCCATACAGTAGCTGTAGCTGACTTTTTTATAAATTCCGGAAAACTCTTGATGCCATTTGACCCTACTTATTCTTCCTCTACCATATGTTCTGATTCTGATTATATCACATTCCCTTTCTGCACCTACAGAAGCCAGCAAATGGAGAGGAGAGCTTGGATGAGGCGGTGCAACTTGAAGGGCCTCCGTTTCTGAGCTGGAATGGATGAGTGTGAAAGCACTAGCTGAGAATACAAACCTGTCAGTTGTACAAGAGAGATGGAGAAATCTCAAAATGCTACTCTAAACATTTAAGTTATGACAGACTACCATTGGAAGACAGCCATAGGTGTCAATTTAGAAATCAGGGAGGGGGGAAAAAATAAATATCTGTACAGAGAGCTGGAACAAAGCTTCCAATCTGCTTGACAGAATGAAGCGAGTACAGAGTGACCCTGTGAACTCCATGCTATGACTCGAGCTCCAATAACATGAGATTGTTGCCTGGATATCACTGTACTTTTTCCTTGCCATCAAAGACATGGCCTAGGCCCAATGACAGTGCCCCAGGAGAAAACAGTGACTGAATCATATATCTGGAGAGAAATCAAGACCAAGATTGAGGGAGAGGGATGGATGTGGAGACAGAGAGAGAGAGGATGAGGGCTGTGTAAAACTATCACAGAAAGAAGAGTCTAGGCGGGCTCAGTCTCTCCCTCCTACACAGGCAGTAAAGTTTAACAGGGCACAGCTGCACACACCTGGGGTCCTGGCGCACACTTTTACAGCTCCCACGGTTCCCGAGGCGCATTTCACCGTCGCACGGCTGCACAACTTCAGCTCCACGTTCTGGACGGAGCCCTCGAGAGTCGGCGACGGGCTTGGAGATTTCACACCTAATAAAAAAAACAAAGCGAAAATGAAGTGCAGTCCGGCAGGTTTAAATGCTGCTGCCGCAGCTTCGTTAAACACTTGATTGGTCTTTAATTGTTCTTGACCCTTTTCTTTGCCCTCCTCCCCGCCCCCCCTCAGCGGTCAGAGAAGCCAGGTGCTCTTAAATCTACACCTCAGTCAGGGTTGAGCACGTTGTGTGCTGTTAAATGTGCTCTGGTGGGGATGCCGGATGTGTCCCCTCGGTTCCAGGCTGAACCCACGAAGGCTTCCCCCACCCTAAAAGATGCCACCTCCATCCAGATTTGGATCAACTTGTTATGCTTCCGTACTATGGTAATGACTCTCCTAACAATGACACATTCAAATATGCTGGACATCATCCTGGAAACACAGTCATCCAGATTTAGTTACTACATGAGTGAAGACTGGATGGTCCCCAAAAGCTCGTCTGTCTACTGTACAATACTGTCATGCCATTTCATAGTGCTATTTCAAATCAATTACACGCTATTGAAAGAGTTACACATACCTCATGTTTTGTGAACCTAAAAAAAAAAACTATAGTGTCAATCAAACGTGCTCATTTAGTGCATAATGTCTTGCTGCTAGCTGAGATGCTGTTCCCCCATAATGACGTTTATGATGTGTAAGTGTGTGTGTATTTATTTATCTATGATTAGACGCTATGGCGCTATGTTCATATTTCTCATAATTTCCAGTGAAAATATTTACAGTGTGCTGATGGGCTTCTGGACGTAGTACAGCAAAATCACAATATTAGAGCCATGATCAAGTTTTTTTAAGCATTCAGAAAGAATATTAGCCAGGGTTAAAACCTCTTAATTTGTCTAGTAGTGCTTGTTCTCTGCGTTTTACAGGCTCCCCAGTAAATCCATTTAGTTGAACAACAAGACATGTTAAGCTAAAGAACATGGTTATGAGGAGTTTGAATAATAGGCCAATATAAAGGATATATTTTTCCAAAACAATATCCAATAGGATTACAACTGCATTCAGCTTAGTGTCCTGTAACTCACCTAACACCAGTGTTACATCACAGAGTTCCTAAAGCGCTCGTTCCTCGCTCTGTGATTAGTCCTCTAACATGGCAGTCTAGTGTGGAAGAACCTTCTCCCTGCCATCTTTCCAGTCTGACACTGTTTGCACTGTGGCAAGAGGGGGGATTACACTCCCAGCATTATGATATGTCAATGTTATTTCTATGGTGAGAGGATATTTCAAACACATAAAGGGGGGGAGGGAAGGGGCTCAGATACCCTGAGATCTAGGGAGCTCAGTGTGCCAAACCCCTGTTGAGGGGGAACGGGAGAACCATCCATCCACCATCGCATGCTACATTCTTCCAGTGAGCTGGCACTGTCCAAGGGAATCTCATCAAACTCTTACATCACCTGTTCCAATAAAGCTTTAGTTCTCAGAATACCCCCCCCCCCCCCCCCCCACACACACACACACACACACACACACACACACACACACACACACACACACACACACACACATACTGTACACACACCCCTCCCAGAGTCAGACAGACACAGCCTTTCATTTCCTACAAAATGTTCACGGCACTTCTTGACTGAGGTTTATGACTATGGTGGTGCGAGTGGTAGCATAATAAAAAAGTTTTCCTCCCTTTTCACCACAGGCAAAAGGAGAAAGAAAGATGAACAGCGACAGGGATAGTAGCAAGAGAATGGCACAACGAAAATACAAGAGACGAGGAGAGGTGGAGAGACTGCTTGGGAAGAAGGACAAAAAGCGTGAATAAACTGAAAAGGAAGGCGTGATCCGATGATGTGACAGAGGTAACAAGAAATGTGGTGATGATGAGGAATGCCAGTACACTGATCTAATAACTGCGGGTGAGTTAGTAGTTTCCTTGTTCATAAAGCAGAGAGGAGGAGAGCTACCAGAGAGCCTCTGAGGCAGGCTGCTCTCTGGAAGCTGTCCAGTTCATTATTATGGAGCAGCGTCTGGAAAACAGCCAGATCTCTGCTGTTTAAAACAGAACACCAGAAGAAAAAGACACACAGGTCAGACCGACCAACCGACCGTCTTTCATCCCAGCTCCACCTCTCTACCTCTGCCTTCTTTTTCTTATTTTATTTTGTCTTCACTTCTCTCTCAGTGAATTCTTCTCCTCTCTTTGTCTTCCATCACTTTTCAACTATTCTTCATATGGACACGGGTAAGTTGGGTCACATTCTTTTAGGTCAAAATATAACCACTGTTGTAAAATGCTCTCTGCTTTCATCTAACAAGCCCTCTGACCAAAATAAAATGTGAATATGTGGATTTTGTGTTGCAGACGTTTAATCTTAATCACCTAATGGTTGTAACTGAGGTAAAAAGGGAAGGAAGGCTGGACGGATGGAGGGATAGGAGTAGGTGGACGTGAGGAGGATGCTTAAGCGGGGGAATTACAGGCAATTGCAGAAATTGTTTGAGTCTGGAGGTGGGGAGCCATGGAGGATGAGATTTGCTCTAGAAGTTTCACTTAACCACCGACTTCCCTCCTCTCCCTCAGACAAATTACCCAACAACCTCTTCACCTGCCGTCTGAGGGGCCCTCTAACAGCCCAGATGGAAGATGGGGATGATAATGACCCCTCCTTCTGTCTCACTGCCTGCCATTTAATCTGTCCATCTACGGGGTCAGACAGACCAATACTGTCTGACTGCCTGTCTTAAGTATTACTGCACGTGGCCCTGGCTCCATTAAAAAATACTGCTACTCCTCTCGACTTAATCAGAATCAGACCTGCAAACCATTCTGGGTCCAGGCCCACCGTTAAGAAATCAGGTACGATGTTTTTGCACTTCGTCTGTCATCTGCGGACCTTGCTAGTCTAGACCGTTATTGTCCACGTCTACCAGATGAACAGGATTTCTCAACTGAAACCATTGAGCAGAGTTCAGTTACCATAGGCACACATCTGCAGTCGGACACATATGTGCAAGTTCATGCATGCATGCATACACACACTCATACACATACAGTCCCTCCATCATGTCTGTGGCACCTACATCTATACAGTACAAAGAGCGAGAGAGTGTGTGGGGGAAGGAGAGAGAGAGAGAGAGAGAGAGAGAGAGAGAGAGAGAGAGAGAGAGAGAGAGAGAGAGAGAGAGAGAGAGAGAGAGAGAGAGAGAGAGAGGGCAGACAGACAGACAGAAACATCATGGCACATACATAGTACTGTATGGACATGGACATATGGCTATACTCTTCTCCCGCTGGAAACAATATCCACATATTGATCATAAAAAGACACAGCGCTCAACATTTGGCAATATTATTGAGTGAGTCTTGGAACACCTCGAAAACACCTTAACAGTACCCAGGAGAAAAACAAGCCGCTCCGACAGGAGGAGGGAGAATGGATATCCAGATCCGAGGGCCATTTGGTCCTTCTCAGAAGAGTCCTGCAGGGAAAATGAATGTAACATCCATGAGCGGGTTGCCACAAAGACTCACTGCTCCCCAGAGACCTTCAGTCTTACTCCAGGAGATGGAGACGTTAAAAGAGCCAGACAATCTGGAACATGACAGAGGCCGTCGCTCTGCAGTCTATAGGCTTTGATAAATTGCACTAGGAGTATCACTGTAACATATCCCCTTGCCCACATACACATCCTAAAGGGCAGTGTGCACCTGCTGAGGGGCAAACCCCTGGACAATGCTTTGGCCAGCTGTTGGTCTATAAAAAAAGTGGGGTGCACTGCACAGGAAGAGAAAAGAGAGAGAGATGCATTCTCTCTCTATTTGTTCTCTTCCTGTGCAGTGCACCCCACTTAAGCTTTTTTCTGTTTGAATTAGAATTTGGTTTTGGTATTGGTATGTGTGGCGTATGCGTATGTGTATATGTATTGTGAGGGAGCGTTATGTGCATGTTGCATGTGTGTGTGGGTGATACTGTATCCATAAATGTGTACATACTTGCATTGCAGTTGGGCTTGCATATGTGCATGCGTGTGTGTATATGCGTGCGTGCGTGCGTGCGTGTGTGTGTGCGTGTGTGAGTATGTGGTAGTGTTATTTGTTGAGCGAGGGCAGGTGCAGGGAGTACATAAACACACAGCTGGGGGCAGAGGCTAAGACATTCCATCAAACACTCTGATGGCAACTATGGGCAGCTGGATTTACCATCCTGTAGAGTAGACCCACAGGAGAGAGAGAGAGTGGGAGGTGGGGGAGTCAACTGAAAGAAAGAAAAAAAGAAAGAAAGAAAGAAAGAAAGAAAGAGGAAGAACAAAAAAGAAAGAAAGACCTGGGGTAGAAAGAAGAAAAAGCACCATGCTGATGAGGCGGTGTGCGATGTGGACGCAACATTTCTGCACCACGCTTTCTACATACCTCAGTAGTTGGGTCATTTGTGTATGCACGTGTCTATGGACGTATGCATATGAGTGACACAGTGAGTGAGTGAGAGTGTGTGTGTGCGCACGCGCGAGCGTGTGGGTGTGTGTGTGTGTGACTGAGTGAAACAAGGAGCTTTTGTATGTAGGTATGTATTTATAGTGTGTGTGTGTGTGTGTGTGTGTGTGTATGTATGTGTGTGTGTGTGTGTGTGTGTGTGTGTGTGTGTGTGTGTGTGTGTGTGTGTGGGCACACGCATGTGCTTTTACAGGACATCTGTGTACTTGAAAGCCATGTTGTGCACATTCCAACATGTCCTGCTCTCCCTCCTTTGAGGAACAGTATGGGAAAATCCGCCATGCTGCAACTCTGGACCCGAATAGCCTACATTCTATAATGAGGAGCTCAGTGTTTGTCTTAGCCTGTGTTTCATTAGAAAGCTGTGATAATACCTCAGAAATAATAAACTTTACCCCAACATTCACTGTCACTGCTACAAAAACCTCAACATGAAAAGGATAAGGATAAGGGATTTTGTTATTATTATGTGAGGCTTATTGCTGCTGGTATTCACGTGGGAACTCAGAAGACTTGTAAAATGAAGATGGAGAAAAGCAGAAGGCCTCGTCTCAGCGTGAGAGTTTTCTTTTTAATGTCAGCTCCAGCACTTCAGGAAGCAGCCAGCTGAGCCCTTAAGTGTTGACGCAGAACTTGTAACTGTCTCTACTGCAGAGGCTGAGGCAAAGTTATGCTATTCGGTCATCTTGTGCTTCTGCCGTTGAGTTGCACAGCTAAGGTTTGTTAACAGGCTTTGACTGACTAACTCACTAGTGTATTTGACCACTTTGTGGTCAAATACAGAGACGGGCAGGTAGACTGACAGGCAGGGGAATGTGCTGTATGTCCTTCCAACTAAAGAGTTGTCAAACAGTCAGGTCGATGCAGTACACAGAAAGGGGGAGGCAGTCAGACAGACATGAAGACAAACAGTGAGGAATGGATGACAGTCAGACTTGTCTGCCATGAAACAGGATAGTCCTCCGTTTCAGTAAAATACCGTCTAGCAAGGGAGCTGAGAGAGAGAGAGATATGCTGGCTCATAAGATGGTATAGACAGAATAGAAGTCAACTGAGCCATTAAGCACTGGTACAGAAGCAATAACTGCCGGGAGGGGCCGAAGGAAAGACAGTAACCAGGAGGGCTGCTGGCACTGGGCCCACGCACACGCACACGCACACGCACACGCACACGCACACACACACACACACACACACACACACACACAGGGACAGGCAGAGATACAAGAGAAGAGACAGGGAGACGCAGAAGTGGTCTGTCCTGCTATGAGAGGGGCTGACGAAAGAGCAACAAATCTGGCAGAGGTCCAAAGTAAGCTACAGGGGTCAGATCAAAGATTCACCACCAGGCGGGATGTGTTTTGTGACTGCTTGCAAAGGAATCAAAAGACGTATCATTGTAAACATTTTTAAATTGCCCAGCTCAGATGTAAGATTTGTGATGAGAGAACGACGAGAGTTACACATAAAAACTAGTGCAAACACAGTTAACGTTCCCATAGCAAAGTCACTCTAAACTCCTGCCATTCTTCATATTGACATTAATATTTAGCGATTGGTTATAACAATGTCGCTCGGCACACCCACTGGCCAAGCGGTCCAAGGCACATACCACATATACAGTAGGCTCTAATGCAACCTGACAGCGTGTCACAGGCTAGAATCCCGATCCTGGCCACCTTTGCTGCGTGTCACTCCCAGTCTCTCTCTTCCTGTTTCCTGTCTATCTCCACTGTGTACTAGCAATAAAGGCAGAAATGCCCCTAAACGATGTACTGTAGCTCTAATCCTGGTGTACATAACATTATTAAAATGACATCCTCGACAGCGTTTTAGAAGAAGTAAAGCGCCTTTCAGATGGACAGTGGTTGACGCACCTTAGTAATTCATTTTCGATGAGAGACGGGCGATTATTTGGGATGCGCACGCAGAGAAGTTGAAGGGTGGAGAGGCGAGCAGGCGCAGTCCTGTGAAATTATAAATATCACCAGGCGTTTCCTTGCGGAGCGATTGTGTTTGTGTCTCCACCGCGGCGCTGTGTCCACACACACACACACACACACACACGCACACGCACACGCACACGCATACACACCTGGGCAGACTGAGCTCTGTAGGTGGGATAATGTTGAAATGGTGAGAATCTTAAAAAAAAAATCACACTTGTGTGAACTGAGCGGTGGAGGCTGCGTGTGTGTGTGTGTGTGTGTGTGTGTGCGTGCGTGCGTGCGTGCGTGCGTGCGTGCGTGTGTGTATTTGTGTGTGTGAATGTGAGTGTGAGTGTGCCTAGCTGGCCTGAACAACAGCGCCCCTCCCTTAACATGTGTGGTCAGAAAAGGTATAGCAGCCAGGCTACATACACCACAGGCTACATACAGACAGACAGACAGACAGACACACACACACGGATACACACACGGCCACGCTATGGAGACGGTGTGACCACCGCTCAAAAAACAAGCAGGGAGCTTCCAGTGGGTATAGGTGTAGATGAGAGGCTGGCACAAAGTGATAGTGTTAGCTGCTGCCTGTCTTCCTGGAGGGGGGGGATAGTGGACGGAACGGAGGTAAGGGTTGGTGGAGGTGGGGGGGATAATTTCCATGATTACATCCCCCCCCCTACCCCCCCACCTCCAGGTGCTGCTTTGCCTCTATCTTTTCTGTGTCTCAACTAAAACTGTGTCACATGTTCTCTCTTCTACTCATTCAAACACCGGTTCACTCTGCCACCGAATTACCACAATTAAGGAGCCTTCATGCGGAAGCAATTTGGCCAACACTAATGGGCCTAAGCAGTATGGGTTTTGGAAACTGGTGCAGGGGGGGGTGGGGGGTGGATTGAGGAATGAGTGAGGAAGAAAGAGCAACCAAGAGAGAGAGAGAGACCAGTAATACCAATGTGACGAGTCCACACCACAGTGCAGTTTTAGACGTGAACAGTGACGTACTGTATGGGATTCCCGCATTGCCACTTGTGAGGAGACGATTAGCCCAGCGGTGAGATAGGCCACTAGAACACAGCTACGGATGAGAGGGCCTGTCTCTCAATCTTCCAGAGCCCCGACTCTGACATATTGGGTTAGCATGAGAACCAGGGGCATTCTGGCTTTGAAGAGGCAGCCAGCGTGGAATGCCAGTGTGGTTGCACCATGAGAGAGAGATGCTCAGCACAACAGACCGCAGCTAATGACGCTAAACCAGGCCCTCTGTCGCTGAAACGTAAACCCCCGGATTACTGCACTCTCTCAGTTCCTGACTCTCCAACTCTCTCTCTCTCTCTCTCTCTGCTCCTGACTCTTATTAGTTTCTCTCACTCTGTCTGTCTGTCTGTCTGTCTGTCTGTCTGTCTCTCCCTGTCTGTTCCTCAATCCTCACTAGAGCATGTCTGTCTGTCTCTCTCTATTTCTCACTCTGTCTCTCTGTCTGTTCCTCACTCCCAGTCATCTCTCTCTCTTCATGGTCCTGACTATCCTTCCCTCTATTCCTCTCATTCTCTCTCTCATTCTCTCTCTCTCTCTCTCTCTCTCTCTCTATGGAGCAGAAGAAAGTGGAACCCAGCTGGTGGAACTTTTTTTAATCAATAATCCACCGAAATCAATATTTATGTCCCAGCTCAAGCAGTGGATGTGTGTGTGTGTGTGTGTGTGTGTGTGTGTGTGTGTGTGTGTGTGTGTGTGTGTGTGTGTGCGCGTGCGTGCGTGCGTGCGTGCGTGCGTGTGTGCGCGCGCGCGTGCGTGCGCACAGTATGTGCGTGTGTGTGGTGGTAGCCAAGACTGGGGTGACTGGGGTTTTGGTGCTGCGGAGGCACTTCAATGGGAGTCGTGGTGGAAATTTACGGCTGTGTGACGTGGAGCTATGTGCTCAGTCGGCACTTACTTGCTCCCCTTAGACGGGGATGGTGGGTTTCGCACCAGAAATGAGCAGATGAGCTAAATACAAACAGATTTATTAGGGTTCAGGACCTAATAACACTCAGTGCAAGTCTTGTCTGCTGTGGTGTGAATGCTGTAAAGTTCCATTCTGCTTACATTTATTTTCAAGCCTGAGTGACACACATTCCCTGTGATGTCTGATTGGGAGGGCATTATTTACAGACTATGCGGTGTGAACTATCTGTTATGCTGCTGCATTTCAACACCTATCACAATGTGATATCTAAGCTATCCATCTTAATCAGCCATGTTCTGTGAACCTAGAGAGTAATGGTAAAACTGTAATGATTCTACAGGCTTGAGTACAGTCACTCATTCCAGGTTCACCTTGTTTCATGCTTTACTGATCCTCCTTCACTGTTATCTGTCTGCATCGGCAATTTCATCCAAATGCAACCATTATTATGCAATCATTATTTTGTTGTTATTTTTCAACCATAGGTTAACATTAACTTAATCCAAGCAGGGAACATTTGTCTTATTTTGCACAGAAACATCTTGGGAAATTTGGAATTAAAGTAAAGCCATGGCGTAATGAATGGTAACCAGATTTCTCCTCACTTGTCTCCATGTGTCTGTTTAACGCATTAGCTATCGATGACACGCTGTAAGGGCCTACAAGACCTTTCCACCATAACACCGTTTCATAAAAGATGGCTGCAGGGGGTTTTCATATCATATTGCCATTTCATCCCCCACAGGGGAGATGAATCGAACTTTCGAGGTTAAAATTACGTCAGCTCACAAGCTAAAGTGAGCACCACACTTCAGCTCACTATACAGTTATTGTACTGTACTCCAGGCACCAAGGTTTCTCAAAACCCCTCTTTGAGTCTTCAACTCCAGTGTGCCACTCTACTGTATGCCAGTGACTGATTATTACTGTTTTAGTGGAATGAAAGATGCTCTTGCAAAACACACTAGAGATTTGGGCAAAAGAACAAAAGATAAAAGGTTGGAGGTTGGAATCTAAGCTCTTCCCCCTTATCCTGCACCGGTATCATCCCTGTTCTCCAACACACGTGGAATCACATCTTATTTCCCATGACAAAGAAGGTGGGCTACCGTTCAAAGCAACAGCAGAGAGAAAATCCCTGGCACGCTCTCAGTTGATTCTTGATTTCTTTTAAATATCATCTTTCGCCAGGAGCCTGTGGACGGTGTGAGGGAAAGAAGGGATGATGGATGGTGAGTGATGGTGAGAAATGACAAGCCTGTATGTCCCCTGATGAGAACCTGACGTCACCCACTGGGAGGGTTTGTTATGCGTGTGTGTGTGTGTGTGTGTGTGTGTGCGCGCGCGCGCGCACACGTGTGTATGTGTGTATGTGTGTTTGTGCGTGCACATATGAGGGGGCTAGTTGGTAAGCTCTACAGAGCTTTGGGTTGATGGAGAAGCAGACCTCATTCTCTCTCCCCACTCATCCCCTCAAACATGTACATAAGTCCATGTAATCAGAGGCCCTGAAGCCAGCACAAGACAACAAACTTCTGTTTTCCATCGACTCTCTCTCAATTCCTCTCATTAGCTCTAGTCTGAAATGAAGGACAGAGCGAGAGAGCAAGAGAGAGAGAAGAGAGCTTCAGAAAGACAAAAGACAAGAGGAAGGCCCGAGTCTGGATCAACTTAAAACATCATCACAGTCAGGAGTGGAGCGAGGGGCCGTCTGCGGAGGGCCCATTGAAGTTTTCATTGACAAGAACCGTCTCGAGTTCCATCCGAGATTTATTTATCGGGTCTCTGATGCTGACACGATGTGTTTTTAATGTCAGAAATAAGGTTGCGAATGAACGAGAAAGAAAAAAAAAGGCCCTCTCGCTTTTCCTCTGTCTTGCTTTCTTCCTGCCCTGATGTCAATCCGTGCAGTGGACAAGGCAAATTCCTCCCAAACCAATAAGATACCTCTTCAAAGACATTTAGGGAGCCTTGAGTGAGAGGCCGGGCCGCGTTGAAACAGACATCCCAGGGTTTTCATTAAGCCTCTCATCTCTTTACTGACATTTGTGACAACCACAAACCACGGAAAATAAATAATAAAAAAGGACTCCGAGCCTCCCTTTTGCTTTCTTTGTGTAACAATGAAATGGAGTATCAAAATAATCTCTGTGAGCTAAATGCATGAGCTCCGTTATGTGACAGGACAAAGCTGCGTGTTCCTCTGGCTTGTCTTGAGTAATAGATGGGGAACATTAAGGCTGTGTGTAAGGCAGTCATGTCGGCTAGAATCTGCGGATCAGTGGAAAACGGTGGAAAAATGAGTGGAGTGGAGTGCAGCCTCCTCTGTTGGGACTCAAAGCGAGGACTGTGCTACAGGGAGCTGCATAATGGCACGAGAGAGTGACAGAGACAGAGAGAGAGGGGCGGGATGGGAGTGCGAAGGGAGGGAGAGAAAAGAAAAGAGACAGTCAGGCGCGCTCAGGGACACCAGACGGCATAAGTCGCAGAGTGTATCAACTTTCACAGGTGAGAGAGTGGTATGAAAATGGACACCTTGCCCCGCCCTTCAATTACACCAGGCTATTACAAACACTTATCGGCCCATGTCATTACAAGGGGATTTGTGTCAGACCCACCAGATCACATGGATAGCTGTGAAAGCAGCAGGCTTTTTCATGCAGTGAAATAACAATAAAATGTTGTCCCCACTTACAGTAAATTAATATATGACCCTTCCCTTATTGTAACATTGATCAGTCTCTCTTTTTTGCTTTGTTTTTTTTCCCCCTTTGGAACTGCATTCTCCCTTTTTCTCTTGGCCATCCAAGACAGGCAAGACCATGTGCAGAGGGGACCTTGTAAAAACAAGACTTGTTTTAATATTGATATACGGTCGGTCCCAGGCTATTATTATCAGCATGCTGTTAGCCTGGTACATTAGGAGTCTATGAGCCCCCTATATCCAAACATTCTTACCATCACTTGCCTTAAATGGAATCCCATGATGTGAGTTTCCTAGAAGCGTGTATGTGTGTGTGTGTGTGTGTGTGTGTGTGTGTGTGTGTGTGTGTGTGTGTGTGTGTGTGTGTGTGTGTGTGGTGTGTGTGTGTGTGTGTGCGTGCGTGCGTGCATGCGTGTGTGAGCCTCCTCCTGTAAGAAGTTTAAGTGTGTATAAGTGTGAATTTCCATCTGTGTGTCTCACCCGACACCCAATTAGGTGGCAAAGGTGGATTTAATAACGGCAAGGCCAGAGGGCTGATGGCTAGCTGTGTGTCTGAAGTGTTCTGTTCCCTCTCTGCACCAACACCAACACCACCAACACCAACACGTCCCTCAGCTTAGCTCTGTCCACACCTGGCTCTGCTCCCAATACAGACATCTGGGCACTAAGGTCTACCCCACACTCTCAACCTCTTTCGACTCTTCTCTTTACCAGTCCCTCCTGCTCTCAACCGCTCTATTCCTCTGTACGCGTCATGCTAAAGTTATGTCACAGCTCATATATCACCCAGCAATCATCTAGAGCAGGTCTGGTGGCCACCACCGACCAACCTGCGCCAGAGCCTGGCAGCCTCACCTTCTCACCCTGACTCCCTCTCTCCACCTCCCTCCCCCTGGGACTCCTTGCCTGCCCCAGACCAGACCACCACACAGCTACAGTACAGGACTGGACCCTGTTGCACCAGCTACAGTACTTCTGTTCTAGTTCAAATGTAGCTTAGTTTGAACTTAAGGGTTGGAGTTCAGCTTAAACATAACAGGATGTACCATAAGATAGTTCTAACATAAGGTTAAGATAAAACTGTACACAACTATGTCCTGCAAGGTGTAAAGCCTTGGGAAAACCAACAACTATAATACAAGGTACTAGTATTTGTGACAAAAGTTAAATACCTGTTAAAAAGTGTTTTATTAGTGATTTATTGGTCATGGTTAGTATGTCCAGTAGGATGAACAACACTGTGAGGAAATATCTAATTGGAAATGAAGCTAAGTCCACTGAACAGCACAGTTGATCTTGAGTGAGGGAACAATCCCAGTGAGAGTTTGTCTTACTGTAACTGTCACTCTGATATGGCTCCCAATCAAAAGCATTCCTGCTCAGAGAGTTTCAGTTCATTGAGAAGTCCTTGTGGTGAATATCAATAATCTTGGAGTCAGATGTGACTGAGATACAACTCCCTTTCAGGCTGAGTTACAGAGGAAAAAACAGGCAACAAGGCATTTCCACCGCTGGCCATGTTTAAAAGGAACGGACGGGCCAAATCATCCATCTTTTATAATGAGTTGTCTGCAGTTCCTCTAAATCTGGTGAATCCCTGCCTCTCTGTGTGTCGTCTGAAGCTTTTATTGCCATGTCACGGATGCAAGGCTACGACGAGGATGGCTAATTTCTGTTTGATCAAGGACACAAAGAGCAGACGCACACACATATGCAAGTCTGCAAGCAGTCATGTGTGAACCCACAAATGTGCGCACACACATGTACACGTAGAAACGCGCGCACGCGCGCGCACACACACACACACACACACACACACACACACACACACACACACACACACACACACACACACACACACACACACACACACACACACACACACACACACACACACACACACACACACACACACACACACAGCCCCTCCACTGTCTTCTGAGAAGATATTTACAGTAAGTAACTGCGGTGTCTCTCTCCTCCAGGCAGACTTGTACCATCTGTAGGTTTAAGAGCACTTTGTGGATCATCACTTTATGTTGAGTTATAAATACATCTTTTAAAATTAAAAGACTCTGGCAATACTCTGCAGGTCCCCAGGGGATTCGGGTGAATGAATCAAAAAACAATAAAGCTATCATCATAGAGGAATAGATGACCAGGGGACGATGCGTCAGTGAGCCGATGTGTTGGCATGTACCGTTTACAACCTCCTCCTACTTCTACAAAAGATTCTCAACCTTTTTTAAATGCAAGGATACCCCAGTTTGATATGCATTTGGGCCACAGACCTCCCTTTGATGTGGGTTTTATCTTTGGGATCCGAATTTACACTCTAAATGTAAATTTTACTCTGAGAGTGTACAAACTGCATCCCCAGTATTACAAATTACACAGACACACACAATAGCGTGTAGACACAGAGACAGTGTGTGGGAGGTCATTGTGGTCAGTGTGGCGCTGGGCTTGAGGTTAGCGGCAGTCAGGAGCAGCAACGGACCACAATTACTGGCTTCTTTCTGTTACTATTACAACAACTACTACTACTGTACGACTGCTACTACAAACCACCAGGACTGACTGGCCTCACAAGACGAGAGGTAGAAACACAATGACAGAAAGGACTAGATAGAAGCAACCTCAAGAGTAAACACTGCTACATACTGTACAGAGACAGCATGTTGAGAAGAGAGGGGTGGTAGTGGAGAAAAGGGAGGGAGGAAACAAACAAACAAACAAACAAAACAATCAAACAACAAAGCAAAGCAAGCAAGCAGCATAGCAGAGCAACATGTAGCGTAATCCTGCCTTCTGCACCAAGCCCCATAGCAGCTGAATGTGGGCTAAAGCTTACACCATACTCCAAACAAAGGCAAACTTATGTCACTGCGGAGCAAACGAACAAATAGCCTGGCCGAGGTTCATTTCGGCAGTTCTTGCACGATGCACCTTCAGGATTTTGGAACTAGCCAAACATCACAGCGACACTAAATGAGCTTGTGATTTGTATTGTTTTATTTCCACAGTCTGCCGGTCACTTTTGGTTTTGAAGAAAGGTTGTCAGAGATTAGGAGTTATAAACACCTCTACAATTCCTCGCTGAGCGACTACAAACACAACTTGAAGACAATTAAATAATGGATAGACACAGCAGACATGTCCACTGTGTCTGTTGCCAGAAAGGATGAAACCTCTGAGATGAATTATGTCAAAGCATGTCGGAGGTTGATGTAAACAAACAGCAGAGATCCGTGGTAAAAAACACTGTTCTAGCACTCTATACTGGCAGGATCTAACGTTCAGAACTCGGGGCGAAGCCCTAGCGAGTATAAAACTGTTTTGTCCTCAGAGAACTTTGTTCGTTTTGGCAAGCCCTGCCCAAGCCCAAAAAGATTTGACCTTGTTTGGAGAATGCAACAGGTTTAAGGCCTTACAGTCACAAATGCTGTGTTCACACACATACACGCACAAACCTCCCTATCAATTTTCACAAGACAAACCGACACATAGAGTATGACAAATGTTTGTTTTAGATTTCTTTTTTTTTGGTTTGACAAAATACAATATTAGTGGAGCTCCTCTGGGGCATAAAAATAATATAGTGTTGGATAATAATCTGTCACTGCAGAAAATGTTGCTGAGCACACTGAAGCAGAGCTGGAAGCCAGTTAAAAGGTTTTCAATAGCAATCCTGTGTCAAAAATCAAGCCACTAACCACCGGTAGACAGACAGTTGTGTGACAAACCAAACTGTCACGCAATAGGCGGTTAGCGAATGAGTTTGATTCCCCAGGGAGAATGAGATTATACGCTTTGTTTTCTGATTTCACCCGTTCTGCCTCTGCACAGAGGCCCAATGTAGGGTAGTTCTGCTGCTCTACTGTATGTATGTGTGTACAGTATGTGTGTGAGAAGTCACTGCCACTAAGCAGCGCAGTAACCAGAGGACCTACAAGTCCTTGCGGCTGTGTTCCAGTCAGCTATAATGACTTCTTGAAGTCTCTAAATGTTGCTTTTATCTGATTCCACCATTGAAAGCTGAACGAGAAACTTTCCAGATTAGCTCCCCCGTTTTTTTTCTATTTCTTAGGAACATTTAACAGGCTGTCAGTACCTTGAGATTAAAATTGAGGCTCTGTAGGTTTTTTCTTTTCGTCTTGCTGAATTGTGGAATTTCCTTTGGAGAGGGAGTGAAGTAACGTGCCCACGTGGCTCCCCAGCGAAGGACACTGACCGCTTGTGTTATCAGCTAGGCCTCGATATGAAACACCTTCCACTATTGAATCCCCCTCCCAAACATCAAACAGAGAGAGAGAGAGGAGGGAGGACTGACAAGAAGAATGAAAGGCGGCAAATGTTCAAAGCGAACAGCTTTTGTTTGCCATGTTCAGCAGTCAGTTCCAACGTAAGTATGTGTGTGTGTGTGTGTGTGTGTGTGTGTGTGTGTGTGTGTGTGTGTGTGTGTGTGTGTGTGTGTGTGTGTGTGTGTGCGTGTGCGTGTGTCTGCGTGTGTAATGTCCATCTTGGCTTGATTGGTGACAAAGGAACCAAAGCAGGATCCAATCTTCTGGACCCACTGAATATTCTCCCAGACCCAGACCCACGGTCATTACCAGAAACAGTGGCAGCCAGGCAGCTAGGCAGTCAGTCACTCACACTACGGGAAACAACAGTCACCGCTGAGATGGCAAATACTTTTACAGAGCACAGGGCCAGAGAAGTGGCTCCATGTTAACAGTTAAACATTTACTCCAATATAGTACCCACATTTAACATTCAATGGCTTTAAAGACTGTAAAATAAAGAGCACTGACTTTAGTGGGCTTTTCATCAGGAGTTACTGCAGTAAGGGCTTCTTGGCTAGCTCCCTGACTTCACTTTTGGGGAGGACCGATTAGAGCGGAGGGGAGGAGAGGAGAGGAGAGGAGAGGAGAGGAGAGACAAAAAAGAGAACAAAGCAGTAGAGAGGTGAGAGTGGCAGAGTAGAGGAGTGAAAATGAGTATGGAGGCGAGTGTGGGATGGCTGGAGAAGAGCGGCACTGAGCGAGTGTGAGGCGAGCAGCCAGCAGCAGAGCAGTGGGCCAGGTCCAATCATGACGCTACACATGTGGACAACACCACAGTGGCCACAGGACCCAAAACTATTCAGCAAGGTTACGCTGGCGGTGCAGGCAGGGGCCCGCTACAGCAAAAACAATTCACAGTCCTTCACTCTTTCTACAGATCTCCTGCTCCTTCTCTTATGTTCCCTTTACTCTTCTCCACCACACTTACGTAGTCACCGTGAAGATTGATATGGAATGGGACAGCTAACATCTTCCTAAAGGCTCATGAGTGTCGCCACAATTTCACAAGCAGATACACCGCTAGACACATTGGGTTATATCATTCGTGAGAAGTATTGAGTTTTTTCCACTCTAAACACACACTTATACAACACATCACCTCTTCCCTTTTCACTCCCCTGCCTTTCTAAACCCCAACTCTTTTCCCCTGCTCTTTTTCTAACCTGCCAGCGCAGGGACCAGATGTGCAAATGTTTCTCCGTGTTGCTATTCCAGCACCGTTCCAAGAGCAGAGAGGCAGAGCGAGGGGAGAGGAATATTTGACTTCACTCCACGGGAGACCAGTTTCATAAATTTTGGCGGGCCTCGCTATGGTGAAAAAGGTAGCCGGGCTGGCTTGGCTGGGGGAGAATGTTGACGGCATACCCAACAACATGATCCTAATGAGTTGGAAAATCCCTGGCCCTCCAGAGGACTGTCCAGATGCTACCGTCATGAGAAACGCTACCGTTTTATTGAATTCAGCCTTCCCTCCCCCTTCTTTAACAAGGGGCAGAATTTATTATTTGACCATTAAGGCATCCTAGGCGACATGAAGCGTAAAACAGTTTGGGAGTTATTCTGCCCTCGACTGCAGGTTCTCTACCCCACACTGGGCATGAGGCGTCTATGTGTGAGCGTCTACAAATTACACTTTAGGCACTTAGCAGACGCTCTTAATCCAGAGGGGTTTATGTCTATGTGAAAGAGTATCGTGTGCACCCACACAAATTCACGCATCTGTGTGCTTTTGGGGAACAAAAGACCTGGATATCTGCCCCCTCTCCCGCCTGGTAGAGGGTCTGTAGCCAATTTGCCCCCGCTAGCTCACTAGCTACCATCAGGTTGACTGGCTTTAGGGGAACGCCACTCTGGCACAGAGTGCGCTGAGCCCTGAGAAATAACTGTAAAACTTTTCATAACCAAGTTGATTCACTTTAAGGTCCAGCCAATTCCATATATCTCCCCTGACAGTTTACTGGTACTGCCGAACAAGCTTCACTTTATGTAGGAGCTAAACAAACAAAGGACAGTAAATGTACTTTATGGAAAATAGAGGTTTTCATAAAACAACCATGATGATGACTGTAATAATATGTAATAGAACAGTCTAAGGGAGAACAGATGAGCAATGCAACTCAGCTTGTTGCTTGACAAAGACCATGCATGGTTGGAACGTTGCACAGAATGAACCACCAAAGGGAGCATTAATCTAGTGTGCAGCCATTTTGCTCTCTTCCCAAGTGTTTCAGCTGCCTTAGAAGAATAATAATTGTCATGTAATTATTAAACACACACACACACACACACACACACACACACACACACACACACACACACACACACACACACACACACACACACACACACACACACACACACACACACACACATACATACAGGAACAGAGCTTATAATGCCATGTTATGAGCATGCACGCACACACACACACGCACAGTAAAATATACCCTGGTTGTTTTCTCTCAAGAAAACCTTACGTCTGTTGATGGTAAACTCAACACACCAGAGTGTGAATATGAACAGAGAGCCATCAGTGGTCTGACTCAACACACAGAACACAGGCAAACATGTAAAAATACGTAAACAACACCCCCACTCCCACCACACATATTGACTTACAAAGTGGGTCTGAGCCCTGATGGGTGGCCACCACACCAGTGTTTCTTAACCTCAGCCTTTCTCCCCTATAAGAGACCAAGTCAGTTCTATAGAGTGCTAGAGTAGGGTTCTTCCCACATTTTCAGGCCAAGGACCCCTTAGTTGAGATATAGATGAAGCAGGGACCCCCAAAACCTCATAGATTCCATATAGTTTCATCGTTTGACAGCACAAAGATCAGTGTATTTTGGATTCATGTCAATGTGTGTTTTCAGATATTTAACCACTTGAACCGTCAATACTTAATAAACTTGACCTTTCACTGTACTTTGTCTGCTCTTTTCCCCCTTCAAAGCTCTTTGCCAAAAATAGCCGATGTACAATGTCACAATTGTAGAACTCCTATTTTTGGCTAAAGTTCTCTGAATATGGACGCGAAGTGGTTAATATAATAAAGTGGGAAAAAACAAGTTTCTATCACACAAAGATTTGGAGGACCCTCTGTAGTAACTCTGGGGACCCCCTAGTGGTCCCGGGCCCCCTGTTGAAGACCTCTGTGCTAGAGTATTACCTGGGGCTTTGTAGACCTCGTTGAGCAGACCCTCGCTAAGTGTTGGCGGCGCTCCGTTCTCCAGGCTGTGAGTCCAGCTCTGGCAGATGGCCTGAAGCAGCAGTGTCTGGGCTCGTGTTGCCTGCACCGTGAAGTGGGGTAGCTCGAAAATGCACTCAGTGGTGGGGACCGACGACCTTTTTGTCCTGCAAGACAGGAACAGGGGAAGAGGAAAGGGAAAAAAACACAAGGTTCTATTAACACATAGGGTGCCCAGGATTATTCAACATTTAATCGGCAGGTGCCCATGGCAATCCCCCATTTTAGCTTCCTTTTGAAGAACTGTCAAAAAAGTAATCAGAGTAAATGTAATCCAAGTATGTCCTGTTTATTTTCACGATAGTATTTTCTTTCAGTCAGGACAGTTTTCTAACAATCGCAGGCATCAGTGCTTTTTATTAACGCCGGTAGAGAAGGCCACGTTTTAAACATGAAGGTGATTTAAAAGTTAGATTAGGAGAAAAATGCACATTTGTGCAGCAGCGTTACACTGATATGAATGAGGGAGACAGACTTCCCGGTCACGTGATCTTGCGCTGCATTTCGGGAAATGGAGTGTTTTTTGTCAACGTGGTAGCCTTGTACAGTAGTTACAGATTAATACAGTTTACTGTACAACGCGTCGACCGCGTCAATGGGCACAGGGAGACGTCAAAGAGATTGACGTGTTGGCACGCCATGGACCTCCTATGAGTTAAGAATAGTGCACGTCAGAACAGGGCACAAGACAAAGAGACAAGGTCGCATCAATAATAATAAATAGCGAACTTAAAGAGTAGTTCACCACTTTTCAACCTGTCTTCATACAATTTTTTTCTACTCAGTCCAAGTCTCCTAGGAGAGCTGTGGGAAGTTCAGAATCCATCGTCTTGTGACATCATCATTTTCCAAAAAAAAAAATTAATCAATATTTTTGAAAAGAATATTTAGATTTTTATTATTGCGAGAACAATGGCTTCCACTTTAAAATTGCAACTTTTCAGGAATAGAAAGCCTGCAGTTTCTATAAGCTGGATTGGCAATCGATGATGTCACAAGACGATGGGTTTCTGACCTGCGCACAGACTCCTCTGAAAAAAAAAAAAAAAAAAAGAAGAAAAAAGCTATTTTTGAGTGAGGACCAATTATATGAACATAGGTTGAAAAGTGGTGGAGTGCCACTTTAAGCAACGCTACGGCAACGGCAGATGACAACGGTAACCGGAAATGATCCGCACTCGATAGATAAACCTGCCGCCGCCGCAACCGTCTCTACTACGGCAGAAGGTCCCTTCCCACGTAGCGCCTACTCCGTCTGCTGCGTGTACGCGTCGCCATGGGAACCAAAGCGTTCAGTGAAAGGGGTGGGAACCCGTCGCTGCCGAGGCTTTGCCTTAACCATTTTGATCGCTACGGCGATTACGTCATAGCAACCGTAGTCCGCCTGGCGTTGCCATCCTGAAAATCATCTAGCTTAAAGTCGCTATTGGGAAAATGGAGAGTTGCGTATGAAACCACGAAACCGCACAAACAAGCACAG
>NC_137811.1:52417317-52424817 GCF_963921795.1 Nannobrachium achirus
GCGTGCTATGCAGAAATACATCAATCAAACATGTGTCTTTCTGAGCATGTGTATGCGTGTACTGTATGCATATGTCTGTGCACAAATAGCGAGCGATGGCCCTTCAACAAAAGGAGCAAGTGAAGGGATCCCAGCAAACAACAACGTCCCCACATGCAGAGCAAATGTGCCTCCAGAAAAGCCACTTCAATGAGAGGACTGGCAAGGGATGAAAGTTTGTTGGCTTATGCAAGTGTTTATGGCGTTTCAGGGGAGCTGTCATGTGCATGTGGTCGTCTAAAACTTTAATTATGCACCTGTTTTTATTATATTATGCCCAATTCATTGTGAACAACAACTCCGAGCTTGCAGCTAAACGAGAAGCAGAGAGTCTCATTAGTCTGCTGGGGGAACGCTGGATGTGAAGACAGCCAGACAGTCATCAGATTTCATTAAGTAGCTGGCACACTGACGTATTTCTCACTGCAACATGGTAAACAGCTTTCTGGCAGACGTCTTTTTCCGTCTTTCCCAGGGGCCACGAGAGAAACAAAAGGGTAAAAACTATAGCTTCCCTCTGCAGTCAAGGGCTACATAACTGTAGTAGTAGAAACAGGTACTGTAGCATTAAATGCCACTAACAGAGTCACAGCTTTTTAATTACCCTGGGTTTGTTGTTATATGGAAAAAACACTAATTTTAACCTGGCATCCCTAAGTGGTTAAACAAAATTACGAAGAAATAAAGATATCAGTGAAACAACTAACTATAATACCCATACCCAAGGCCTTGGGCTCTTAAACCTTTACAGTAACCACTACCAAATTTGAAATGTAACATCTACCTCTGGGATCCAAACTCATTAATACAAACTGCCACAACTACAAGAATTAGAAATCAGGGCTTAGGCCGCAGCTCCCCTAACTCAAGAGCTGGTCTCTGACCTCACAGTAGTTCTGTCCATAACCTTTTTGGAGCGGTGAAAGCGCTCCCAATGAACAGGTATATCCGTGGGTATGTGGCTGGGTGGCTGGCTGGGTGGCTGGCTGGGTGGCTGGCTGGCTGGCTGGCCGTGTCCGTAGCCTGGGCAATACCTTGAGTGGCCACACACAACACACTAGTTAAAGGAGGGGCGCTGTTTTGTGCAGGCCAGGCACACTCACCACTCACTCACAGGCACAGTTTACACTCACTCACTCACTCACATAGGGTACAGCTGCTCAAATTCACCGCTCCACTTCGAACCGAGGTTTGATTTTTATTAAAACACAGAGCCTCAAGGAATAGCTTCAAGGGAAATCAAAATTAGTCAGGAGCTATGAAAAATTAGGTGTTTCAATTTCATAAAATTGAAATATGTTTTCCTCTGGTGGATTTCAACAACATTAGGTCTCATTTCCTGACCAGTCCCCTGACTGAGAGTTAGACAGGGGCCAGGCATGGATGAGTGGTGGCTGGATTGCTAGCGGCCGGATGGCTGACAGGTGGCTGGATGTTTGGTGGCTGGATGACTGGGTGACTGGATGAATGTTTTGATGACTGTGGCTACACTGTAGATGACAGTTGGCTGGTTGTCTGATTGGTGTCTGTTTGACTGGTGGATAAATAATGAGCAGCTTGACCACTGGTGGCTGGCTGACTGGTCGTTGGTAGAGTGGTACAGTAACAGGGCGACAGGTGGTTGATAGACAGGTGGTTGATAGACTGGTGGTGTTGGTAGACTGGTACAGTAGCTGCCTGGGTGACTGGTGGTTGGTAGACTAGACAGAAATCTTTACCGTCTGGCCAAGACGCAGAGCGAAAAGCCCTAAACAACGTCACCAGTGCAATTGCTTGTTTTCATCCCACACACACGTCCAGTGCAGTCCACCCTCACAGGAGTGTGCACAGGGGCTTTAACGGTGCGCAAGAAAAAAATACAGTTTTTGAGCGGTGGTAGACCGCTCCATAGCATGGCCGTGTGTGTATCCGTGTATCCGTGTATCCGTGTATGTATGTGTGTATGTAGCCTGAACTACCACTCAGTGACCAGAGAGGGTGCTCTTGAGTCTAGTCTGAGCATCAACTGCAATATTCTCTCTCTCTCTCTCTCACACACACACACGCACGCACACACACACACACACACAACCACCGCTCAGTTCACACGGGTGTGATTTTTTTTAAACCACTACTCGTACATTTTGGCACAAAGCAGGCTTTCCTCCGTGGTGGAAATCATGGCCGTTACCCGCGACTCACGTAGAAAAACTTAGAAAAGTATTTAACTCCAGCACGGGGGGGATGTGTTGTGTTGTGAACGTGTGTAGGCTACACTAAACAACCAACAATACCAACAATAAAGCCTTTCGTGAGAAAAGGGTTAGGTAACGGCCTTTTTTCTCTTTCTCTTATCTCACTTCTCTTAACTCATTGAATGCCCTTTTCAAGATGGCCGCCAAGTACCAGGATGCCACGTTCTTAAATTTCTAGTGCACGGATCAATTTTTAGTGCACGGATCGTGCACGCCCATGCACCATATATGCACCACATGTGTAGTACTTTTTAACAGCTTTCAAACAAAAAAATCTGCTTGGAAATCCGTTCAGGCATTCATGAGATAGAAGCCTTCAAAGTCAGACAAAACAAACACTGCCACCTTCCTAAATTTCTAGTGCACGGATCAATTTTTAGTGCACGGATCGTGCACGCCCATGCCTAGATCATGCACCATATGTGTAGTACTTTTTAACAGCTTTCAAACAAATCCGAAATCCGTTCAGGCATTCATGAGATAGAAGCCTTCAAAGTCAGACAAAACAAACACTGCCACCTTCCTAAATTTCTAGTGCACGGATCAATTTTTAGTGCACGGATCGTGCACGCCCATGCCTAGATCATGCACCATATGTGTAGTACTTTTTAACAGCTTTCAAACAAATCCGTTCAGGCATTCATGAGATACAAGCCTTCAAAGTCAGACAAAACAGCCATTTTTGACATTTTGAAAGATGTGTTTGTTATGGGGCTAAACATGCAATTTCGCAATTGCGATCATGCCTAATACATTTGAGGCATTTTTAGACATTTTTTTATAAAAAAAAATTTTGATTTTTTTTTTTTTTTTATTATTTTTTTTTTTTCAAAATGGCTTCCAACTCGGGAAACTCGGGCTGTGGCAGCCTGGGACTACTGTAATAACTCGGGAAACTCGGGCCTTGGCAGTCAATGAGTTAATATTTTGAGGGCAAAAATAAGAATTAATAATAAAAAGTAAGCAAATTAAATATTCATTAGGCAAATTCATTAATTAAAGTTATACCATGTAACTTTTTTTATAAAACAAATCTTAAAATTGTCCTAACTCTTAAATCGCTAAAGTTTTAGAACACCCACTCCGTTATTTTCAGCTTCTGAAGCCTTCTCTTTATATGTTTTCTATGATCCTGACCGGGGTCCGGTTTTCACGCAAAAATTACGTCATCATACACTACCGGCCAATCACAGCGAGGGTTATACACTGCCGGCCAATCACAGCGCATCTTGAAGTGGGGTCGCTAGCTATCACAATAGGGCGGCCATATTTGTAGGCGCCCGTGTGTCTCTATCTATACTCGGGTGAAACACTCCGTTTCTCCGGAATGCCTGAACGCACAGGAACCAGGGACCCCTCTAAAGATAGATCTCGGCGAGGTGGAGGCAGACGCGGGGGTGACGCGGGGGTGTGAGGCCCGGTCCGCGGCGAAAAACGGCCGAAAGACGCGGACGTTACTGACCACTAGTTGAGCAACTTACACAGTATAGCTTTAAGCAAGATTCTTCGGCGTGCGCACTTTGCTGGTGACTGGTGGTTGGTAAAACTGGTGGTTGATAAGATTGGTCGCTGGATGACTGGTGGCTGTTTGACTGGTGGCACACAGTTTTCTATCCAGTGTCCCTGTCAGAGGCAGGCAAAGCAGGGCAGAGCAGAATGTACTACAGACTGCATGAGTCATGAATGTAATACCAGCTGTAGTGATTTTTCCCCGGCCTGCCTCCGCTGTATGCCCACTCACGCAAGACATAAAGCAGGGACAGTTTAAAGGAGCGATTAAAAATTAGTCCTCTATTACAGGCTTGAGGACTACAGTGGCAGTGGCTCAGGAGGTAGTGTGGCCATCAGGAGGTTTGATCAACGGCTCCTGGCTGCATGTCCAGGAGAGCAAGACACTTAACCCGCAATTGCTCCCATGCACAATGGTTGCATGGTTTCTTCCACCGTCTGTGTGTGGATGTGTGTGAATGGATGAATGTAATGCACATTTCAAAGTGCTTTGGACTATAGCAATGGACCCTATTCACGCCCGCCCACTCAGCAAATTTCTCAGCAACTTCCTGGTGCTGACGTCAGCTTTGAAGGGTAAGCCCTGCTAAAACCCCATAGAGTTAACACCGAAATCGCTGGACTTAAAGCCTTTTACCTTTTAGCCCTTTTTGTGCCTTTTACTATCTTGTATTCTTGTTCATGCTAGCCGTACTTTAATATTCGGAAATTGCTGTGTTAACTCTATGGGCTTAATAGTAGGGTTTCCCCTTCAAAGCATGACGTCAGCACCAGGAAGTTGCTGAGTGGGCGGGGCGTGAATTGGGCTCATATCAAACATATAATTTTCCGAATGTCTGTCTGTCTGTCTGTCTGTCTGAGTGTCTGTCTGAAACAGCGTTTCTCCTCAGTGGCTGGAGCAATTGATCTGAAATCGCATCACCATTAGCATATGAACACACCTAACATAACTGTGAAGCCCGTTTGTCACTTTCACAAATCATATGCTGTATATTAGCATTTTTATGGTGTATCTACTATCTATTCTGCATCTAGCATGAGGCATATCTATTCTGCATCTAGCATGAGGCAACATGTTTAACCAGCTCTGTGTGTGTGTGTGTGTGTGTGTGTGTGTGTGTGTGTGTGTGTGTGTGTGTGTGTGTGTGTGTGTGTGTGTGTGTGTGTGTGTGTGTGTGTGTAGGCGGGCCGGGGTTGGGGGGGGTTGTCTGGCCCTGTTACAGATGTTGTCCAAAAATCATGCAGATCGGTACACAGTATCTCTGTAGCCATTAAACGAAACGGGTATTTCTTACATTGATGCTCCTACATATTATCATGCAAGCACCAGTTAAAGTTACTTTCCATCCCTCATATACTGTGTGCACAGTGCACACCCCATAACACACACACTGCACATCATTTCGGAGCTCATATCTTTGAACGGGTAAGGGCTAGTAACAGTAATGCACCATGTATCATTACACAACCAGCCTTCTTTAGCTTTTTTACCTTTATTTATCCATGGTAACTGAGCACGAATTTGAGAGTTTAAATCCCATCACCTGAGGGGAGGGGATGGACAAATGGGTTGCGCTGACTATACATTTATTTTCCCCAAATAGTCTATCTGCTACTTTTGAAACGGTCTCACTCATTCCCAGGTCTTTCTATAAGGCAGACAGGGTATAGAGGTTATAATTTCTGAGAGGTTAGGGTTAGAGTTAAGGTGAGGGTTAGGCATAGTGTTTGTGAGGATAGGGTTAGGGTTAGGTTTAGATATAGATATAGTGAAGTTAAGTTGAAGTGAAGTTAAAGTTGTACCATGTAACTTTTTTTATAAAACAAATCTTAAAATTGTCCTAACTGTTAAATCGCTAAAGTTTTAGAACACCCACTCCGTTATTTTCAGCTTCTGAAGCCTTCTCTTTATAGTTTTCTATGATCCTGGCCGTGGACCGGCTTTCGCGCCAAAATGACGTAATCTGCATCATCTGTATACGTTGTGTATACGTTGCCCAATCACATCGCCGATCATGCACACATGGTACACTACCGGCCAATCACAGCTTATCTGCTCTGGTCTCCAGGAAGCGCCTCCGCTTGGCTACAGTGTTTACCATGGTGAAGGATTTTAACCTCTTAATCCACAAATCCTGGCCAGAAAATTACGTTCTACCATGCGTTCTACCCCTCCACGGATTACTATCGGTCGCGGTGGTTTGCGGCGCCGCTCCGGTGGTCCGCGGCGGTGGTCCGCGACGACTCCGGCCGAAAAACGGCCGAAAAAAGCAATACCGCTACTGACCACTAGTTGAACTTACACAGTATAGCTTTAAATGTTAGCGTTAAGACAGAATCAAACCAAAACACCCGGGGAAAAAGGGAGTCCCACTTTTGAAACAAATGTGAAGGCTAAAGATTGTGACACATTTTCTGCATAATTGCAGATACTAATAACGTAAAAATCGCCCAAAGTGATATGTGGGTCTAGCTTTAGGGTAGAGTCATCCCCTGGAGCAGTGCCTTACTGAAGGGCACTTCACCTGTCAGTGTTGAGGGAGGGGTGAGTGTTGGTCATTCACTTCCCCAAACACACTTCTTCTGCCAGTCCAGGGTATCACACCAGGAACATTTCAGACACAAGCACGCTCCTCTAACCGTTAGTGCTACCGCTGCCACTTTATTATGTGAAGCATGTACCTGGGAGTCAATTAAACTGATCAAAAGCTATAGATCTAGAAAGGTAGTTTAGAGATGCAACCTCTAATGTGTCAGTACGTACTGTATACAGTGATACTTAGCATAGCAGCCATGGGGTATCCGTAGTGGGAACTCCATCTAAACAGCCACTGTGTAACCCTGTGTCCTTGTTCCAAACCATACCCTTTTCACATTATAATAGCTGAGACCCATTCAAGCCAATAGTTCTCAGGCTAATCAGCTCTGTGGTCTGGTCTGCCTGTGGTCACAACTATATTTAGACAAATACAGCTGGGGCTCTAGCTAGCAAGCCGTGGCCACTGCATTACAGAGGCCACACACACACACACACACACACACACACACACACACACACACACACACACACACACACACACACACACACACACACACACACACACACACACACACACACACACACACACACACAGTAGCATGCACATACATGTGGCACACACAGTAACCCATGAACATGTATGCACACAGGCAAATGCATGCACATAGGCACATAAAAGGAACACGTTGAGCAGGTTGGTCAGACCACAGTCAGCAGCAGCAATTAGAGCACGGCTGCTGAGGTGGTCTGCTAGCCTGTTGCACTAACAACCTGCAACTATACAATCATTAGGAAAGAGCTCGTTACTGCCTTTAAAGAATCATAGCTGCTCAGTAAAATGCCACTGTTAACTTAACTCTAACTTTACTGTGTGTGTGTGTGTGTGTGTGTGTGTGTGTGTGTGTGTGTGTGTGTGTGTGTGTGTGTGTGTGTGTGTGTGCGCGCGCGCACATATGTACGTGCGTGCGTGCGTGCGTGCGATGGTTGGAGAAAGAAAGAGGGCAAGAGAAAGGAAGATGGGAATGAAAGAGAAAACTAAGCAAAGGTGTGAGAGAAGCAAAAACAAGAAGAATGAGAGAAGGAGAAGGAGACAGACCACAAGCTTGCAGGTTGTACCCTACCACTCTCTCCTGGGTAAAATAATACCTAACATGGCCCAGCGGAGCAAGACTCTCATTA
>NC_137811.1:52427317-52497317 GCF_963921795.1 Nannobrachium achirus
TACACACACACTCACACACACACACAGATCCATTCTCAGGAGAGGGCTTCATTACACTGGGATTACTAAAAGAAATGTTTTAATCAAGTTGCGCAGACAGCTGCAAACCGCAAGGCGAGAAAATGGCAATGACGTGGTTCATCAGGCGTTAAAGGAAAACACATCAAGAAGCGTGTGTGTGTGTGTGTGTGTGTGTGTGTGTGTGTGTACTGTATGTATAGCTTCCTGTCTCTGTCTAACATGTCCAGCTGTGGAGGACATGCGGTTCCTTATATGGATACACAGAGAAAAGCGACAGACCTAATATCACATCAGCTTCAGCTCCACTCTCTGCTCCCTGCATCTTTTTGTTTAGTTGTCATGACAACTTCAGTAGCATGATGCTGCATTGTGCATTCTTCACTTTCAATCGAATTCCCCGGTCGACCCCTCAAAGGCTCTTTTGACTTTTGCCATCACTTAAAAATAAGAAGGCAGCCTCCATCACTTTGGTGAAACAAAGTTCATCCGGTTAAACAATGATTAAATAATAGATCAGAATAATAAGGTGACCTGTTAAGATCTCCCTCTCTTTCTGTCTTTTTCACTCTAATGAGAGAACTGAGAACATCCTCTCCTGACCAGTGAAGCTGGGTTGCTGAGGTGCAGAGCTAGTGAGGCTGCGGTGGAGTGGAGCAGACAGAGGAATGCCTATACGACAGTAAATGATAATCCACAGAGAGCTGATAATCCATCTGTCCTTCCCTATTTCTCACTGTTTTCCCTCCCTCAAGCTCCCATTCCTCAGATGACTAATTCAGGAATTAATCGAGTCTTTCGGCCTGTCAAAAACATCCACCACAGCTGCTCAGGAAGCCAGGCGGTATCGTGGCTCCAACTGAGCCTGAAATACATCTTATAGAATAATTGCATCCGTATTATACTATGAAAATAGTCTTGGATTTCTCGAACGTCATCCCTTAGGAACATTACAGACTTGTACCATATTTGTATGCTTTAGGGGAGAGTTAAAGTCTACATAGATTTTGCAGCGAAATGACAAATGTACCTCTATACCACCACGCTCTGACCACTCTGGTGCGTTGCCAAAATAAACTGTTCAATGAATCAAAAACAATTTAATGTTTTGTTTGACCTCTCCACCCCTTAGGAAAGGTGACAGGCGTTTCGGCTATCCAGCCTTCATCAGTCTGATGAAATGATAATCATGATGATAATCGTGAATCATAATTGTGAAAACAAGCATATAGCTCTGATGGGAGAATGAGTAAGGATTCTCCTGAGATAAACAAATGGAAGTGTCCATCATGAATGAGACCAATCAATCAACCAGAGATCGAGCTTCTCATTCACTGACGCCACTTCCCCTCTGTCTCTCTGTGTGTAAGTCTCTCTCTCTCTCTCTCTCGGCTCCTCAATACATCCATTGATCTCTGTCAGCCATAAAACCAAATAAAACTGTCTGACACCAGATGTAGTTGGAGCAACAAAAAAAGGGCTCACCACCGAGTTGGCCAAAATATTTTATAGACTGTGCCACACGAAATATGATGTTGTACCTTGCGGCTCACAACCCCATGCACCCCTGTGCTTCGAAGTGTAAAGTGGAACATTATTACATCATATGCCATTCCAGACTTTTAATACACACCTGTTAATACATACAGGCCTATTTGTTGTAATTTGTGCCCTCCCTTCCCTTCAGCTTCATCGTGTAAAAAATGTTCTCTTCTGTCTGAACATTCATTCCCTTCTTTATCCGAGTAAAGGGCAGGGCCGTGTTCATGTCGCCTTGTTTGACTAAATGAATTCTCCGCTGCTATTCTGGCCCTGAACCACGAGTCAATGCTGAGCATGACCACAGCAACCACAAGTTGATTTAGGGTCATTGAATTATCCATCGCCATAATAGCTTTCAGTAACTTTAACCCGGCCTAAACAAAAGTCTCCTTTAAGCCGACGATGAGTAATACAAGTGATTACTTCATTATGGAATCAACAGCAATCAAAGTTTAGTTGAAGGGCACTACTGTCAAGGCAGTAGCAAGTGTGACATCATTCACTTGATACTTGTCATATGTCATATACTGTAGGCATAGGCTCAGGGAAGCATAAGAACTTTTTCAAATACCAGATGCAGTGGCTTGGCTTGTGGATTCCAAATGCCAACAACCATTCTTGCTTTTCACCTGCCAAAATTATTTTTAGAATAACATGGTCTGCATTTCTATAGTAAATAACACCTCTTAATGATGTCACCTGGAATGGACACTAAACTAAACAACTATGACAGTCAAAGTCAAATGATGTCAGTTACCAAACCTACAATTCTTTGGCTCAGTACAGGAGGATAGATGGAGCATTTTTCCTCCTATTCTTGCGTGAGGTTGGAGACAGACCAGGAGCAGCAATGGCTAGCTGTAAACAAGGAGTAATGAGGCATTACAACCAAGCTAGAAGCCTCATGTCTCAAATGCCTTGCACAGCCCTCATAAATCACTACCTGAGCTAAGCTAGGGTCTAGACCACTAGACCAGACATAGTAATGGACTTTGTTTCACTTCTCAACAAAAAATCCTTCAGGTGTTAAAAAAATAAATAAAAAATGAACCAACCATTGAAAGTGTAAAATAAAGAGACGGTAATAATCAGATATCAAGGGAAAACATACATTCTTTTCTATTCAGTAACGTCCCAGTCGAGACTAGTCAGCCTGTTCAGGCTATATAACATGCACCTGTAAGGCCACATGCCTTAAGAAATTAGCCCATCAGAAATAGCTGTGCGAGAAACAGGGGCTGCTAAAAGTGCCACATAAAAGCCGACGTGGGGCTGAATTATGGCCTGCGATGCGACGAGCCACACCGAGCTGCCGTGGGTTTGGTGGTTGGTTGGTTGGTTGGTGGGCCCCGACCTTGGACAGCCCCTGTATGTTGTTAAGTGGCCTTGCATGAGGAATGTTGGTAGAAATGGGGAAGTGGCTGTGTCTGTGCGTGTGTGTGTGTGTGTGTGTGTGTGTGTGTGTGTGTGTGTGTGTGTGTGTGTGTGTGTGTGTGTGTGTGTGTGTGTGTGAGTGTGTGAGTGTGTGTGCATACGTGGTGTGTGAGAGAGTGTGAGTGTACTCGCGTGCATGATGGAGAGTGAAATTGTGGTTGAATTTTGGTTTTGGGGAGATCGATGCAGGTGGCACTTCCACCCCCACCTCTACCTCCTCTCTTTTACAGGCACCCATTTTATCTGGGATAACAGGTTTAACAGCCAGGCCAATTGAGACTCTTGGTCGAGTCCCTGTGAAGTCTGCGGCCCTGTACGCTGCCTTTCATTAGGGATAAGTAGAGCCTGATGCCTCTCAGCTGCACTCTAATTCACTGGGAGTGAAAGTTCATTTAACAGGATCTCAGCTTCTTGCTAGCCAAGCCCTTTTCGGGCGAGTTAATGGTAGCCTATATGAAGAGAGAAAATTGAGGCGACTTGACATGCACGGTCGATTTACTCCCTCATATCAGTTTAGAGAGTTTAATGACTTTAGTATTACGGTAAGTAATTTTCTATTACATAATAGTAGTGATCCCTCAAAGTCTATTAACACTCCTTAGTATTTTTCCACAGGGGAGAAGCATCACTAACAAACCTGCAGCAGTTATTGACAATATTTGTTTATCACAACTGCTCTGACACCAATCGCACTGTGAGCACATCCATCCACTGACAATGACTGAGTGGCAGTCGGTTTACTGTTTAACATCGGACAACACTCAGCTTCAGTTATATATTAGCCGTGGCGATGCCTAAACACAATAGCTGCTGTCCTATCCCAGCATAGAGTGAGGGTTCAGAGAAGGACCTTGTTTGTAGTCACGACAACCAACTGGTGTTTGTGTATGTGTATGGGGAGGGGTATTATTTTAGGGTAGATGCCATGCTGGATGTGTAGTATTAAAGATAATTTGGAAAAGGTAGAAAGATATTGTCTAATGCCTGGTGGACATTGAAGTGTAGATACTGTACAGTAGCAACATTTTAGATTCACGAGCCAGTCTCAGGTGACAATCTTCATTGCTAAAGCTGAGAGGAAACAATTGAGATTTAAAAAGGAACTGCATTGCTGAACCAATGCAAAGACTTAAGGGTGGTCCCTCTCATATCGGGATGATGATATGACTTGTTTTCAAAGCAGTAGGCATAGATTTGTTTGCGGTTGTTGTCACTGCTTGTTCTAGGAGCTACATTGAATGGATATGTCACCAGACATCGATAGCCGGAGTTCTATGATCATCTGGCAACGCTGAGACTAAGAATATTTTGCCTGTGTTGGGGATTGAGCAAGCTATCCCACCACACATTACTACTATTTGGCTCCCAGCAAAACCTTGAGCCTGAGGATAGAAACAATGTTATTTTGCTGCTTCGTGACAGAGAGAGGGAGCAAGCAAGCAAGCGAGAGAGAGATCGAGAGAGAAAGAAAGTGAGACAGACCTAGAGAGTCTGTTCTGTCTTGTGAAAGCCCCTTCGTGAAGGGTCCTATGTGGTGACGCTGAGGGGAATAGGAGCCATGCACAGTGAGCCAACTCATCAGGAGAGGTGCCGGGTCTTCACAGATGCCCAGAGTCCCTCCAAATCCCTCTATGATGACCTGGCAGTCATACAGGCCTTCTGCAGCATGGGACTGCTGCGCAGAAAGACAGTGTGTGTGCAGTAGCACGCGTGTGTGTGCGTGTGTGGTGTGTCTGTGAGAGTAAGTGAAAGAGAAAGACACTGTACAGAGAAGGAGAGTTTGTGTGTTTGCGCACACAGTGTAAAAGTGGAAGAAAAAAAGGAGAGAGAGAGATGAGATGGTCTGCGTGCATACTGTATGTGAGCACATATGACATCACCTTCTTCCCTTCTCCCAGCTTCCCTTCTCTCCTGTCAATCACCACTCACTTCTAATAATACAGAGTCCAGAGGCAGATAAATGTACAGCTACCTTCCACATTGGTAATGGAAAAGCTGATCCAGGAATCTGCATAACAAAGCTACTGGAGACTGACAAGGCAACCAGAGAAGGCTCTTTTTCTTTGACCACAATCTGCATGGTGCGTGCATGCTTCCAAACCTCTCTCTCTCTCTCTCTCTCTCTCTCTCTCTCTCTCTCATTCACTGTTCCCTCGTTCCTGAGGACTTCTGGCTCTCACTCTCCACATTTCCCCCAAGCTTAAAGAGCTTCCACAGCCGTTCTCAGTGTCAGGGTCTTCCCCTCACTCAGAGAAAACATGACATCTTGGAGAGGGTGGAGGTGGGGGCGAGTTGTGGTTGAGAGTATTACATCAGTGCTGAGGAATAATCCCAAAACAAACATCAATAAAGCCCAATTAAATGCTACCACCTGGTGGCGTGCCTTTCTCGGCTGATCCAGAGACCTAGGACAGTGGTTCCCAAACTTTTTAGCTCGAGACCCAAAAGAGAAATTAGACGTTTGCCCGGGACCTAAACTAGTGAAAATAGTCGATCTATGCTCTAAGCTCTCAACGCGGCGCGAAAATTATTATTATATTTTATTCATGGAATTTCATAGAATTGTTTGTTTGTTTGTTTGAAAACTTATCAAATTGATAATTTTTTTTCCAAAAAATAAGATGATATATTTCACATATATTTCAAACATTTTCCATCTTTTGAAATATATATTTTATTTTTGTAGGAAAGGAAAATGGGATTTTTACTCGAGTCGTGACCCACAAATGGGTCCCGACCCACTGTTTGGGAAACAGTGACCTAGGCACTCCTGAGCTCTGGCTTTCACCTCTAGGAGAAGAGGAGCCCTGGAGATATGAAGCACTCTCTCTCTCTCTCTGTCTTAGAACAAGTTATCCATCTACTGTAAGTCTGTCCATTCTGTCCATTCACACACACAGACTTCATTTTTAAGCCTGTGCCCAGTCTGACCACACACGCACGCTGGTCCCACAGATCCCACTCGTCTCTTTCACCCTTCACCACACATTTTCATCACTTGTGAAAACCTTTAACCACATAACCCCATTTTGAAAATGTGTTCAGAAATATTGTCAAAATAATAAGAATTGAAAATTGCCCAAAATAGGAATGCCAGGGCTAAAGACAAGTGGTTAAGACTGAAACAGTGAGCCTCGTCCTCATCCAACATGTGTGAAACATTAGAACAAGAGGATACAGAGATCATGTTATTAAATTACTGACATAGACTCTTTACCGCATCCCATTCTTACCTAGTCTACCTGTCCAACACACACACACACACGCACGCACGCACGCACGCACGCACGCACGCACAGTACACACACACACACACACACACACACACACACACACACACACACACACACACACACACACACACACACACACACACACACACACACACACACACACACACACACACACACACACACACACTCTCTCTCTGTCTGTCTCTGTCAAACCAGTTGATCATCATTCTTCCTCCAGTAAACTGTCAGACTGGGTTAATTAGATTTTGACTGAAGCCACTGTCAGGTCAGGAGGAGAGTAAGACAGCAGTACCTCTCATTCAGACGGGGTCAAATATGAGCCATGCAGAACCTGACAACAACGGTCCCATTATCATCTACACAAGGTCAGCTGACAGCCAAACAAACAGCCAACTGTTCGAGAAGCACTTCCAACCTGCCAAGGGTGTCGGAAGTGTCAAGATGCTTAAGGTAAACTAGGGGAATAAGGCAGAAGCCAAGCAGAAGTAATCCGTTTAAGGCCAGCAGAGCAGAAACAAGTTT
This sequence comes from Nannobrachium achirus, assembly GCF_963921795.1. Taxonomy (NCBI): domain Eukaryota; kingdom Metazoa; phylum Chordata; class Actinopteri; order Myctophiformes; family Myctophidae; genus Nannobrachium; species Nannobrachium achirus. The sequence continues at coordinate 52,434,088 of NC_137811.1, forward strand.
AAAAAAAGAAAGAAAGACAACACATCCACGCAGGTTCACCCATGTATGAATAACATGTACTGTATGCAAGATAAGGTGCCCTGCCTCATAGTTTCAGTGGATGTGTGCTTGTTCCATCAAAGGCATGCTGAAAGCAGGGAGGGGGTACAGTGCTTTGCTTTTAATGCGTCAAGGAGACTGTGAGAAGTTGTCGGTGTATTTTTTATTTTATTTTTGGCACTGCTTCTGGGTGAAAGAAAAGCCATGGGAGGGCATTGATCTGGAAGGCTCTCTGGGGATGAGAAACATCTAGTGATTGTCAGAAAGAAAAATAACATCCGTTTGACATCTGAATCCACTATGAGTGAGGCAGGGCAGAAGAAAGGGACCCAGAGATCAAACAGGCAGCTAGCAGTCTCTTATTAGGAGCAGAGAGAGCACGGGGAAAAGGGCTCTGCCAACATGCACACATGTGCATGCACGTACAGTACTGTATGTATTTATGTATGAATGCATGCCCCAGTGTATGCAAGTATCTACACACACCCTTCTGACACATGCTTAAAACACACTCACACACACACACACACACACGCACGCACGCACACACGCACACACACACGCACACACACACACATGCACGAAATGTGCGCACAGGCACACAATATGGCCTTCTGTGCTTTGTGGTTGTCTATGTGGCCAACTATTCTTTGTACAGCGGAGGCAGTCTGCAGCCTGGAGAAGAAGTCAGGAGAAGTCAAAACCATCTGCAGCTCTTGACATGTTTAAGTCCAAACTAATGGGAGGAAATCGATTCCCAAGCTAGTGCTTTAACAGAGGTAGTTCCTGCTTTAACAGGCACATTGACCGCAAGGTGTGAGGGAGAGGGTAGAGGGCAGAGAGGGCTGTGTGTAATGTGTGTGTGTGTGTGTGTGAGTTTGAGAGACAGAGAGCATGCATACATGTGTCAAAGTGCAAGGCATGTATGTGTATGCCTCTCTCTGTATGTGTGTGTGTGTGTGTGTGTGTGTGTGTGTGTGTGTGTGTGTGTGCGTGCGTGCGTGCGTGCGTGCGTGTGTGCGTGCGCGAGCGCGTGAGAGTGTGTGTGTGTGAGTGTGGGTGCAAATCTCCCAGATGTAGGATGCAAAGACACACCAACACACACGCAGTGAGCAACTCTGGAGAGAATTCCCTCCACTGCACCTCTGAAGCCTTAATGTTTGCCTTCGTTCCTCTCGTTCTGCAACCTGCGCGGGCCTATAAATCTTTCCTGAAGCACCGCTGGCTCCACACTGGAATTCCTCTTCCTCTCCTGTCTTTGTCCCGTCCTCCGATCTCCTATCCTCACTTCATCACTCGTCCCTCCTGTGTTTTCCTCGTTACTCGGTCCTCAACGGGACCCCCTGATCTTCTCCTATCTTCCCAGCCAACCTCCCATGTCCCGCTCCCCCGCATCTCTTCCTCACCCTCATCCCGTTTTCCTCTCTAGCGTTTCTCTTCTTTTTACCTGTTGTTTCCCTCCTCCATCCTCCTCTCCATCCATCACTCATCTATATTCCAGCCTTTCTCCATTCTTCTCCCCGCCCCGGCTCCATTCTCTTGCAGTCCACCAGCTTCTCAGTTGGAATCACTATTCCACTTTCTCTCTCTCTCTCTCCATTCCTCTCACCTCATCTAATATCACACCATCACCTCTTTAATGCTCTTATCTCCTCCTCTCGGACGACACACTCCCTCTTCCCTAATTCTGACATTATCTTTCTATTCATCCACCCATCTCTCCTTCACCCCCTCTATCCCCCCCCCCCCCCCCCCTCTCTCTCTCTCTCTGGGACATTCCCAATGAGTCATCCCTGTTAGGACAGGATCAGTGCAATAGTAACATAGTTTTGTTTGGTCCTACGGCACCATGTTATTTTCCTCTCCCCTGTTTCAACCTCTGTGAGAAGTTGTTACAGCGATTCCTTCCCAGATGACTCTGTTTTTCTGTTTTCCCCTGAACCACTCACTGAAAGACCGGGGCTCATCCATCACTTTAAAACCCTTCTTCTGATGCCCTGCCCGCAAGATGCTGCTCCATCCTCTGGTGCATAAAGCATGCTGTACCGGCACTGACACTGCACGCACGCACGTATACATGTGCACGCATGCATGTGCACACACACATACTGTAGATGAATGCATACATATGCACACAATTTATTGCACTGCTACATACAGACACACACACACACACACAGATGAACGTTCACATATGGGCACAAATGATTATACTGTTACATCACTTGGTACATAATGTGTAAATACAAAAATGAAATTCCCCTATGTAGTCCGTTACAGATGGGTCTTCCCCAAGACTGGCTGCATGATGTTTGGTGGGTGAAGCCAACATCTCAGTGCTCCAGGCCACGGTGTTGACTGCTTCCTGCCATGGTGACACACTCATGATGATGGGCTCAAACCAAAACTCCCATATCCACACATGGAGCGCTGCCATCTCGTCCGAGGCCCAAGCCAGCTGCCACAACCGCTTGAGTGATCAACATAAACAACTCGCAAAAACTAGGCACAATGCTAGCTAGGGGCTGCACGACAAGCCGAGTGGGACAAGGACACATATTTCAATTTGCATTTTAAGCATTTTGCGGTCACTCTTATCCAAAGAGACTTGCATTGTTTAAGGTTTGAGTCAGTGCCATGAGCATCTGTCAGAGACAACAGGTTGAGGTTTTAGAGTGCCAGTAGTACAAATACAAAGAAACTGACGTGAGTAGATGGAGCACAGAGAGCTATATGCAAAATGGTGTAAATATAACAGAAAACATTTGTGTCATGTTCTGTTTTTATCTTGTGTGCATGTTGGAGATTTTGTATTCTGTTGAAGCTACTGTGCAGTAAGGTCAGGATTGATTACAATTAGAATATACTGGTTTGTCCATGAGAAAAGAGAACTGCCCTGTATTCTAATTTCTGTAACTAATCAATGTACAGGGAGACACTGAAACTCTTGACGTGTTAAGACGTGCGCTCTGAAGCTTGCAAATATTAAACAAGACCAAGAGTCATTTGTAAATGAACCGCTATTGATTCATTTCAGCAGTACACATTCAAATAGTATTTGCATTACAATTGCAAGTACAAGGTCAGAGTAAGTGCCATGACCACACATCAGGTCAAGGAGTTAAGAGTGCTGAGAGAACAAGGTCATGTTACAAAGTAACTGATAAATGTCGGAAGAAGGAATTTGGATTGACATAACCACCTTTGTGCATCGATAAATACAGCGTCACGTCAACAAATGTTTTGGCGCTGGATTAAAAGAACGTTGAGAGAGTAGGGAGTGTGACATTGCCAACAGATTTTCAAATTGTGTGTTAACAAGGGGGATTTCTCTCCTGTGCATGGCCAGTCAAAATAAGCCTCATCTTATCATGGTTAGAGAGGTGTCACTCACCAGTGGGCAGGCATCTGGAGCAGCTTGCCATAGAGAGCCGTGCTGAAGGAGGGAATGATGGGGATAAGAGGCAGGAAACTCCCTGAACCATCCTGGCATGTCAGGCCTGCTTGGAACCCAAACACCTGGAGGGAGATGGAGAGAGAGAGAGAGACACAGAGAGAGAGAGAGAGAGAGAGAGAGAGAGAGAGAGAGAGAGAGAGAGAGAGAGAGAGAGAGAGAGAGAGAGGAGAGAGAGGTGGGGGAAGATGGGTAGAGTAGAGTGAATCAGGGATAGAGAGGATGGATGGATAGATGGAGATATGGGTGAGCCCAGCCAGTGTGAGAGAGGAATATTGGAAGGGAGGGTGTGTGGTGGGAAGGGAGAGAAAGACAGAGAGACAGGCAGATAGCAGAGAAAAGTGGAGAACAGACATGGCGAGTCAGAACTTTATAGCTCAAGCCTTTTCTTGGATTCACGGGAAACAAATATGTCAGGTCTCATTGAGCGCATGGCTTCTGAAAAGAAAATATGCAAGCACATGCAGACAGCAGGGCTGTTCTCCCTACATGTTCCTCTAAACTGATCTGACCCTGTCTGTCTGTCGATTTGTCTGTCTGTCTTCAGCAGAGCTGGGGGAGTTCAGTGTCTGTGCTTAGTCTCACGGGTAGTCTCCCTCTATCTAACTCTTTCTCCCGCTGTGCTCCCGATTGGTAATTTCTCCCATTAATCTCCCGATTTCATGTGCAATACATGCACAAACAACCCTGCCTGATGTGCATCACTCGTCACTACACTCGCTCAAGCTAGCACTGCTCAGTTTTAGTGCTGAAAAGTAAAAATGGATTCAACAGTTACCAAAAGAAATACACATCTAAATGTCAGTCCACTTGGGTGTAAGACCTTCCCCTCTCTAACCCCAATACATTCATGTTTTAATTGTTTCTCTCTCTCTCTCTTTCTTACACACATACAAACCAGTAAGACTCCCTAATCGGGAGATAAGCGACCGTAGGTGGCTTTGCAAGAATCAGCCTGATGGTGGCGCTAGAAGAGGGCCATGTGAGAAATGAAGGGTGGGGTCTGCGCGGCGCCGAGGCGGACGAATAGGTACCGGCCCCGGCTCTCCCGGTCGCTCCTAGCCGGAGTTACGGCATTTTATGTGAGCTGCAGTGTAGGGGGTCCTCCACTGGGGGCACCACCACTTTTGCATCCGTTCTGGAGCACCAGGAGTCGGTGGTCCCCGGGAATTCCCCGTGAGCAGCCCCGTTGGGGTGGTCATTTTTGCACATTTGTTTGTTTTTTTTTACATCTGGGGGTCCCCCAGGGAGCTGGGGGTCCCTGTAGCTCCGGGGGTCCTTGGAGGTTGTAGTTTGGCAGGTAAGGAGTGTGTGTGCAAAATGTGGCATGGATGGGGGCAACGGTTGTGGAGATATGAGCAGGGGAAAAGTGTGACGTGTGATGTGTCACTCACGGAGGGACATTTTTTTACACCTGGGGGTCCCTCAGGGACCTGGGGGTCCCTGGAGCTCCAGGGGTCCTTGGAGGTTGTAGTTTGGCAGGTAAGGAGTGTGTGTGCAAAATGTGGCATGGATGGGGGCAACGGTTGTGGAGATATGAGCAGGGCAAAAGTGTGACGGACTCACTCACTCACTCACTCACTCACTGACAGACAGACAGCCTGTGGAGGTTTTGGTAGTAAATGCGACCTACGGTCGCAACAAACACTCACAAACACTCTCTCTCTCTCCCTCACACACACATTTGCATTTTTTTTGTGATGTAAATTATAGATGTTGCCTTTAAGATTTTAACATTTAAATTCTTTTTGTATTACTTCAATTAATTAATTGTGAGCTAATATTTAAGTAAAGTAATTTTACGTTCACAATAGTGTAGGGTTATGTGGGGGCAGGGGCGTTGAGGGTAAGCCATTTGTGGACATCCCAGAAAATCTCCCTCTTTTTCACAGTCTAATGTTGGCAGGTACAGTATGGGCAAGAGCAAAAACATCCCATCAGCCATGTTTACTGTACGTTCGCCTGTCGACAAGTCAGTCTCATAGTCTGGGAGATGATGTCAGCCACATGGCCTCATGCTGATCCCTTCACAGAGAATCCCTCATAAACACATGATACCACGAGAGGCTGCTGCAATATTCTCCTGATACGAGGCGAGTAATGGATCTGAAGATGAACCTATGACAGGCCTAATAGATTCCATAAGATTGAAAACACAATATGTTTACTTTAAAATATATATTATGTCATTTGTGGGGGTGGGGGGTAGTGTGTGTGTGTGTGTGTGTGTGTGTGTGTGACACACACACACACACACACACACACACACACACACACACACACACACACACACACACACACACACACACACACACACACACACACACACACACACACACACGTGTATACTGTACTCTGCCCATATATGGAACACCATACATGGGCATAGGAGGAGACAGAACACAATATATGGGCATAAACGGGTGAAACAGTGCCCACATTTCCGACATCACTGATACCACCGCTTGTACTGTGCATGCGTCCCCGCCATGGTAACAGCCGTGTGCTGAAATAATGCCCAAATTTGGAGATTACATCACTGATACGTCTGGGTTCTCCAACATTTACTCCTATACTCAATACTGTGCATACCCCCTGGGCACAGGACTAGTATCCGATAAATGAATGAACGTCTGTCTGTCCGATGTCTGTCTGATACACACGCATGCTGACATCACTGATACTAAACAGTTCCCAAATTTGGAGATAACTGAAATCACTGATACCGCTGCCTGTACTGCGCATGCATCACCGCCATGATAACAGTCGCATGCTGAAACAGTGCCCAAATTTGGAGATGATTGACATCACTGATACGTCTGGGTTCTCCAACATTACTTCTGAGATTCCTACATTAAATCCCTCATATACTGTGTACACCCCATAACCCAAACTGCACATATTTCGGAGCACATAAGTTTGAACGGGCAAGGACTAGTGAAGAACATGTCATAAAGTGGCATACAATACATACGGTACAAATGATTTAAACACTGTTGAAGCCAAGACTACTGTTCAGTAACAGTATGATTGTAAATAGTTCCATACTGGTCTAGGGGGAGAGGTTTATAGGCCTGCTGATCTAAACATGGTGTCTCTTACTGCCCACATGTCTCTTAATCACAGTCTCATTATCCATGCTGCTGGACACATACGGTACTGTAACCTCTCTGTTTACATACTGTTAATACTGGACATGGTGGATGAAGTCCTGTTTAATATCGGTGGTATTGGATGATGGCTGGGCCCAGCTGTGACAACAGCAACTGTCCCACATGCAGCTGCTATAAGCACAGAGTAGGATTCATTCAATTGCTGTACGTGAAGGCCTATTAAGCCCCTAGAATGTACAGATGGCTCAGAGCAGACAGGCCAAATATTAGAGAAGACTAAAAAGATAATAGGTTTAGAATAAGACAACTGGCCTGTGGGTATAATTACATACACCATATATCATACCTGCCTGGTACAGTGGTAGCACTGAATCACTGAATCATATTGTAGCAAGATGTCAACCCAATATTTGCTTTTCAATTGTTGGTCAGAAAGCGACTGCAACCAAATTATGTTCACATTTGAGCCAGCATAATATTCGAAGAACATTTTCCCTTCAACTTCAAATTTTGAATATATATATTTAAAAAAAAGAGCTGGATGGATGTAGATGCAGAATAAGTGCATGATGGGAGACTAAACTATAGCCTCTCTGCAACCCTAGAACCAGCAAGACATTTTCTCCAGACAGGAACCCTATCTCTGACAGCCAGTGTCAGTAAAACAGACACCGAGATAAGCCTTTGCTTATCCCCATTTCAAATCACTTCCTAAATGGAGTGAATTGCGACCAGAATGACCTCCACCCCACCATGATCCCACTGCCAGAATTCAGAAGTAGAGTTAGAACCTTGGCGGATGTAGATGCTGATTGGATGGAGTGGTCTTTGGCCACCCATTGGTTGACCGTTAACCCTGTGGTGACCCTGTGATAAGGACTGCCAGTGTACCTGGCAAACATCCTGGCCTTATAAAAACACATCCAAGCCGTACCAGACCTGACCAGGCCATCCCGCATCATACCAGTCCAGGATAGACATCTGTTTCTCACCTAAATGTTGGAGGAACACTACTGGCCACGGCCTCCTTTAACAGCTCTTGGTGCATTACAACAGATAATTTGGAACCCGTAGTTCAACTATAAATGAGCCTTTATAGGCGAGAAGAAACTTTAGAGTGGATTAAAAGACGAGCGGCGGGCAGTCTATGTGGCCATGGCATTTTGAAACAATGATATTAATACAGTATCTTAATCTAGGCTACACACTGCAGTCAATTATAAGTATGAAAAGCATAGGTGGCATTGCCTTTCAAAACAAATTATCAATCAAATCTAATCAGGGTGAAAATCTTTGCTATGGTCTCTATATAGACTGGTACTGTATGGAGTAAGAAATAAACTGTCACTGATTCTGGTGCAGGAGTATTAGTCTAACAACACACTAATGTGTGGAGAATATAGCCTGAAGCCAAAAGCGCCTATCCTTTATACCGGTACATGCTATTTTGTTTAACAAAGAGCAGTTGCAATGAACGTAAAGGAACAAACAAACAAAATAATTCCGGAGTTACCAAAAAAAAAAAAAAAGTAAAGTAAATAATAATAATACCATGCACTGTCTATATCCCCTTATTACACATTATATATAACACTATCCATATCCCACAATCCATACATGTTGTTATTACATATATAGTTTAACATTATTATACCCAATACATACCACCATGTCATTAAGTAAGTAGGGTTAGGCTATTATACCCTAGTACTGTACTGTAGGTACTATATGAGATCCAGCACTTAATGACCAGTGCTCTCATTGAAACTGACTGCTGGGCTGTTTATGGCCAGATGAACAGGGTCATTAAAAGGGTCATTATAGGGTAATTCCCAGACCTGGGTTTGAAAGTGTGGCCATGCAGCTGACCTGTTGACCTCAGGTTAGACAGCAGTGGCCATGATCTGGTAAGAGGTGTATTATGTGTGTCTCAACTCAAGGGGCCCTTAGATACAGTATAAAGACAGCCATTATATGGATATAAAGAAAAATAACAAAAGAGATAAGTGAACTTTATCCTATATATATTTGTCAATGTTTGCTCATTAACCACTTAAATATACTTTATTGACCGGGGTCTGACATAGGTGGAATACGTTTTTACCCCTCCACCAAATCTCTTAATCGAAAATAGCCGATCTAGAGTTATGAGCGAATGAGACGAAAAAATAGATATTAAAACGATGGAAATAAGCAGATTTGCATAAGCCCCACTGTTCCCGCTATGAGCTGTGGTTAGGCTATGGTGGCTTCGACCAAAATGGACAATAATGCACCTCGACTTGCTTTTTGGACAAACTAACAACAAAATGAGGTAAGAAAGCCATTATTTAGACCGGAATTGTCCTTTTACTTAAGCCCCTGGACATTTTTGAACACGTATTTATTTCCCACCAGTTTGGGAACCGGACAAAGCTAGATGTTGTTCCAGGAGCATAGCTCAGAAAGACATGTAGTAGAAGGAACTGTCTTATCTACTTGTGTTCTGTACCTGCATCCTTAATGAGTGCTGTGTGAACCACACCAACAAAACGTATTCCTCACCACAGACATCACTTTGGAGAGGATAGTCAGAAAATGTCACTACTAAGTGGAACAGCATCGTCCACTGACCTTGAGGTAGCAATGTGCGTAGCAGTGGTGCAGCAGGTTATCAGAGGGCTGGCTCAGACTGCTCACTGTGCTGACCAGCTCCTGAGCATACATGGGCACAGAGTGCTCCAAGTTCACTCTCTCCACCTGGAACTGCAGGGCTGGCAAAGGGCGCACAGGCTGGAACGCCAGCACACTGACCGGCCCTGACGGCGCCTGCGATATAAGAGTATTGGATAACATTAGCAAAGAGCAGTGGTTCTCAAACTTGAAGGTCTCCCCTTAACTTTGACAGTGTACAAAGTACAGTGACATGTAATGGTCAATTTAGACCCCCATAAAGGAACCTAGAGTCTCACTGAAATCCACTTTGAGAACCACTGGCAAAGAGAAATTAAGCATTCTAGGAAAGACAAGGCAAAAAGAAGGAAAAGAAAATGTTGAAGTGATGCAGTATTTTTACCTGACTATATTTCCTATCACTTTAACTCATATGAAGTCAGAGACTTTGTTTTTTTTTTTTTTTTACATTTATTTTTTATTTTTTTACTAATTGGTTAAACGTGTATTTTAGAGGTGCAGAGGACATTACCTTGTGTCCCATGATGACAGGCATGAGTGCATTCAGCAGGTTGAACTCTGCCATGGAGACTGTGATGCAGACCTTGAGCAGAGTGACACAGGTGAGTCTGGTTGGGATGAATTCCTCCAGGCTAGATATCTCCTCAGGGGTGGCTGGACCCCGGCTCTCTTCAACCACTTCTAAAATACAAACAATTGCAATTAAAATGTTATCAAGCCAAGCATGTATCCTACACCATGTTATCCGAAGTAAACTGGAGGAGTGAAGAGTGAGGGAGAGGTAAAGGACATCTGGAGTCGAGTGGTTAAAGATTGATTTCATGGGAAAAATATTCAGTAATAAAGTACTGCCATCTGATCTGAGAGTCCCTTCCACTGAGAACTGGCACTTTAAGACAATAACAAAGCTTTTCCATCACATTGTAATAACATTGGTCAGTAAAATACTTTGAGCGACTGGTGAGAGGTTACATCTGCTCCAAGCTACCTGCCTCACTGGACCTGTGGCAATTTGCATAGCATCAAAACAGATCCACCGACAATGCAATTGCCATGGCTCCTCCCACCGTCCTCTTGCACATGGAAGTTGTGGTTTGTGGACTACAGCTCGGCATTCAACACCCTAGTCCCAGCAAGGCTGGACATAAAGATCAGAGACCTCAAGCAGCATGTGCGACTAGATGGTGGTGAGAATGGGCAACATCACATCTGACCCTGACCCTCAACACAGTTGCCCCTCAGGGATGCGTGTTGAGCCCTCTCCTTTACTCCCTGTACACACTGCACAACCATGCACAGCTCCAATGTCATTATCAAGTGTGCTGATGACACAACAGTGATGAGCTGGTGTCAGGAGAGCAACATCTCCCTCAACGTCAACAAGACCAGGAGCTGATCGGGGACTCCAGAAAGCTGAGGAGACAACATGCCCCTACTGTATTATCATCAATGGTGTTGCAGTTGAAAGGGTCAGGGACAAGTACCTCTACGTACATATCGAAGAGGAGTTCAAGTGGGGCACACACGCCACGCATGTGAGAGAAAAGGCTCTATACTGGTTCCGTCGTCTGAAGAAGTTCGCAGTGGGCATCATCAGATTTATGAACGGTTTCCACCCGGCGACTGTTGAGCGGTGTTCAAGGACTGCCCTGAACACTGCCTGTCACCAGGCTGGCCGGCCACACTGGATCACTTTCCTTTATGACATTTTGCTTTACCTTATGCTGGATTTGTTGCCTATGCAGACTATTTTCCTATGTGGATTTTACCTTATCCGAACAACCTTCTTATGTGGACCTACTTATTTTTTTACACCTGTAGATCTGTGATGTGACAATAAAGTTGTGTCACAGTTTTGGCATATCCATTTGTAATTAATTTGCAATGGCTGGCTGCTCGTACGTTGGTATTTCCGCCTATCATGTTAAATCGTAGACATTTTTTCCCATCAATGCGCTAACAACCAATCGACCAATGAGTAAACAGATGTGCAGATGTTAAGTGAGAGTCAATGTGGAGGAGGTCAGCACTAATCAGAGTGAGGAGTGACCAGAACTCTGCTGCACCATGAAAACACGCCTGAGGTGGACCAAAACCCAGACCTCAGTTACTGAAAGATCTTGGATGTAGGCCCAGGACCCAGGCTCCTTCTCAGGTCAGCAAAGGTTCTGCTGGACTAAGTTCCCAGCTCCGAGGTGGGCTCAGAACCTGATCCGAGTGCCTCTTAGTTCTCTGGCCTGGCGCCGCAGCCTGCATCAGGTTCCTCTGGCACTGCCGTGTCCAATCCAATCACATGCCAGGGATCGACCATATATCCTCAGTCAACACTCGCACTCAGCGGACCCAAACGTTTGCAGCTCGCATGAAATAGGCTAGGCGTGTGCATAGGCATACAAAACGAGCAAACACACACGCGCATACACATGTGCGTGTGCACACACGCAGACACACACTCTCTCGCACACACGCAGCAACTACAGTCCAAAAACGCCCAGTGTTTTCCTGTTCCATTTAACAGATCCAACTGTGAAATTCCAGTTGCTTTTTTTTCGCTTATATTGTTCTTGAGCAACATACCAAAGAAGAAAAAACAACCAAGCATGCTGTAAGTAATTTGCTAGTTGGAACCTCCTTCTCTAAATAGGGCAAGATCTTATAAAACTCAGAGTCGTCAGCCAATTTGGCTGGCTTTCCATAGCTCGTTTTGGGGAGGAAAGTCATTCTTCCTGAGCTCTTGGCGAGGGGGTGGATGAAGAGGAGGAGTAGGGCACAGCAGAGCAGCACTAGAAAGATAGTCATGTCTTTGACCTCCTGATCCTTGCTCCTCTCATGGCAGACATACTGTACACACTCTCTATTGAGAGAATCGTTCAAGCCAAGACTGAAACAGAATAGCAGCTGTCACCCAAATCACTTACAGACCAGACAGTTTCCCCCAAAGCACTAAGATCATCTTTGTCCCTTTGACTTTACAGTGACACTGCAATTACCGTATTTATTTAGAATTGTTGTTGTTGTTGTTGTTATAAGGAGGGGGGGTCAGCCTTTAGTAAACCAATGAAGGAATTACAATAAAAATAAACGGACAAAACAGAGAAAATACCAGTACTAAAAGGTTATATTTGTATCAACCAACTGTTAGTTATACCAGTGTATACCCCTACTGTAACATATTACCATATACACAAAAATGACATTCTTCATATTCATCTATGAAATATTGCTGTAAGCATTTCGGTATCAGACAATGTTTTTCTAAACTATCGGTCATCTGTATCCCTGCATTCCCACTTAATAAATAATGAATGATACTAACTCCTCTCTGTGACTTTATCACACCCGCTAGAACACCTACCACACTGAAAAATGTGCCTCTTATCTTTTTACCTCTTATCATCTCTTCTCAATTTCCCAACTCCCCCCTGCAGAGTCGACTATACTGACCTTTCTCCAGTTATGCCCCAAGAGAGAGCAGACTCATATAGAAACAGGAAGAACACACCGACCTGACTTGCTTTAGTCAAAAGCTCTCCAGTAATTACCCCCATCATCTATTATCTATCACAGATGCTGAAACAAGCAAAACCTACGGATGTTATGGTTTCGCAAAAATTAGACTTATTGCTACAGATATTACACATGCACGCATTCCAGCATAAAGCTTTCACAACATCCCCGGGATGAGCTCATCAATAGCTGCACGGGCCCGACCGCTAACAAAAGGTGTTTGGCTTAACCTCCCTAGTGTGGTCCGACGGGTCACTGCTTTCATGTACAGCTCTGTGTTGAAAGATGGCGTTGTGCAAGGAAATAACAATGTGGTGAGCATGCAGAAAAGTGTGAGGCATTGTGTGAATCATTTCATATCCTCTGGGCATGACATTAGGTGCAATGTGAAATACCAGAATACAATAGCATTGACAGATTAAATAAAGTAGTAAAATAAAGCACCAAAAGGGAGGGGAGGGTCCCATGACATCTACTATGTAATAAGATTATCTTTAAACAGGGAAGCATAATCCAGTCTAGAATGCCAATAGATTATTATGAGTGGTGTCTCTGACCTGTCTGGGGTTTGCAGTAAGGCTCATACTCGTGGTCCATGGCACAGGTGACCATCTTAAGGATGCGGTGGACGGCACTGGCCTGTAGCCTGACATCCAGAGGTCCCACCACCAGCCTCTTAATGGAAGTCTCTTGAACCATGGGCATGGACTCCTCCTTATTCACCATAGAGAAGTCCTGAGAGCCTACACACACTGAGAAACAAACATATGTATGCACTATACCAAAGACCACACACGGCACAGACAAAAAAGGGCTCCAAGGAGAAATTCGTCACACTTTTTTCTTTTGGATCCATTATTGGGAATCTGTTCTTTTCTCAAGTCACACTGGTGGCCCTTTTTCAAAACTCGCAAGAGCACGCCCAGTCTCTCTCTCCATTTAACAGTTTTACACTTTCACAAGCCAGAATATCACTAGGTTCTCTGATCTGATATTAGCAACTTGAGAGCCTGTTGGCAATAAAAAAAGGAGGGAAAGAAACATTTGCGGGCGTCTCTGTTGAATTATTCCAATGGCACAAAAAAGAAAACTCCTGATAGACAATGGTGTGACAGAGCAGCATGGCGCAGCTCACATGGCCACGACCCGCCCGTAATGATGAATATTCCAAATGTCCACTTCTCTCCCACAGCTGTCCCCGCTTCATTCGTCGCAGCCCTCTTATTCCAGAGGTCGGCTGTAAAGCCATGGCTCCCCGGCAATAAAAACGGGAGAAATTAAAAATAAAAAAGGAAGGGGGGATGAATGGCGGAGAGGAGGGAGGGAAGCAAAAGGACAAAGGGTCACAAAACTTGCTTTATTCCCATTACATACATTCCAATGCCGGGCTGAACATTCTTGAAGTTCAGAAGGACCAGGCGGTGAAGTTCTCTGTCTTTTTTTCTTTGAAAGGATGGGGAAGCTCAAATTCCCATTCATTTACAGAGATTTAACCAAAAAAAGCACAGGGCAATGTCACTTCCCTTTCCTATTTCTACCACGATTGCCCTGAGACGGATTACGGCCTAATATCAACCATATGGCTGCAGTTAAGAGTAGTCAATGGATTGAAAGGGGGTTGAAATTAGCCGGGTTTTAGATGAATTATAAGCATCTCCATTTCTCAAGGAAGAGTATAAATCTAATCTGCGGCATGACTCTGACGTGAAGTCAACTCTTACGTGTGCAAGTGTGAACCGGGCCGTTGACTCAGAGTTTATGTTCATCCTGTGGCAACGGAGACTAATTTGTTTGCCTGACACTGGATCTAGTCCCGTCCACGGAGAGCAGAACATACTTTGACAGTTGAGGCGCATTCCGATTGGCAAGTGTAACCCTAGACATCCCGCAGGAGAAGGGGACTGACACTTATCCTGCTGTCAGAAATGAGTTTGACAGCTGAGGACGACAGTATCAATGTTTTTTTTTAATTTAGATTATTATCTGGAACTGACAGCGAGAGGAAACAATAGCCTAGTTAGAACGAGAGATAGAGAGGAAGAGAAAGAAAAGGGCAAGAATGAGAGACAGAGAGAGAGAGATAGAGAGAGATATACTGTAATATGTATGCATCATACCTTAGTTCTCTAGACCACAAAAATGTACATCGTAGCCAGAATGTCAGAGTGACAACAATGGCTGATGATGAGTAAAGGCTCCATTCAGACAATAACCACTAATGTCTGTAAGGCCAGCTGATGAAGGAGAATGGCAGTAATCTAAGACAACAAACTATTCCACAGGAAGGCCATTATCACCTGGCTATATACACAGGCCCCATGTCTTTTGACATGGGGCCTGTGTAGGGCTTTTACAGTACTATCATACTTTTCCACAAGGCTCAGTAAGAGGTTGCACTTCATCAGGAGTCGATGTGACTGTTTTTCAAATTAAGTGCTCACAGTGGAAGGGATTTTTGTTTCTTTGATTCTGCACTTGAGAATGTCAATTGAGGGATTGTCTTTTCTCACCGCCACCGTCAAACTTAAAGACAGACAGCAGCTCTCTAGCAGCTTTGAAATAAAACACTCAACAATCAGGCCTTAGAGCGCCGAGACATTCGTGGGCCAAATACAACATTTCAACTAAGTCAAATTGAAGGGGGTACTCTTGATCTCTTAATGGGAACTTCAGATCTTTTAGACTTGAATAAACATACTTGAGTGCCGCGGCCCAGGAATGAGGAATCCTGCCCGTCAAAAGGCTTCTCCCAGGAAGAGTGACACCTAATTAGCAGAGGAGGCCTATTCACTTTCTCAAGCGCTTACAGGTAGAGAGACAGAGGGGAAACAGTGTATCAACAAGCAACGCAGAGAAAAGAAACTCAAATACGTGTCAGTGCAGACTAAACAGTCCTGACAGCTGCCCTGCAGGTACGTTTGGGGTGAGAGCAAGGACAGGGGGGGTCAAGGACCAGGTGGTATCGTCTCAAACAAGACAAACTTTCTTTTAGTCTCCAGGGGGCTTGTTTGACAGAGGAGAGTGGAGAGAGGGAGGGAGGAATAGAAAAAGATGGCGAGAGAGAAAAGGAGAGAAGAAGAAGACAGATAGGTAGAAATAACATGAGAAGAAAAAGAGAACATGACAGATAAGGTGGCGAGGTGAGCAAACAAGCTCTGTGAGGAGGAATGAACTGGACAATACCTTTGCCGCTGCTGTTCTCCATTGTGTAGAGGTAATCCATGTAGAAGGCACCAAAACGCTGCATGCCTGCTATCTCTGTGTAGGTCTCCTGTCAAACAAAAGCATGGCCAGGTAAACATGGCTGCAGGGCAGCAAACAGGGCGATGGCCTTTAAGAGAGGCAATGCCTGGGGTCACAGTGGCTACGAGAGGGGTCAATTAAGAGCCAAAGAGGTGATAACTTGCTAAGACGTAGCATTATCAGCTACAATATTTTTTAACCTTTTACAAGGCAGAGGCAGGAGCTTTGTTATTGTGGATGGAGTTTGAAGAAGACAGGCTCTCCAAGGTGGGACTAGTGCAGCTCATACATTTTATTAGGCTTCATTCACAAAATATTCCATCTTAACTTAACTTACTTTTATTTCCAATAGAGGGTATGTATGTGACATCATCATCATCATACCCTGAAGTTATGCGGGAACGCCAACTGAGTGGCAAAATAAATGACTTTCTGGCCTTGACAGCCCATACGTTCAAACAGAAAAGTCCTATCTGATCATTAAACAATGTTAAACAATGTTAAACTCACTTTGCCACTTGATTTGCCACTCACTTTATGCATTGTTTGTGCAAGATGTATTCTAAACTACTGTACTTGGTAAATAGACAAACCCCTGACATTGTTTTTCAGTGAAGAACTATTTGAGAGACCATTTACTTTAACCCCCGAATAGTGAAAATAGACCATCTAGCAGAGCTTGTAGCCTTTCAATTTTTAAATTGTTTTCAAAATGTCTAGAAATATTTGGAAATAGAATATAGAATATGGCCCCACGCCTTCGGGACTTGTTTGTCACAGTACATTTGCACATACGTGAAATTTATTCTCTGCATTTTACCCATTTTATCCATCCTATAACAACTAGGAGCAGTGAGCAGCCATATACGGCGCTCGGGGAGCAATTATGGGTTAAGGTCTTGCTCAGGGACACATTGACACATTGCTGCCTGACCAGGAATCGAACCGGGGATAACCAGGGGAACTGGTTCCCAGGCAGGCTCCCTAACCACTCAGCTATGGTCACCCAAATGTGTGCCTATAATGACAATCCCAAAACAGGTTGAAAGTGGTTAATGACATAACTATAATTTTTCCATGGCGAGAGACAAATAGAAAAATGACCCATCCCTGGAGAGTATACAAAGGTTATCACCAGCCTGTTCCCCTCCAGTAGGTAATATTGCTTCTATTGGGCAGCAAATCACTGACAACGAGGAGAGAGAGAAAGAGAGAGAGAGACAGAGAGAGAGAGAGAGAGAGAGAGAGAGAGAGAGAGAGAGAGAGAGAGAGAGAGAGAGAGAGAGAGAGAGAGAGAGAGAGAGACTCCTTGTGCCTCTCCACTAAGTCTTTGCATAGGCATTTCAATAGAGCCTTATCAGAAAAGGGCAGGTTAATGAGTAATATTTATTAGTGGACCTCTAATGGCACTTGGCATGCTTTTGGATCAAAGCCACAGGCTAGTTTCAAGAGCGCTAATGAATTAACACAAACACCTGTGACTCCTTAAACTTCCATGGCTAAATAATGTGATGGATGGATGGGCGTCTAAACAGTTGCTTCACTGAGGGTCATAAATAATGCCCCAGCAAAGTCAACACTAGAGCTGCGACGGCTGATGAAGAGGCCCATCTAGGCTTATCAGTGATAATGGCTTTAACACTACTATGAATAGATACTGGGGACATTCCTCTGCTGCGACCAGAAACCGTAGAAACACAAGTTACTGAAATGCCATGTACCTCATTGATTGTGACTTCAGGCCAAAAATGTAATTCTTTGAACAGTTGGTTCATTTAGGGAACAATAGACATTCTTTATGATATTCATTAATCAATAACACATTTGCATAAGGCATTTCTGTAGTAGCTATAATAATCTGGTATGGAGTGATTGTCTAGCTATTACAGATGGGCAGCAAGACCCCTCTGATCCTAACAGCTTAGCAGCTAATGTTTGACTGCTATAGGAGTTCAGCAAGAAAACAACTTCCCAGTAAGCATCAGGATTAGGTTTCAGAGGATTTTAGAGTTAAGATATTGTTGGAAAATAAGTTGCAGGGTTGTTTGAATAATGCAGTCAGTTAATCAGTGGTTGTAGTCGTAGCATAAAACCTAAAGCCTGGTTATGACCAAAGATTTGCAACGAGACAAAACAGTTTTACCCTCTCTCTCACACACACACACACACACACGCATATTATGTTCAAGGACTCTCTCTCTCCTTGTTCATGTCTCCCCTTCCTCTCTCTGTATAGAAAAAATATACACGTAAACAGAAAATATGTATACACGTAAACAAATGCACACATCGAGATTTTTAGGTTTTAGTTTTTTTTTTGTTCCCTTTTCTTTTTGCTGCACCCACCTATAAGAGAGAGTTGGAGAGAGAAAGCAAGTGAACAAGGGAAAGGAAAGTGTATATATGGTTGGGGTTTCGGCCCTTAGAGCACGAGGTCCGGGTTCAATCATCTGGCCGGTTCATACCGAAGAGTATAAATATGGGACCCAATGCCTCTGTGCTTGGCACTCAGCATCAAGGGTTGGATTGGGAGTAAGTCCTAGTGACATACTAGCGTCTTGTTCAGGGGGTGTACTTGTACATCATGGCTGGGGGGCATACTGTACTTGTACAGCAAGCCGCCTCATGCAACAGCTCTACATTGCATATTGACTAATCGTAGAATAACGTGCGCTCCCAAGGCTACTTACTTATACAGGTCAACGTGCTATGGAAATGGTGAAAAATCTCAGCTGTTTTCCTTGAAGCGGATATTAAAATTTTAGAATGTCGCAAACTAGAGTTATCTGGTATCTGTTGGTTCAATTTCAACCTTTGGTCTGAAGCAGGCGCAAGAGATTTTGGGGGATTGCATTTTGAAAATAACTAGAGGAATGATGCAGTTCTTTATTAACCACTCAAGCCTTATTTTATACTTAAAATATTCAAAAGAATTCCCCAATATAGGGATACCAGGGTTAATGTGGTTAACGTCAGGATAATGACTGTACTAATTTGTTCCATTAAGGGAAATGCCATTCCTTTTTATCCCTTCAATATGTCCCCTGTCAATCAATCAATCATGCCATAATCAGTCAGTGCAGCGGCTTGGCTGCTAGCTGTAGCCTCTGTGTGAACAGGTGTCCAAACGAGGAGCACTGATAAGATGGGAAGCACTTTTATGCTCATTTTGATTGATTGGATGCTGTTGAGAGGAACATGTTCCAAGCTATAAAAATAGGCCGACAAATTAAACTGGAAACAGCTGAAGTCGTATAGAGTCCCATTTCAGCACGATGGGATATATATCTGGATGAAATATGATAGAAACTTGGGTTAAACTGTGATACTGTATATACGACTATTCAAGGCTTTAAGACATTTCAGCAACTGAGTGCTAACTATTGTTTGTATCAGCATATCTTCGAGTCTGCACCCGTTACAGTACACTCCATGAGACTTGAGCACATTGTTTATTTTATCGTGGAGTAATAGTGACCTTGTGGTTGGTAGCATCCAGGATGAACTCCGCTCTGACTCCGTTGTTCTCTGGACTGCGGTAGTCAAACAGGGAATTGGTGAGATAGGTCATCCCCTTACTGCTCAGACTCTCTCCACAGCTGAAAAACACTGCATCCTAGGAGACAAACAGAGAGACAGAGCAGAAGGAAGATAAAGAAAAACACAGAGAGAGAGAGAGAGAGAGAGAGAGAGAGAGAGAGAGAGAGAGAGAGATGGACAGAGGAAGAAGAAAAATATGTAAGAAAAAACTAAATATTAACAATATTTTATATGAGATACTAAATATGATAAATATACCAACAGTTCTGTTGATTAGAAATAAATAAAAAACACCCTGCCCACCACCACAGAGGTTGTGGGTTCAAGTCCACAGTGGTGCACAATTGGTGTTCGGGGGAGGATGATATTGGTCACTGCACTTACTCCTATGGGCTGGGGCGGCACCCGTCAGTAGGGAGGGTTGGGCAGGAGGAGGAGTCAGTAGGAAACAACAGTAGTGACAACACAGAAATGTGCATGGGGAGGAATTAATTGGCATAGCAACTAAATTGAGGCAGAGAACTGAGTAGAGATGGTGCCATAACTGTTATATGATATACTGCACAGACTCTAATTTATTAGCCAGATACTACAATTCATATGTACAGTATATGCAAACATAATCAAATGTATATTAACTTTATGGTATTGCATTACATTATACAAACGTGAGCGATGATATACAGTACTGTATATTAAAATGAAAATATACTATACAGCAAAAATGACTTCAACTGAGCCTGGAGGGCTTTTCTGTATAAGAGAGGATGGCGAGACCGCTTTCGACACAGCGATTTCAATCATGTGTGTGTGGCTAACACTGAACATTACGGTGAATTGCAAATGGCATTTGGATCACACTCCTCCATAAACAAAGCAGACCGCATCTCTGCCTCTCTCTGAAAGTGGTTGGGAGCTTTAGAGGCCGCAGGAGGGAAGGTTTAGGTGAAAGTGATCTCTTTTCTGGGTCTTTTAATCTTCCTTCTTCCCTCAGGAGTGTTCCTTGAGGTTTTTAGTCTGTCTTTACCTCTTCACATCGGTTCATGTTTTCCTCAAAGTCCCGGACTCCCATGATGCCTTTCAGGCAGAGTGCCCGGCAGCCCACAAAGCCAATCTGACAGTCAAAGAAAGGCTCTCCCATCATCAGCACCTGGATGAAAGAGGACAGGGAGGAGAGAGACAGAGAAAGAAAGAGAGGGGGGAGAGAGAGAGAGACCTTTAAAACCACAGCTCCGATACTCAGTTTTACAGACACACTTCTCGGCAAAGGACAAGGTGGAAACTGGAAATTGTTCTTGGAGTCTTTCCCCCCCTCACTGATGAAAGGTCTCATACATTTAATAATATGGAAAGCACATTAATTTATTAAGATGAGCATTATTACACTTGGCTTAACAATTAAAGAAAATAGAACCTGAGATGAAGTGATGATGTGAGGTGGCGTAGACATTCATTATGGTAAAAATCGGATCAAAAATGTTTTACTGAAGCAAAAAAAAAAAAGAAACCCAAAAAAACAGAAGCCTTTCCTCTCCAAAGAGAACACCCAGAGCGTAATATTCCTTGGTTCAGTCAATACGAGCCTAATAAAACGCAGCAATAATTCACAGAAATTAATTTGACTGGATTACCTTTTTACGTGGCAGTAAAACACGGAATGTGAAATTAATAAAGATTTAAGACCCTATATATTGTTGACTTATCACACACAAGGCTCTCAACCATGACCAGTTTGGGGTTGTGTTGGTTTGCGGTGTTGGTCACATTATGGCCTCATTTCATTGTGATGAAAAGTAGCAGGGGTCACATGGCTGCCACTTTAACTTTTTCTCTCAGAGTATGAGATGAGTTTGTGTGTGTGTGTGTGTGTGTGTGCACGCGCGTGTGCGCACACGTGGTGCATGTGGGTAGCAGTGCAAGAGGCCTGTAACCACCAGCTAGGTGTGGTTCGCCTTAACTCACCGTAGCCTTCGCCTCACCCGGCAAGACAACAGAGAGCAATCCTATAAAACTTTACGTTTCACCACACAATAATTACAAGGCCTAGTTTTCCCTGTTTTACTAGCCATCCCCTCGCCTTTCACCGCTCTCACTTTTTGGTCCCTGTTCAGACTCCTCTCTCCCCTCTTCCAGCAAAAGCATAAATTACAGAAATTGGAATTGGAAATCTCTCAGAATTCTCACATCTGGTAGAAAGCTTAGGAGAAGAAAACCCCTTTCCCTATTCCAACCAGGTAATCAGAGAGTAAGGTATAAAAATATTTTCTACGCCGAGAGGGAAAGGCGGAAATGATCAGACTTGGCCTGATTCGGGTTCTAGATTCCAAAGTGTTAACCCAGGCCAGAGATTAGTGACCTAGGGAAGGTTTATGAACCTACAGTACTTAGGCAAGGATCTTATCAAAGACAAACTCAGGACCACAGAGTCCCATCCAAACACTGAATAATGAAATGCTAATCATAATGGATCATAAGAAGTGACTGACAGTTGAACTATCAGAGAAATTATTTTTATATCTTAGTCATTATTTGTAATGGAACTGTAATGGGTGCCTGTCACTTAGCCATGGCGTTGCTCAGACTCATTCCCACGGCAGAGGGGGTGGTGACTCGGTCTGGCCCCGCGAGGCTACCTGTCACTAGCATCATCCAGTCAGTGTCAGAAAGTCTGCCTTGGTGCAGTAGAAAGTCTTTTAAGATTTGTTTTGGGCTTTTATGCCTTTATTGATAGGACAGTAGACTGACAGGAAATTAGGAGACAGACGGGGAGTGACACGCAGCAAAGGACGACGGGATCATGAATCAAACCCGCAACACGCTGTCAAGCACCTGGACCGGTAGGCCAGTGGGTGCCCAAAGCAATGGTTTCTTGACTTTCTTAGTTTCTTCTCATTTACTCACTATAATGTCAGGTGATTGTCTAAACCATCCCCAACACCATAGGGGTCAACAGTGACAGGGAGAAATGAGGGTATTGGTATAATGACTAAAGTGGAGAAATGAAAAACCAAACTGAACTTTGGATGACAGTCAAGCCAGTTGGAATGGAATCTGAAAAGTCTAAGTGATACATTGATCACATTACCCCAGATACAATGTGTACCGATTTGTGTGAGGTTTGGACAAAATCTCTAGGAGTAGTAGCAAAAGGTGTGTTTTGAATTCAGGGAAAAATATTTAGATTGTACATCCTAAGGTTAAAAATGTGAACCTTAGGTACAGCGCCACCAAGAGGCCAATTTGACCTACTGGAGGTGTGCGTGCAAAGTTGCTGACAGATTGACACATACACATGAACGGACGGACAGACAGTGGTGAAAACAGTCTGTGGCCTCCAGCCTTGCCTAGACAATAATAATAAAAATCACACCCGTGTGAAGTGGAGCTGTGTGTGTGTGTGTGTGTGTGTGTGTGTGTGTGTGTGTGTGTGTGTGTGTGTGTGTGTGTGGATCATGTGTACCGTTTTTTGTGACATTTGAAGAAAATATGTAGGAAAAGGAGCAAAAAGTGTGTTTTGGAGAAAATTCAAGATGGCGGAAAATCTATCATGGCGCAAATGGGCGTGGCCTATAAGGAATCCAGGGAAAAAATATTTTTAATTTTCCGACCTACGGTTCAAGAGTTACAGGCCAAAACGTAAAGTGGGGTGTTATGGCGCCACCATGCGGCCAAATGACACAATTATTTTTTATTTAATCCTTGAAATCATTATGAACCTCCTCTCCAAGTCTTGAAACTCTAGCCCCTATGGTTTGCGAGAGACAAATAATTGAATGTGAGTTTTTGCGATTCCCATTATAAGTCAATGGGGAAAATTAATTCACTAATAAATTAATATCAATTAAACTATTGAACCTTTCTCTTAGCAAGTTACTAGCCCACGATTCCCGAGTAAGCCGGTCGATTTGACATATGGCGCGAGTGTGTGGTGGCAAAACTGTGGGACTAGTAGCGTGCCGAAGTTCAGGCTACATACAGACACACAGACACACAGACAGACACACAGACAGACCCACACGGCCACGTATAGGGAGCCTGTGCTTCACACAGCTCCAAAAATAAAGGCGGGGGGTAGGAGGTTGAATCTAG
The DNA here is from genome assembly GCF_963921795.1 of Nannobrachium achirus. Taxonomy (NCBI): domain Eukaryota; kingdom Metazoa; phylum Chordata; class Actinopteri; order Myctophiformes; family Myctophidae; genus Nannobrachium; species Nannobrachium achirus. Next base: position 52,457,746 of record NC_137811.1, read on the forward strand.
AGATCTTACTTCGATGGTCATTCCTTCCTGCTCCAGACACAGGACTTCTCTGGACTTCACCTTCTGAGGGCTATAGTAGCTGCTCTCTGACTGCGTCTCGGTCAGCTAAAAGTGAGAAGACAGAAGGACAATGACAGTAATGACAATGACAATAATACAACAGTCTAAGTATTTGTGCGAGGTCCCTCGATATTTACTTGATCTAAGAGGCGACCACATTAACACAATTCTTCAAGATTTAAAACATGGAATAAAAACAAATGGCTTAAAAAAAGAAAAGAATTCTAATAACCAAAAGCCTTTTTAGTTAGAGTAATAAGAATCAAATTAACAAAAACATTTACCAGAAGAGCTAATAGTCTCTAGGACATTACCGATATGGACGTCATGAAAAGTCATTACTGCCAAATTCAGATAGTTGACATTTTAGTGTGTGTGTGTGTGTGTGTGTGTGTGTGTGTGTGTGTGTGTGTGTGTGTGTGTGTGTGTGTGTGTGTGTGTGTGTGTGGGTGGGTGTGTGTGTGTGTGTGTGTGTGTGTGTGTGTGTGTGGGTGGGTGTGCATGTTTGTGCAAAGACACAGACACATGATTTAAGATATAAACAAAGCTCCATAAGAATCTAGATTTAAAAAGGCAATGGGGCCCTGGAGGGTAATGTCTAAGCCCTGCAAACAATAACAACCAACAGAGGGAAAATGACATTTTGAACATCTGAGACAGGATGTCAGCACACTGGCCTGTTCTTGTTGTTCTCATCCAAGTCCGGTGGGGGGCCTCAGACATACATCAAACACATGACAGCCACTCCTCTCTGACTCAAGTGGAGGTCCGCTGTGCTGGCTCTCTTTTGGTGGGTAACAATCATTTAAACACTCCAACAACACACTTGTGACATTATATGAACAGATATAAAGTCACTGAGGTCATCAGGAGCTTGGGTCTCACTGGAGGTTTATTGACTGTACGGTATGCGTGTGTGTGTGTGTGTGAGGCCATAATGCCTGGCGAGGTTTTGGTAGCAGGGGGCAGAGAGGTCCAGAGGGGTGTGAAGGCTTGGGGTTGGCTGGTGCATAGCTGCTCAGCTCCAGCCCATTCAACTTTAACACAGGAAGCAGGTGCAGGGTTAAATCCAGCTGCGCCTTATTATCCCTCCTGATGGAGCGGCCTCTCTTTCTCTTCTCTCTCTCTCTCTTTCACTCCCTCTTTCCCCTCTTTCGATTCCAATGGTTTAATCACGTGTGGGGACTAAGGGAACGGCATGAAGGAGCCCCCCCCCCCCTTGCATCCCATCAGCCCTTGGGAGCAGTGGCTTGCGAGGACGTTAAACTCTGACAAAGGAACGCTCCGATTCACCACGTCAGAGCATGGTGGTGTTTGTCTTTGAAGTGCTGCCCATCAGACAGGGAGAAACATACTGATGGGTTATCCAGAGGCAACAACATGGCTGTCTTGGCTTAGCCCAATTGGTTATAGTGAGGCTTTGCTTACTGTACCTGGGCCTAAAACAACACACAGAGCCAAGAGGACCGAGGACCAGTGGAGCACTGACCCAAACACCTCCAAACAGCCATCCAATAATACACAGAGCTACTGCAGCTGGTAAGCTACAGCTACCACTCTCCTTTCTTCTTTCATTCTCATCCACATTATAGAGATTTGGACATCCAACACAAACCAAATGATTCTTTATGAGGCATCTTGGAACTTTCATACATGTTGGATTAGACTCTCTGGGTACTTTGCTTTTACGCCCTTTCCTTAGAAATGTAACACACAATGGGAAGGCTGTGATGGAAAAGTGGGAAACCGACGATGAGAGCACATCAAATTTGCTTTTGATGAAATGATTCAAAATGCCGAACGTATGAAAATGTAGTCTGCGTGTTTCTGAAAATGAAAAATGATTGGCCCGAGCTGCAAACGGCTTGGCAGGAGCTCAGGACCGAAGAGGGGGGTAAAATGGCTGATGATCAACTATGCGTAATGTGTGTAAAAGTCATTAAAGTGTACTGCCAATTTCTCTGATGAAACAGGCCCAAGGAATAATGCATCAGGATCCTAAAAATACCTCTCTGATTTCATGTGCATGACAAGCCCAGGTTCACGCAGTGGCTGTTCAAAGACGAGAGACTCCCTCAAAACTAAATACTTCCGTGTATAAGAGAGGGGGAAACCGTTTAAAACGCCATCCCCTCAGCTGTCTGCAATTACTCCTGACCAGAGGCAATTAATTGATTAAAAGAACTCAAACACTACAGGAACAATTTAAACATTATTAGAAAAGCACCGGGCTCTGCTTGGCCTGAAACATGGCTCCCCCTTCTCTCTTTCGCTCTCTCTCTCACACGCACGCACACACACGCACACGCACACACACACACACACACACAAAAAGCGGAAACGTGATCTTAGATGCATGAACCAAAGGGGGAAACAGATGAATTCCAACTATTCTGAGTGAGCGGTCAGGATTATAGTTTGGGATCTGTTTCTGAATAGTCATCATAGCATGTATAATGCCTAAAACATTAACGTGACCCGAGACACCAGTTAGCGAGCGGTTTCTCTACCCTCCCCTGTACCGCACACAGAGACAAAGAGGACTGAGACTTCCTGGAGATCAAACTGAAAATTACCACCAAAAACAAAAAAATAAGAACCAAAAAGTGGACGGGTGGGAATGCAGAGGGAATAAAAACAACTCTCTAATGTTAGGGAGGGAAACAAACCTAATTGCTAACACACAACCATATCTTATTTTGTAATCTTGAGATTCAATTGAGCACAGTATCTGGAAGAGCTTCCAAAAGAATTTCCTGGCAAATGTACATATCTGTGCCTAAGATAATCTTGATTTTCACATCATATTCTGTCTTTTGTAATAATTTTAAAAACTGTACGCATGCACAGCTTGTTATTGTATAACAATGATATTGTGATCCTTTATTACAGTATGTTCTTTTTTTCTGGAATGTTATTTTAAACACAACGTTTGTATTTTATTTATTCTGCATAAACCCTTTTAGGAATTATTTAATGTGATGAAAAAGGGGTCATTATTGATGTTCGAACATTTCTCATATTTACAATAATCCCTGGCGCATACTCAATTGTTTTGTCAGACAGAAGGAAGCATGTGCATTCACCCTAACGTGACAATTTGCAAGAATTTAAGTGGTTCAACCACTTAAATTCTTGCACTTCAACCCTATACTTGGTTGACCAGAGTCCCCCAGGGCTCTATACTTGTGGGCTCTAATACTTGTGACTCACTGACAATAGCTGATGTACAAGCTCACAACACATTGCAACGCTTGTAAATCTGCTATTTTCTGCAAAGGATGATGATGATGATGATTGTGATGATTACCTTGAAGGTAACGGATGCCTTGGTGCAGTAGAAACCTATGGCGACAATGGGGTCTTTAGGTGTGTGGTGCTGGAGGCTGCTAGTGCTGCTTCCTGCCTCTCTCTGGAGGTACAGGCCTTCCTCCCCTTCCTCTTCCTCGCCAACGATGGCCGGGACAAAGGACCAGGCCCAGGACACCCAGCCCTCGTCTGTCTGGTCAGTTTGCATGTAAAGGTCAGGGCTAGCCAGGCCTTGGTCTTCCATGTCAACATCCATGCCTAGATGAGACAAAAGGCAGAACACATGTATCAGTGTTAATTTAACCACATTCAACCTGGCGTCCCTATTTTCAGCATGCCCTTATATGTGAAATCTTTCATAAATTAGCAGATCTACAAGCTCACAACATGTCACGATGTGATACATTGTGAACTTGACTATTCGTCATGCAGTACAACAAAGTATGTAGAGATTAAGCATTTATCTCAGGCAGGAGTTTTATATAGATAAATTAACATACAAAATGTATTCAATTTATCCACACAAGATATATTTATATTTTAAGCAATATCACACAGTGCCGTTATACTGTGCAGTATATCAGCCGGTACTGTGATTTGGTCGTAGGTAGATAACCACAGCAAAACCTCAAGTGTGATATTGCTTGTATACAATAGTTCTACAAGCGTCATTTATTAGTTAACAGTAATAAGCGACAACAGATGATTTCTTTGTTTATTTAATCATTTACTTGGCCCCGCCAACACAAATAGTTCCACAACTGGAGTGGGAGTGGAGTGGACTGTTGCCAAGCAACACAAACATTTTTTGTACAGGGTTGCTGCCTTACATTACTGCAGACCAGTAACTTTGTATCATGTACATTTATTTGTATGTTTCCATTTATCGGCCAACTAGTGAAATAGGCATCTGGTGCATCTATTGCATCTGTTGTTGACCATCTAACCCTCTTCTGATGATAGTGATTTAACCCAAAAGTTATTTGTGGGAAAATGTCCATCTTTGCAGTGCAAAGTTTGTCACAATGTATAGATAAGAACTTATTAATGTACAGTAATTAACAGTTATTAGACCATCTGGAGCAGAGTGATACGTAGATGTAAAAGTCCCACTGCTGTTATTCTTTTTATCAGCACATAAGGAATGCCTCTTATGAAAAGAAGTCAGAAGTTTGGAATAAAATGTTGTATAAAAATGCAGTAATGGTAATATGTTCAGTTAAAAATCAGAGCAATTTAACTCTATTTTTTTTTTTACAATTAACATCTTGAGAAAGTCACAGCAAAACAATGTTTACTTATTGAGACATGTCTAAAAATGGTCTGACGTACGTACAGAACACACCTTTATTATGCAGCTGTCAGTCTGTGCCCATCGAAGCACACTAAATTAATTTGTCCTCCTTGCCCCCAGGCTGGGTGAAACAAGCAAGTTGTTTCAGCTGTCAACTCAACACACAAAAACACTGTCGGCCAAGGCAGTTTCACAGTAGCTGCTGCCAATACTCTGGCATGCAGGTGTGTGAGCATGAGTATGTAGCGAGAGGGAGGGAAATGTTGTGCAAATTTGAGTACATTGCATACACATGTAAAAGTGTGGCTGTGTCTATAAACTGTATGTGTCCTTTAACCAATTAAGCTCTATTTTACACTTTCGAGATTAAAAAGAAATAGTAAAAATAGTCCACAAGCTCACAACACGTTGCTTCTTTTTGAAAATGTCTGCCTATAATAACACGCCCAAAACAGGGATGCCATGTTAAAGGTATATCTGTGTGAACCTGAGTACTGTATATGAGCCTGTTTATATGTGTGTGTCTGTATGCATGTGTCTGCCTGCCTGCTAGTGTGCGTGTGTGTGTGTGAGGAAGTCCGTTCCACTGGAGGCCAGAGGGCTCAGCCTGTCAGCCAGCTTGACGGAGAGAGCCTTGGCTGGGCGCATGGATCAGTGCGGTCAGGGCTGGCCCAGCTGGACCTGCTGCCACAGGCCGGGAGCCCAGGGACTATAGTCAGTGACCGCAGCCAGGGACAGAGAGGCTGGCCACACAGGGGAGGGAATAAATGCTAGGGGCTGGGTCAGATAGACAAATTGGGGAGAGTGATGTTGAAGACAATGCTGGTTGGTGTCTGGGTGGCTACAGGACATTGCAGCGGCAGAACAGTCACAGCTCAGGGATTTGAGATGGAGGGATATGGGGATTGATTGAGACACCCAGGTGACCACTGAAAAGATGGATGGAGCCTGGAGTTGTGGGAACCTGAGGTAAAAGGCTAGAATGAAGTAGATAATGGCCAGCCAGCGAGGCAGCCAGCCAGCCAGGCAGTCAGGCAGGCAGGCAGCCAGTCAGCCAGGCAGCCAGCCAGCCACTCACTGGACTGGCACACTGTTCATAGGGGAGTGTTTGGTGAAAGGAAATGCTGAGAACAGTGGAGAGATGGTTAAACTCCTTGACTTTCTGGTTTCCTTTCTCTTCTCTTTCGTCGACCTGCCCAGGGGGTGACGTGGTCTCCCAACCGCCCCTACCTCACCGCCCACCGTACCCTCCACCCTCTCAATCCCTCATCTCGACCTCTGAACTCATCCCATCGTGTCTGTTTCCATGTGCGCCGGGAGAGGGGAAGCTGATGTCAATACACAAGAATGTGTAATCCCATTCCTTGCGGCCCCACGTCCTCGTCGAAAAAACAATATCGTCCGTGAGGTCACAGCTGAGGAATCCCAGAGGCTTAGGCAGCAAAAATTATGACATATTTTAATTAAATCTTTCACTTTGTGAATTGGCAGTTGGAAATCCCATGTTATGTTTTTTTGTGTTTTTTTCCGCCTCTCTTCCATTCTATCAATCGCTTATTTTCCCTTTTGTCCCACTTTTCTTTCCGATCTCGCTCTGTGGAAGCCTTTGAGGTGTCAGGTCAACAAGATTAAGTCATGGCCTGATGAGTTGTAGATTTGAATTTGCAGGGGCAAATCAAAACAAAAGCTTGTGATTAAAAATCAAGTGATCAAAACTGCCAGGCTTAGGGTGGCTTTGAAGTGTTAATCCCAAGTAGTGAGTGCAAAATTCCCAGAGAATGATCTGGGCCGGCCTGTAAGACGCCACAATATCACTGTAAGGTTGAGATCTGTGGCCACACAGGTGTGAAACATGGCCACTGCTATGACTGGATCTTAAGTTAACAGTCACAGTGTGGCACCACAGAGCTGCGCAGAGGAATCCATAAGCCCCAGTTCAGCTCGAGTACACATGTAATGATCTGTCATTCAGGATGATGAAGACAGAGTTTCACCAAGACACAACTAGCTCCATTCTACTAGCTCTTTCTAGGGTCTGTGTACGAGTGTGAGAGAGATAGAGACAGAGAGACCTTTGAAACCACAGGTTTGATACTCTGTTTTACAGACACACTTCTCAGCAAAGGACAAGGTGGATAGTGCAAATTATTCTCAGAGTCCCCCACCCAAGAGGGAGACAAAGAGACAGAGAGGGAGGGAGAGGAGAGAGAGAGAGAGAGAGAGAGAGAGAGAGAGAGAGAGAGAGAGAGAGAGAGAGAGGAAGACGAGAGAGAATAAGCGGGAGAGACAGTAAGAGAGAAATACAGAGGAGAGGCCGATTGAAGGCAGTGCCCTCTAAGGCCAGTAGATGTCCCTCCATGTTTATAGAGGAGGAGGTGGTCTGGTTGCCTGACCCCTGACCAAAACCTAATCTGCCAGCCAGCTAGTAGTGATTATGTAGAGTGAGAGAGTGTGAATGCGCGTGTGCATGTGCAGATTATATTTAAAACAAATCCAGAACATCATGTGCATATTTACATATGTTATGCCAAATGTTCTACAACAGTCATACATACAAGCTTGCATACACACACACACACACACACACACACACACGCAGGCTTTTTCATCTCTCATCAGCTCTACTCACAGATCTTCTGTCTGCTCGCGCTCTCTCTCTCTCTCTCTCTCTCTCTCTCTCTCTCTGACACACACACGCGCGCAAAACTGCCATTTATAAACATACCTTAACTCATTGCCTGCCACAAGACGAGTTTGATGAGTTACGTGTTTTGACACTGGATGGCGCTAGCTAGCCTAAGGGTCACCAATAGACCGTTTGTCAGCCTTCTGATTGGTCCCTGAGACTCCCTGACTGGCCAACCAGAAAAAACATTCACTTTTTGCTATCGGGGGTGGAGTTTGTGCAGTGGAGAATGTTGCTTCAGCCTTTCAAAAACTGTCCGCAGTGCGGAGCACGGCAATCGCCTGGTACGGCCGCGGCAGTAGGGGGCGATCTCGCTCATCATAATGAATAAGCTTCAACAAACTAGTTCACATGGACCTTATCAATGGTCTAACTAGTTACGATTGGGTACATATATTTTAAATGGGCAGAATTACGTGTATGTGAGGAGAACAGATTATAGTTCTCCTCTTCCTACCCAAGATTCAATGCGCTTTCTATTGCTATTTCTATTCTCTCTCTGATCCAGAGGATTAAACTAATTAAAACATATATTTTCGGGGGGAAACTACTGTTTTGCTATGTAATTACTGTACCCTTTTCTTCCCTTTTTATTAATATCACGTAGATGTGTTTTTTTTGGTACTTTATATAGCTGTAATGAGGCTATGAACCAAAAAAAAATCCCATCCACTTCCACTATAAAAGAATCTGCAATAGTGATTCTGTCCCACTGGGATTAAACACATTAAAACATATATTTTCGGGAAAACCCCCTGTTTTGCAATGTAACTACTGTACCTTTGTCTTCCTTTTTTATTAATATCACCTAGATGTTTTTCCTTTGGTACTTTATATAGCTGTAATGAGGCTATGAAAACATAAAAAAATCCCATTCACTGCCACTATAAAAACAATCTGCCCAGGGAAAATGTCCCATCATAGTAACAGGGCAGAATGGGGCGGGATTTGCAAACTAGTCTATTATTTGCCGATTCCCCTGGACGTCACCTGACACGTCGATGACGTAACCGGAACATAAAAGGGTTTCCTTTTTGTAGGAATTAAAAGGGGAAAAAAATACATATAGCACGGCGAGTGGCTGGTCTTTTAACTCATTGAGTGCCTATCCCGAATTAGTTCGGGATATATTATCGTATCACAGAGTGCCTATCCCGAACAAGTTCGGGATATAAAAAAAAAAAAAAAAAAAAAAAAAAAAAATTTTTTTTTTTTGAAAAATTTTTTTTTGAACTTTTTTTTTTTTTTTTTGGACCCCATCAAATCTGGTGAACATGATTTCAATCGCGATTTTGCATGTTCCACCCCCATACAACCCCATCTAACATACAGGGCAGCCATTTTTGGTTACATTACATGTAAAACATAAGGGCGATTATCTCAAGAATGCCTGAACGGATTTCCAATCGGATTTTTTTGTTTGAAAGCTGTGAACAAACTGCACAAATCCACTCCAATGCAATCCAGGATTGCATTGGATTTTTCAGAGCTCATTCTTCTCTGTTTTTTTCCCATGCATGAGGTGTGCAAGGTTTAATCATGGCTAAGTTGACGAAAATAAGGCTTCTAAAATGCTTGGTAGCCAATAGCTAACTTCAAGCTAACTTCATCCTCTTCCTGTACATGCAGTCATGCACAAAGGAAAGTGTTCAGGCAAGTCATGGCTGCAGGGCTTCTGCATATACCAGCATATCTCTATGGGATTTTCTCTGGCCACTGGGCGCCCTCTAGTGGTGAAAGGGGTGGCACTAAATGAGTTAAATGCTTCCGTGCGCGGATCGGAGGGACACAGAATATTCAGCGATGTCAATACTATCAACTAGATTCTATTTTATCTTTCTAGTTACTAGAAATATGTAATTGGAAAATTAGCAAGTGTTGTTGCCTTGAGGCGAGTCACACTTGCAAATATCTCTGTTTCTGTCAGTCCTTGTCCCTATTCGAGCGGTGCTAACCATTCCGTCCTTGTCCCTTTTATGCCCATAATGGAGATCCATGATGTCATCATTATTAAGCCCATATCTTGGAATGCCCATATATGGACAAACTGTCAGCCTCATGTGGTCTATGATGTCAGACAACTATGATGTCAGTCATCTCAATATTTGGAAAATGTTAAATTTTTAACTAGAAAATATTGTTCCTTCGAAACAATCATGGGCTCGTTTCAAGCCAAAAAACAATGGCTGTAAAAAGTACAAAATGTCAAGATCGCAGGCAGTGCTCTCTTTGACATTACTGACGCAATTGGACTGCAGGCGTGATTTGAGGCATTTTGTTCCAAAAATGTGTTATGCAAAAGTTGACCCGCTGGTGGCGCTATAACAGGCCAATGTGAGAAAGGTGGCATCTGTTCCTTGTCCTAGTGGGAAAGTGCGTGCAAAATTTCACGCACATCACAGGCTGTGTTCATGATTTTTGGCCACTTTATCACTGCTTGCAGCTATATTTATTATTATTATTATTAAAATAATCTTCATAGGCATGTTAGATAAAGGTCCTTAGATGTGGGTGTAGAATGTTTCATGCAAATTGCAAAAAATAAATCCCAGGATAAAAACGGGTTTAAGCGTTTCACAAACTGCTCAAAGTGATATAGCGCCCCCCTTTGGCCAATTGGGGTAAGATTGGTTTCAGTGATATTTGGACTAACCCTCTACAGTATTTCATCATGAAAATGTGACTTTGCATGTATGTTTTAAAGGCAGAAACATAATTTGCATAAAACTGCAATATTCATTGAATTATTAAAAAAGAATGTTTCCATTTAAAAAGAATCCGATCAGACAGATCTTTAGATATTGGTCCAAAGTTCATGTAAAAAAAGTTCTGTGCACGTGACACGAAACTCCCAGGATAAAAACGTGTTTAAGCGTTTAAAGCTTTTACTGATCAAAATGGCGGAAAATCTAAGGAGCGGAGCTTACTTGACTTATGCCCATTTAAAGTTTGAATTTTTGGTCCAAAGTTTCGTGCGCGTAACGCAAAAATCCCAGAAGATGTCATATATTTCAAAATGGTGGGAGATCTAAAGGTCAAAGATCAAAAGTCAGAGTGTCAAAGTTGTTCGGCATGAGGAGACGCAATGAGGAGACGCATATGTGTGTCCAAAAGGCTTCCTACACCGCCACCCTTCGGCCAATTGCTGTGAAAAGTTAAAGCACACGTCGCCACAGTAAGCTGAACACATTGATGTTTGAATATTGATTTTTGGTGTAAGTATGTAGGAGTAGAAAGATGCCAAAGTTTTGAGGAGGACTTTCTGACTGACTGACTGACTGATGGATAAATAATGAGGATAACATACGTGTGCTCACTTTCAGCGAGCCCACAATTAAACTCAATGGAGAAAATAAATTCACAAATACATTTTTATATAAATTTAAACTATACAACGTAACTCTTAGCAAAATGCAAGGAATCGATTCACGATGAAGCCGGACGATTTCACATATGAACCAAGTGCCTGCCACCAAAACTGTGGGAAGAGTAGCGTGGCAAAATCAAGTTTATCTAGGAAGGGAGAGATGGAATAAAGTATAGTCTGGTTGCCCTGCAGGGGAAACCACACTAAACTAAATAATCTGTCAATTGCACAGTAATCAATACAAGCTATTCAAAATGTTATTTAACACATCGGCTGCCCAAAAGGTGGCGCCAGAGCCCCAGCTAAGTGCCCAAAGCCACTTCCATAGAAGAATACAAGGCCCTGTTGCGTCAATGCATGCATCATGACGTCACTTGGTCACATGAGCGCAGACAGGATGTTATTGTGTAACTTACTGTATGGGCCAGTGTTGATCATAGCTGTTCATTGCCGATCAAAATTTGGACATTTTGCCGCACGCGGCCACAGTTTTAGCCATAAAACAAACATCAGAGATAAAGGGCGTTAAAGATGGGGAAATGCATTGGAGTATACGGAGAAAAACGGCCGCGCGATGCTCTCAGCGTCGACTCGAAGCGACTAGCGGCTAATGGGCAACATCCAGGCGCAGCCCCAACGTAACGGTGAGATTTAAAGTTAACACTGTAAGTACAGTAAACACGTCAAAGCGTCGTGGGCCTCCAGCGACATCAAAGAGATTGGCGTGTAGACACCTCGTGGGCACCCGCTGTGTTAAAGACAAATGGACATTTTTGAAAAAGATATTAATTACAAAAATTTAATTTTCTTGCTTAATTAATCCCCCTTAGGGGTCGTGGAACCCCTGTTGAAGACCTCTGCTCTAAAACATTGGAACACAATCATACTGTACCAACATGTGCTATACATATATCGAACTAAAGCTCTACTACAGCAAGCAATGTTCCAACCAGATCACTCAGGGTTGGGCTCCTCTGTTCTTCAGTTCACAGCACCGTTGATAACTAGAATAAGGTGATTAAAAAGAGTGAGCTAGTGCTTAGGGAGCCACATGAGGTTTCTAATGGAGCGATAGCCTCTGGCCTCTGGGCGCTACATGTTGTGATGGTCTGTTCCATTCCATAAGCCTCAGAGGGCAGAGAGGGGGAGCTCTCTTTCAAAGCAAACAGTCTCACACAGACAGATACACAAACAGACACACACACACATACACAAGCGCGCACACACGCACGCACGCACACACGCACCTATACTTGTGAGGACGTACTTTTTAGAACAGCAATCTATCAATTATCTATTTATTGCGACCGTCAGGGAGCAAGCAGTTTACTATGAAAACCTCCACCGGCCGTCCGTCCGTCACACGTCACACGTCACACGTCACACCTTTGCCCTGCTCATATCTCCGCATCAGTATGACATCACACCACATGTGTACACAAACCTTTGTGTACGTTGCTGTGGCAACAGTCTGTTGTTGCTGGTTTGTTAGTGTACGTTAGCAACCAACTAAGCAACCTAAAACAAACTTTTGGCCTATTTGTGGAGATCGCTTATCTCCCGATCAGAGTTGGGATCCGTTACTCCAAAAAGTAGTGCACTACATATTACATATTACCTCTGAAAAAAGTAGTGCCTTACACTACTTCATTACTTCCTGGAGAAAGTAACTTGTTACACTACTCGTTACACTACTTTTGCGTTACTCCATAAAAAAGCCTGAGATGCATTGCCAACATATATTAGATGTATTAAATATTTATTATATATTATTATAATATCTAATACAATACAGTTATGTTGTTCAATGAGGTGAGCAGGGCTCACTGGTGGTCATTTGAATGAGGGTAATAATAATAATACGAAGTTATAATAATTAATCAAAATTATAATAATTAAATTATTTCTGAGCCCCTGTGGCCTTATTTAGCTCAAGCTCACATATGAGTTTATTCATTTATTTATGGACATACAAGGTTTCCACCTGACATTATATAGCCTATAGTTCTGTATCCATATGTCAGTCAGTTTAAGCAGATTTCATTCCATTTGGCTCCTATGAATTTTCCAGTCCAGGGGTGGACATGACCTGGCGGAGATTCTCCCCCCACAGAGCGCAGCAGGTCATAGTAATTATTATAATTTGTATTAGTAAGTAGGTAGTTCTGTAGTCAAATACAGCTGGGGGGCTTATTACCCCAGGGGGGGCCTATTCCCCCACTCTACCCTACTGTAGCGGGCGAAAGTGATGGAACTACAATGAGATGACTCCGTGTGCAGCAGAAGCACTAAAACAATGTCAAACTAATTCTAGCAGCGGAAAACTTCCCATTTGCTTAAAAAAGCAACATAACAGCGATGGTTTTGCATAAGGAATTATTAATTGTCCGTCATCATCAGCTCATGTCAGAGTCTCAGAGCAAAGGTGAGGTGCTCTTTTTCCCTCTCTCTCTCAGCCTACCGTACATTTCCAGTAGGCTAATTCATTCTTGTGGCTCGCTGGATATTTAATACTCACTATTTGGGGGTTTTAATGTATCTTGTCACGTGTAGGATATTAATCTAGGCTGTGATTCAAACGTCGGCTTTGCGCACCTCGTGATGCGCTGCCGTGCCACTCTTTTTTTCTCTTTTCTCTCTCTCTCCCTTTCTCTCATAGGCAAAAGGTAACTCATTTCTTTGCTTGATATTATAAATATCCGTATTTGGGGGGTTTGCTGTTTTTAGTCCCTTGTATTAATCTATATGCGATGGTTATCAAATGTCGGGTGGCTGCTGGCTGCTGCTTGATTGCCACAGTGTCACCGTGACCTGCTGCTGCGCTGACAATCAAATGTGTTTGATTACCTCTTCTTTGGTTAGTTATTTTAGAGAAATGGCAGTTCCAATGTTTTAAAAGACAAGTGATGATGTTTAGGCCTACAATCGGTTCCTGCTGAAGGCAGAAGCAGAAACTGCAGGCACGAAAGTAGCGAGTAGCGAGTAACGCGACCAGGCAGTATTTGTAGTGTTATTATTATTTCGGAGGAGTAGTACCGTTACACTACTCGTTACCGAAAAAAGTAGTATTATTACAGTAACGCGTTACTTTGTAACGCGTTACACCCAACTCTGCTCCCGATTAGGGAGTCTTACTGGTTATTAATTATTGTCGCATTTAGTATGAAAACCTGCAGATCGTGTCCGTCCGTCCCACCTCATGTCACGCACCATATTATGGCCAAGATCCCTGATGTCATCAATATTAAGCCCATATATGGACATATTGTGTCAGTCTCAAGATAACAGTGTGGTTGTCGCGACGCGAGTCACACTTGCAAATGAATTCCGTCCTTGTCCCTTTAATGCCCATATATATGGAAATCCCTGATGTCATCAATATTAACACAGTCTCTGCCATAAATCAATTGTGCGTGTAAAATAGTCTTTACACGCACTGTGAGCGTGTATCACAGTGTGTGTAATGGGTAAGAGACAACCCACTACTCTGTAACACTTTACTATAAGGTTGGGTCTTGCATCATAATCACATTTCTAATACATTATGATCACATTTCTTTTGTGCGATTTTGTAACCCATTTTCACCCAGTGCCAATTACCTATGTAATCTTGGGCTCTGCTCTCCCTCTGCCACGCCTGGGGAGACAACGGACTGACCTCATGCTTCCTTCTATGCATGAGTAGTCCAAGTTGCTTCTTTTCACCTGCACCCCGGCTGGCCAGGGGGAGACCTTATAGAGACCAGGATTACTGCATTTTTTGTGAGGGTATCTAGACAATTGTTATAATAATGCCTTATAAGTGCATTAACATGCCATATAAATGTGGTCACAACACATTATAGATCCAACCTTAATATAAAGTCTTACCGATACTCTGATAACAAGTACAATGGGTATTGCTTTTTCATTCCTGACTTGCACCAGGTTTTTATGAGTGCCATATTTAGCATTTGTCTTTTTCCATTTTTAAGAAACCCTAACCCTAAAGCTTGAGTTATACTTCCATACTGGTGTCACAGATTAAAATTAGCCAACACAATGTGAGCTTGTAGTTTTAGATCTGCTATTTGCCACGCAACTAGGCAAATACCCAAAAGATCCTTACACAATACACACAAATAAATCAATTACTAAAAAAGAGCCTTTAATATTTGCGCTCTGTGTGGCTGTGCTCATGACACAAACAGCAATAGTTTAAACTACCTTAGAAAGGTGCAATTCTCTGGAACTGCAAGTGTGGTTGTGCCGAGTCCGACACAATGTAAACTAGAAGCAGTGCTCTTCCGAGCACAGGTCTCCACCAGGCCACACAAATCGGCCTGTTATAGCGCCACCATGAGGCTGATTTAAAAAATGTGGGGCAGAGGTTCTGAATTAGCATCCAGGGAGTGTGTGTGCTCAGTTTGGCAGCGATCGGGCCAACGGCGCCGGAGATTAGCTGGTAACAACCAGGCCACACAAATCGGCCTGTTATAGCGCCACCATGAGGCTGATTTGAAAAATGTGGGGCAGAGGTTCTAGATTGGCATCCAGGGAGTGTGTGTGCTCAGTTTGGCAGCGATCGGGCCAACGGTGACTGAGATTAGCTGCTCACAAACTGCGAGGACGCACGGACGCACGCACGGACGCACGGACGCACGGACGCACGGACGCACGGACGGACGGACGGACGGACGGACGGACGGAGGGGAAAACATACTCTCCCTCAGCCTTCGGCTGGTGGAGACAATTAAACTATACAATGTATCTCAAAATGCAAGCACATGATTCTATATGGCTGGAATATAGAATGAAAGAAAGAAAGTCTTAAAAAGAAAAAGTCTTCAAACCATTTACCATAAACCAATATAGTTTCTGTTGTGAACTTGTGAAGACCAGGAAATTGTCCTTCCTGTACATGTATTCTTCTCAAGTTCTACTATACTTTTGGCCCTCAAGTATACAAGTAATACAAGCGCATGCACACACACACACACACACACACACACACACACACACACACACACACACACACACACACACACACACACACACACACACACACACAAACACACACAAAGTGTGAGTGTGAAGTGGTGTAGAAAAGTGCAATCACACGCATTCAAATATAGTTGTATGTATATACACACAAAGCATAATAAACTTGCATGCGTGCAAACACACACGCACGCACGCACACACACACACACACACAGACACAAACACTTCTGCAGCCACAGGCCTCTGCTCCTAATTCTTCTCATACTTGTTGAAACCGTACGACTTTCTCTGCCGTGACCAGCTGGTCCATACAGGCACGTTAGTCATCTGTTTCCGACCGCTGACATTTTTTAGAGTGTTTCACAGACTTCAATGAATTTCAGACAGAGCGAGACTAGCCATCTAATCCTGACTGATAGATTGCTTTGGCTAGTGACACACGAGTATCTCGCGGTGCACCTATTAGGGTGCTATTCATTAACGAACCGTTGGCTCCCAAATAAAAGAGAGGGATTCAAACAAATAATGCGCCGACAGTGATTCACAGGCACATAAACCCATTACTACGCTTTTTCCAGTTCGTTAATTCACAGAGAAAGCACCTTCAGACAGAGGGAAAAATTAATATTCCCTTTGAAATTGTTCGAGGAAGAACCACATTCAATTAAGAGTCATGGTCTATTAATATTGCACAGAGTAGGTCCAGACTAGAGCCATTAATCTGGGCTCTCTCTGTCTCTCACACACACACACACACACACACACACACACACACACACACACACACACACACACACACACACACACACACACACACACACACACACACACACACACACACACACACACACACAAATGTCTGACTCTCACACAAACTGGCATACACACACTTACTCACTTGCTTTTTAAAACACACAAACATTGAGTGCTCATTCTGTTCCAATAGTGTCAGTTGCTAAAGGCAGCTCACAGCTCACACAGGACAAGCGCCAGCATGGAAACCCACCACAAGAAGCCTTGAAAAGTGACTTAAACAGTAGTGTTATAAAGTACTATGTATGATGGTGGGATCATATTCCAAGTGACGGCAACTGTTTCCTACAAACCCCAAACCCCCTAAAATAAACATGTATGTTGGCCAAGCCAGTCACAATAAGCACTAGCCTAGCTCAGTATTGTAGGTCTGATCTTATCAATTATAATAGAAAGCTGTGTAAGTTGGGGTTAAAGAAATGGAGTAGCAATACAGCAAAATATATTTTTTAAAACTCTAATGTATCATGTAATCAGCACAAACCATACTTATTTCACATAGTTCTGCTTCTGTATCAAAAGGAACCATGTATGTAGTACTGTACATATACAGTGTGTGTGTGTGTGTGTGTGTGTGTGTGTGTGTGTGTGTGTGTGTGTGTGTGTGTGTGTGTGTGTGTGTATCAGGGCAGGAATTTCATGGAGGCCATGACCGCTGTTGCCCCTCAGTTTGGCCTTGTGCCCCTCAAACCAATGGCATGACCTGAGGCCACAGTGGCCTTATGCCCCAGCTGACTGTACCACTTTCTCCTCTGTCTCTTTCTTGTCAATATGTAGACAGTAGACACCGGTGTCTCTTTCTTGTCATGTAGACACCAGTGTCCCCATCTTTAAACCAATCCAGGACTTTGATTGGTGCAGGGCTGAGCATGGATCAGATTGTAAATACCATCATTTATCTATTTAGACTCAAATCTTGTTTTATTTGATGCCCTTCCTGCCCTGGCATTTGGCCTTTGTGCCCTAAAAAAATGGCCTTGCCCCTAAAATGATAAAATTCCAGGCCTGGTGTATACGTACATACCGTAAATCACCAATTAGTAGCCCGGGCGTTTATTTCGCAAAATGGGGTCGGACCCCGGGCGCTTAAAAGGGACCAGGCGGCTATTGGTAACAGGCTTTTATTTATTTTGGCACTGGCCAGCACTGGGCCATTATTTGGTACATTTTTCTTTCTCAAACTATATAATAGTATTAATAATCAAAATGTTATAATAAATGTTATAATTATGATTATTTGTATTATTTTAATTGTTACCAACACCCAGAAAATAGCACATTTCGATCTATTAGACCAAACCTCATTTAAAAAATATCAAGAGTGTATGAAAGCCTTTTTAAAAAATCAAACCTCGGTTCGAAGTGGAGCGGTGAATTTGAGCAGCTGTACCCTATGTGAGTGAGTGAGTGAGTGTAAACTGTGCCTGTGAGTGAGTGGTGAGTGTGCCTGGCCTGCACAAAACAGTGCCCCTCCTTTAACTAGTGTGTTGTGTGTGGCCACTCAAGGTATTGCCCAGGCTACGGACAGGGCCAGCCAGCCACCCACCCACCCAGCCAGCCAGCCAGCCACATACCCACGGATATACCTGTTCATTGGGAGCGCTTTCACCGCTCCAAAAATATATATAGGTGACGGTCTACTATACTATGGGAAACTTTCTCCAAAAGAATCAATTACCATGCCAGCAAAGACGGATCTAGAAGTCAACGAGTCAACGACCCAATTAGCGCAGAAGTCCTGCAGCTGCGGTGCTCTGATTGGACTCGCTGACATGACCACTGAACAGCTCCACTATCCTGACATTAAACCATTTTGGTATTGCATTATGATTAAGCCTTCTGCATTCCCCTTGAACCTCAAAATAATGGATTACTTCTTCAAAATGTGGACTGGATAACAAGAGGCAGCAACAGTAGGTAATGACTTATTCTGATCCAGCTGTTCTTTATTGGCCAGTCTTTCTCCATCACAACGTTTTGCCATTAAAGTAGGCCTACTCACGCAAACTTTGCATTGTAGCAACGTTTTAGACAGTAATGAATGGTGGTCAGTGCGCAGAGAGCAGCAGACTCCTTTTTTCCTCTCTCTTTTTTTGGTGTCCTTTGGCAATCTGTTCCCCGACGCACGTCCTGCGCGTCATGGTAGCGCAGCACTGGGCTGGGCTGGGCACCATATACATTTGGCTAAGAAGTGTCTGTCCACAGGGCTGTGAGCTTGTAGATTTGCTGTTTTCAGCGCACTACCGTCATGCAACATATGACCCGTAGCGACGCACAGCGAGTGCGGTGCGTTGCAACGTGCTGTCACAGCACTGATGTGAGCTTGTAGATTTGCTGTTTTCAGCGCACCACTGCCATGCAATATAAATGACCAGTTAAGTTGAATAAATAGCAAATAATACCAAACAACCAAACACATAATAGCCTGGGCTCTTACATAAAACATAATAAGGATAATATTAATTGCAAATAACGGCCCAGGCGCTTATACGAACCGTGCGCTTATTTGAAACAGGCGTTTATTGCGCAAAATGGGGTCAGACCCCGGGCGGATATATGGGACCCGGCGGCAGTTTGCCACCGGGCGATTAATTGGGGATTTACGGTATATATGTCACAGTTAGTTTGAGATTCAGTTAGATTGAGAACAGGAGCGCTCGTTTTTGGGCACAAGGTGGAGCAGGCGGTGCCTCCTTTGGGGAACTAGGAATAATTTGACTGAGGTTAGGATTAGGGTTAGGATTAGGGTTAGGTTTAGGCACAGTTTTACTGAAGTTAGGAGTAAGGTTAGAGTTAGGCATAGTTTTACTGAGGTTAGGTTTAGGCATAGTTTTACTGAGGTTAGGGTTAGGTTTAGGCATTGTAGCATTCACAAGGTTAGCATTCACCAGCGTGGGACTAATGCATTGGCTTCTTCCACATCCAGGTGAACCTCTTCCACATCTAGGTGAACTAAAACAAGCGCTCCTTTCCCAATCTAACTGGTTTCTCAAACTAACTGTAACACACACACACACACACACACACACACACACACACACACACACACACACACACACACACACACACACACACACACACACACACACACACACACACACACACACACACACACACACACACACACACACACACAGATAGATAGATAGATAGATAGATAGATAGATAAATAGATATATAGATAGATATAGAGTATACACATACACTTATATACATATAGAACACATAAATAATCTAACAAACACACATTTACTAGGTTTAATGTTTATATGTACAGTACGTATATATACAGTATAGTCTGTTTATATATTGTTGCTGTTGGGCAGAAACGTCCAACTTGATCATACTACAGCGTCACACAAAAACATCAAAAGTAGCAGATCCTCAAGCCCAAGCTTACCATTTTTTTATTTGAATAATGGAAAGTAACTTAAGTAAAAAAAAATTTGGACATATGTGGTTTCCACCTGACAGAGAGGATATACAGTATGTAGTGTGTGTGTGTGTGTGTGTGTGTGTGTGTGTGTGTGTGTGTGTGTGTGTGTGTGTGTGTGTGTGTGTGTGTGTGTGTGTATTAGAGCCCTGCACAGGCCTAAAATGTGGGGTCCGACCCGGTCCTGGCCCATGCATGGAATTCAGGCTCAGCCCGGCCCCTGACCCCTTTGGTACTGCTATTCACAGCCCGAGCCCGAAGCCCGGCACCTGATTTGATTAGTTATTTTCGTGCGTGGGCTTTCACTGGTGCGAGCAGCAGCTACAATCTCAAGGGCAGTCCACACTGTCACCGACCACCGAAATTTGCGTCAGAAAGGTCCGGTTCAACTACAAAATGACATGTCTAGAAAAACCCTCCGCTCATTGCGGCCAGCTCATTGGCTAATGTACTCATTACACCGCCAATGAGAATTCGCGATTTCAGTGTTAGATACGTGTTATAGATACGTGAGAAACCCATAGCCTAGAGTGCTGCCTCCCGCACACCCCCTCTATTCTAGCTACGCACATATTGAGACGTCATGCTCTAGGGGAAATTCACAGCGCAAAATGTTCCGAGCATGGTTCTGAGCCCTGCCCGGCCCTAGGTCTGATGGTGAAATACAGAAACAGCCCTTGGCGGGCCCTGGTCGGCAGGACTCTAGTGTGTACCGATATGCCGTTTCAACTCTTCAGTATTTACTGATATTTTCTTAAAAATGTCCTGCAAATACATTCTTTTCACTAGTTTCTTTCCCGATTTTGCTTTTCTAATTTATATGGAGAACAGAGCTTATTTTTGCAGAAACTAGCAAAAATAGCTGATCTACAATCTACATTTTCTGCAAATCCCCTGAAAATCTACTGTCTTGCCAATGGCAGGATGTGTGAAGTTTTGAAATGGCACATCTGTAATACCGTGTGTGTGTGTGTATATGTATATACGTTTACACACACACACACACACACACACACGCACACACACGCGCGCACGCACACACACACACACACACACACACACACACACACACACACACACACACACACACACACACACACACACACACACACACACACACACACACACAGTATATATAGTATGTGTGTGTATGTACAGTATATACTGTATATATTTATACACACACACACACACACACACACACACACACACACACACACACACACACACACAGTGTGTATATATACACACACATCTCCCTTAAACGTGAAATAAATACATTGGAAGCCACATAGTATGTCTGTGAACAAGCCCCAAATCCCACACAACCCTCTCTCCCTCTCCTCTGTTCTCTCTTTCTCTCTGCATTACTTCCAGCATAACAAGATCTGGGGGCGCTCAGGTTCCAAGAGCCGGTCCCCTCTTGTATATTTTTGTGATGGGATACTAATTCATTCTCAGAGGCTCTGCATAGCAGTAGCATGACACCGACTCTTACATCTGGCATTGGACACAGAACTGGAAGCTGTGCCAACTCGCAGTAAAGTTCCAGGCCGACAGGCAGGCAGTGAGTGAGTTAGATAGAGAGTCTGCATCGCATTGAGCACTGCCAGTGCTCCCCCTGCCACCGCTTCCCCCTCCTCCATGACTTGCTCCTGGTGCTGATTTAACGCAGTGGGACCTGGGCCTTAATCCTCTCCTCGGACTGGAACAGAGAGGAGACACTGGGGAGTAGTGAGATGGGCATGGAAGGAATACCAAAGAACTATTCTAAGTACAGGAGTCTGTGGGCTCAACGGGAGAGATCCTGCTGTAGGCGGTGAATGACTGGTGGAGATCGGTCTCGAGTCTGTAGGAGATTATAATGCCAGAGCTTCTAAATGTATAGAAGTATAAGAGTGTGTGCGTGCGTGCGTGTGTGGCATGTGCGTATGTGGCTTCACTTCTTAATATACAGTATATTATGAATATAAGAGCTTTTGCATACATGTGCATATGCCTATTGTATGTGTGTATGTGTGTAGGTGCATCAGCACACACATACTTATTATGTGCAGGGCCGCGAGTGCCTTCCATCATGCATGCCTGTGTTTTCTTGTCGTTTTGGGAGGAGGGGGCATGATTCTCTGTGGGGTTCCAATCAAAGGGACTCAGACGGGGCTGTCTTTGATTCCTCTGGTGGTTCTTTGTTTCTTCCCATCATCCTCTGCTCTCTCCTCTCCTCTCCTCCATCCAGCCCCCCAGATGGAGGGGATCAGGCCTGACGACAACCGTCTGTGTCGAGTTACGCGCTCCGGCTTTTGTTTGTGGAAAAACCAGGAGGAGTGCTACACCATGGTCAAAGTGATGTTCAATGTCCCATTTAGGAACAACAACAGCATGTGGACAGACCAAGCCGCCGCGAGGAAGGCAGCATGGAGATTAGCAATGAGACGAGGGCTCCGAGAAGAGTCAGAGCTTTCAGCATGTTCCGACGGCTCATTAACTACTTAAAGAGTTTTCAACCATGTTTGTAAAGTTTGTCAGAGAAACATAACTGCGGGCGTAACCATGCTGGCACACAAGTGATGTGTGCACAATAGGACGAATGCTAACTTGAGAAATCGGAGCACACTGTTCAAATCTTATAATAAACAGTGTTTGGAATAGAAACAATCCGATATCCCCCTTTCGCAAATGTGTTTTAGACAACAATGCATTCAGATCCACAGAATTGTGGCTCTGTGCACAGAGATGAAAAAATTCAGTGAAGTAATGAATAGAAGTACAGCAGAAATTCCATGTCACTCCATCTGATGACTTCAACTGCAGGAACGGTTGATATCAATGAGAGCCCAACACTGCCAGGCCACAAAATTGTTGTCCTTACTTTCCCTGGGTACTCGGGTAAAGCAGGGATAAACTTCCTGCCCACCACCACCGGAGATTAGGGTTTTGAATCCTCATCGGTGCTTCCGGTTTGGCCAGGCGCCCCAATGAATACAATCGGCTGAGTTTGAGGATTGGAAGCTGGTTGGGGGAGGGCGATCTCTGTCGCTGCACTAGCGACACCTACAGGTTGGTCAGAGGGCCAGAACTGGGTCGGATAATGTGTTCCTCCGCACGCGCTACACCATTATTATGAAACTCCTCACTGTAAGGTGCAATGATGCAGCTGGTGACTTCATGTGTATCAGAGGAGAGTGGAGACACATTATTGTCCACACCCTTACCCAAAAGACCAACTGCAGCGGTCAACAGTTATAAACTACACAGAAGTGTGGGGTAAATTGGGAATTAGCATAATGACAAAATTGGGAGAAAATAATAAAAAGGTAAAAGGATTACTTTCCCTACTAGCATCTACTCACCTGGTAAAGCGGCTATAGCTTCTCGTGTATGCCCAGTGCCTTCCTCCCCCTCGCCTTCCTTGTGTCCTCCAATCTCTCCGTAGTAAAGCGCGATGACCAGTTCTAAGATGCGAATGAACATGGGCAGTTGCTGGTCAGTGATGGACAACTTCAGACTCTCCACCATGGTCTGGATCTAAGGAGACAAACACAAAGGGTGAACGGAATGACTGGTGAGGATGACAACCACAACATCCGTGGTTTGATTTCCACTACAGGCCTGTGTTGCCCGTTATCGTTGTCCTTCATCAGTTTCCTGTCTACACTGTCCAAAAAAAAAAAGAAGAAAAAAAAAAGTTTGAAAAAATAGAAGACTATGGAATGATAAACCTCTACTTTGTGATATATAGACCTGACACTAAAATGGACTTCAGGGCTGCTTCTGATATGACCTTACATGACATACTGTATTTAGGGCTCTTTGATACTGAGCATGTAAATATCTGCTTCTCTCCCAGTAGGGTTTCCATTTTGGCTGATTGATGAATGCTTCTGTCTCCAGTTCAGATCCTATTACACGAAGGCACCAAACCATGTTCTTGATTTGAATGGATGTAATTTAACTCTGAGAGTGTAACCAAACAACAGACCTTTATTTGGTTACATTTGCACACTCTCAGAATTAAATTATCTACAAATAGGAAAATAAATGACCAATCCAAATGAAGAATGTATATAATATACTGTACACAGACAGAGACAAACACACACACACACACACACACACACACTTTTTACAACTGTAAATAAACGGCATTTAACTTAAGCTGTAGATTTAGCATTTTTACATTGTACTCTGTAGTTCCCACTGAGTACAAAACACATTGGGAATATTGTGGTTTTACTGTACAGTATAAGCACAAAGATCCAATCACAAATCTATGTAATCAGACAGTATAATGCAAATCTGTTTATTTTGCAGTTGTCTATAAGTCAATGTGATCAACGTGAATGGGTCTCCTTTTAATATTTACATGGAGAATGGCATTCATTCTACATATTCAGAAAACCTTAAGTCTAATACTGTAGACGGCAATCAGTTGGACAAGAGGGAGAAATCCTGGATTCTCTACTGACTGTACACTAATACAGTATATAGACAGACTTAAAAACCACAGGCCAAAAAACCTCAACTAGACACCATAATAATCTATGTTTAAGCTCCCTACTGTGACGACACTCCAGTACTGTGGCTAATCAGAAACTAACAAGCTCCCTTTTGGACGGCATACTGTGTTGGCCCTCAAGTTCAACTAAGTCATATAACCTTGTGGTTTTTGTGAATGAAAAAGATGCCCTAAACTGAATTTGTTTGTGTAATCTGTGTTAATTTAGTAAAGATGGGAAGACATGAACAAGTCTCTCTCAAAGCTGAGAAAGAACAGATTCAAGTCTGTGTAAAGTCATGGAGACACACTCTGGAGTGGCTCCACTGACAATGAATAATGAAATCACTGGACACTGACAGTAAGATGGGTTTCCACGGGTAGCAATATATTATCTCCTTCAGAACTGTTTGCGCCATTTTGAAATAAAACTCTTTGGAGACTGAAAAAAGGAGAAAAAAAAATCTGGATTCCCATACAGTATACTGTTGATGGAGAAGCCTTGCAATGTTCATGACATTCCAGATCTCTACAGTTTGTGTTCTGAACGCTAGCTTCAGGGGAGACATGTCCAAACACTGACAACTGACCTATTGTGCTTTGGGTGGATTTACTGAAGTTACATTGGGATAAGTTACATTGGGATAAGTTACCAGATTTCAAAACAGCCAAACTAAATTAGTCGAGATAGCGTTGGAAAGCCAGTTGAATCTCTTTAGGGAACTCTGAGTCAAAACCCAAATCCTGAAGGATCTTTGCAATGACTCATAACAGTATCTGCAGCATTATCTTAAGTTTCAGACCAGGAGGTAGATCTTCCCAGAACGCAGCCCCTTTCCACATAACTGTATTAGTAGAAGTGATACTGTTTTGTAACAATGGAGTGAAATTAGTCATCATACGGTCGTTGATTTAAGACCGGTTAAGCTGCCACTAGGAGGTCACATCTTGCACAAAGAGATTTGTTTTGAAGCCCTGACAGTTTTACACTGTTCCACACCAACATGTGTGACACATTACAAACAGGAAAGATGAAATCCAATTATTAACATTGCCTCCTTTATGTCGCATTCAAGCCTCGTTCAATCTCTGAAATCATCACACAGTTAAACTCAGTGTTAAATTAACTCCACACAGTGTACAAATGGAACCAAATGACCGCTCAAGGATCCATTTGGTTCCATTTCTACACTCTTTGGAGGTGAATTACCACAAAGGATTTTATTTTGCAACGCCTGGGCCTGCAACACAGAACTCTTGCTGGCTCCAGCTGTGGGAAGTTCTGCTAGTTGCTGTGGGTATTATTTCTACTGTTGTTGTTGTTATTCCTTTAGGGGTCCTCACTTTGATGACAGCTGGTATTTTAGAGTTGATGTTGTCATAGGTGAAATGGAGGCGGGTTCTGAAGGAGCACTTGTACAGCAGGGGGTCCTGGTAGAACTCAATCTTCCCGCTGGCATTTCGCTTGTCCAGGCACACCGTGCAATCGGCGAAGTTAATCACTTTCCTCAGGACCAGCTCAGGAGCTGGAGAGAGGGAGAGAATTAATGTGAAAGCAGCTTGCATGCCACTCACGCTCTCATGCTTGGCACACACGCACACAGCACATCGTGCTTGGCACAAATGCACACACACTAGTAGTGAACTTGCACGCATAAACATGCTGGCGCCATGTACAAATACAAACATACAACCACAAGTGTACATGTAACCTGTAAGACACACAAAAACAACATTTACAGAGAAGGGAGCAGGCACTAGCAAATAAATCAACATTATCTCTGGGTCACTATGGATGAGACACTATGCAGACTCAACTGAGCTCTTGTAGACTGTGGCATTCATAAGTGGTCTAACTAAGTGGTGTGTGTGTGTGTGTGTGTGTGTGTGTGTGTGTGTGTGTGTGTGTGTGTGTGTGTGTGTGTGTGTGTGTGTGTGTGTGTGTGTGTGTGTGTGTGTGTGTGTGTGTGTGTGTGTGTGTGTGTGCGCGCGCTTGTGTGTGTGGGGGGGGGGGGGGTGGGATGGGAGATTGTGGTTGTTGACAGACAATCACAATTACTGATTTCACTACACAGGCCCTCTTTGTAACTACATGAAAAAGTGGTTACATACTGTTCACTCTAACCTAACGCGGACCAGTTTGTGTAGGCAGATGGGCGGGCGCTGCGAATCTCTCCGCGAGTCTCTGGCCAATAGCATGTGTTCTCCTCCCCCCACCCCCCTCTGCTCCTCTGCTCAGCGCAGAGAACGCTGCTGCGTCATAACGTCAACACATTCGGTGCAACGCTATCTGCACTCTGATTGGTTAGGGAAATTCTACACTTCCTCCAACAGTGATCATAACGCGATTGCCCAGGCTTCTTTTTCTTCCGATCGCCAAAAGAAGTCTGGGTTTCCGAGGCTACATACTGAATGAATTTTTCATTTAAATAACTAGCTAATAAATTGAGTGAACCAATATATCTATTTGACCGTCGCTTGAATCACCAAAGATATTCATAGTTTCTGTATCAGTAGTGCGAAGTGTTGCTCACCAGTGATGTCCATGAAGGCGCGCTCCCAGAGATCATCTACAGTGTAGCACTCTGCTGACGTGATGTTCACTGACAGCACGATGTCATCCTCCACATACTTGAGGATCAGGTTGTTTACTACGATGTTCACGTTGTTCACCACACGCCTGATCAGGCTCTGCACGTAGCCTAGTGGACACAGACAACAATACATGGACATTTAAAACAGGGGTCTTCAACGTTTTCAGGCCAAGGACCCCTTAGTTGAGAGAGAGATGAAGCAGGGACCCCCACATCCTTGTCATAGATTCCATGTAGTTTAATTGTTTGACAGCACAATCATCAGTGTATTTTGGATTCATGTCAATTTGTGTTTTTAGAATACGTATTTAACCACTTGAACTGTCAATACTTTATCAACTTTACATTCTTTTCCCCCTCTACACCAAACCTCTTTGCCGAAATTAGCCGATCTACTAGCTCACTTGTGAGCTTGTAGATCTGCTATTTTTGGCTAAAGTTAAGACGTTAGGATTCAAGTGGTTAATATAAATAAGGAGAAAACATTTTCTATCACACAAAGATTTGGAGGACCCCCTGTAGTAACTCTGAGGACCCCCTAGGGGCCCCGGACACCCTGTTGAAGACCCCTGCATTAAAATATACAGCATGTATTGTATACATTAGGAGAGAGGGCGAGATCATTTAGCGACCTACAACCGGGTTGCAACCTGGTCGGTAGTTTTCAGCGACCGGGTCGCTAAATCTACAGACTGGGCCGGTAAATCACGGACTGGTTCGCTAAATCGACCGACCGGGTCGCTAAATCCACCGACCGGGTCGCTAAATCCACCGACCGGGACGCTAAATCCAACGACCGGGTCGCTAAATCCACCGACCAGGACGCTAAATCCACCGACCGGGACGCTAAATCCACCGACCGGGTCGCTAAATCCACCGACCGGTTAGGTAAATCCACCGACCGGGTCGCTTATCCACCGACCGGGCTGCTAACCCTAACCCTAACCCTAACCTTAACCTCAGTAACCGTACCTCAGTAACTAACCTGCCGACGCAACCCTAAATCACCAACCGGGTCGCTAACACTAAATCTTCCGACCGGGTCGCTAAATCTACCGAACGGGTCGCTAAATCTACCGACCGGGGCGCTAAATCTACCAGGTTGGAGGTCGCTAAATGATCTCGCTCCTACTGTACATTAGTATAAGGGGAAAAACTAAAAGGAACACAGAGGTAATGGAGAACACACATGGACAACAAGGTAGAAACGCAGAGATTAAAATAGATAATATAATAATATCATTTCCTCTCCTACAATATATTAAGGAAATCTCTGTCCGTCAGTTTGTCTAATCCATATTTTTCTCCTCAGGCATTGACCATTAGCATGCAGAAAATGTAAGCTGTTTATTAGTGTTTTGTGTAAACAAAGAGATTCAGCCTATGGGATCTGTTGTAATGGTTACATACAGCCCCTCAAGTTATGGGATATCTACCTGCTGGCTACACTTGGCTTACACAAACGCGTGCCGCACGCACGCACACACACAGTCAGCAAACACAAACACTCCAAACTTTAGGGCTGTGTCCAAACTCAGCGTTCTATGAGCGGGAGGGTGCTTTGGATATCATCTCCAGAGCACTTGCACGCAAATTTACACATGCAATATTGGAATCCAGGTTGTGTTATAAGCACACATAGCTTAGTTGTAACAGCATAAGCATCAACTTCTCATTGTTGTGGGTGGCAATGATTCCACGTCGGATAAATGACAGGGTCCTCGTCAGACTCGCCACACACCAAACGTCAACAGGATTATATCACTCTCTAAAATGTAACTATACATACCGAGCGCATAACCCAAAAGTCTGCATAATTGTTTGGTTGACGCACATCGTAGGGTTTGGACTAGTATAATATAATATAAAGAGATCTCAGGATACACATGGGATACACATGGCTCCAACGTGGATTATACATTTGCCTTGTGGGTGGATGGTGTGTTGGTGTCACAAACGTAACATGCTTGTCCTGTTGTTTTCTTATCATGATGATGACAGTGACAGGTGCGCTGTGTTTGATATGCGGTAAATTAGTAAATCACACCTGGCATTTTGTGATTACATATGCGCTAACTGAAGGACTTTTATGTACTGTAATGTTTAGCGCTGCTGTGTATACCATCCCGTCATGTGCAGAAAATCTGCTGTGAATACCATCCCGTCATGTACAGAGAATGTGGTCAGCGTGAATCTCATGGAAAAGTGGAGCTATTTTACAAAATACATGTTTTCTGCCAAAACTTTCAAAGGGATTTGATACTACAGGACAAGAGCTGACCACCAGTCACAGCAATTAATTATTGGGTGAGTACACACAGAGCGTAACAAATTAGAATGCCACAGAGTTGAATCTCTCCAAGAAATGCATGTTTTATGGCTGTATATGGAATACATACAATGTATGGAATATCAGCCATTCTAGGGCTACACGTGTGCATGCCATTTTCCACAATCCATTATGTAGTGCAGGTGAAGATAGTGGGAGTTGCTGTCATGAACTGAGTTATAAAGAATATTTTGATGTAATGTATAATTACACAATGTTATATACAATACAGCCATTGTGTTACTTTTTCATAATGTGAGAGACAGACTGTTGACGGTAGACTTAATACAAATTTAATTGAGTTTTGTATTGTTCATTGATGCTGAATGAGACCGCATCACATAATGAATTTCAACCATTCTGATCTGGTCACCCTAGTATTATAGTCTGATTTGTGTTATTGTGCCATGTTTGTTTGTTGGATTTGTACAAACACATGCACACGAATGAAACATATCCTGAACAAAATGGAGGTGTTCTCGAAGCAAATATGCAGAATGAGGATAGGTGGATGTCTGTAGCAAGTTTCGGGTATATCGGACACACAGCGTAGAAGTTATGACTTTTCACATTTCTATTTTATTTAATCATAGTGCTCCCTTCAGGTCAATGACTATGCATGTGCGCACACACACACACACACACACACACACACACACACACACACACACACACACACACACACACACACACACACACACACACACACACACACACACACACACACACACATATAGCACATATACATCCATAAAGAAACATACTGTACATGAACATACACAGAGGAGAGGAAAGGAGGACATAATTTAACCAGACGTTAATTTAGTGTTGATACACAGTAAAAGAGCGGAATCCAGAGCTGCATTCCCCGAAAGCCTGGGCTCAGTAAGGCTGACCTCTGCCATCCTCGTGGGCTCGTAAATAAGTGGAGGGCCTGACATGTTATTTTTCGCCACAGTCGACCCCTCGGACATGAGCAGTGAAAAGAGCTAAATATCCATAGGAAAACATTTTTGCTCCTCACCCTTGCCTGAGCAAGCGCAACAAATCGTGGGTGAATTTATGGACCCCTGATGCTCTCTCCTCTCCTCTCAGATGTGGAGCCTTGTGGAACCCCAAACTATGCACAAGCCACCCCAAACACAAGACCACTCCAGAGTCTACGCAGGCACTGCAGCACGTGCACTGCACACAGCAAAATCCCAGGTGTCCATCTATACTATAATTTTGCGAATGTCTGAGTGTCTGAGTGTCACAGCGTTTCTCCTCAGTGGCTGGAGCAATTGATCTGAAATCGCATCACCATAAGCATATGAACACACCTGACATAACTGTGAAGCCCGTTTGTCACTTTCACAAATCGTATGCTGTATATTAGCATTTTTATGGTGTATCTACTATCTATTCTGCATCTAGCATGAGGCACATCTATTCTGCATCTAGCTTGAGGCAAAATGTTTAACCAGCTCTGTGTGTGTGTGTGTGTGTGTGTGTGTGTGTGTGTGTGTGTGTGTGTGTGTGTGTGTGTGTGTGTGTGCAGGCAGGCGGGTGTGTGTGCAGGCGGGTGGGCGGGCGGGCTGGGGGGGGGGGGGGGGGGGCAGTATCTCTGTAGCCATTAAACGAAACGGGTTTCTTACATTGATGCTCCTACATCATGCAAGCACCAGTTAAAGTTACTTTCCATCCCTCATATACTGTGTGCACAGTGCACATCCCATAACCCACACACTGCACATCATTTTGGAGCTCATATCTTTGAACGGGTAAGGGCTAGTTTAACTAACCGAGTGTACGAAATACGAATGCAACCAGATGGATGGGTCCATTTGGTTTTATTCATACACTCTCTGGGTTAAATGAACACTAAGGACATTACTGTGCACAGATAAAACATGCACGCACGCACGCACGCACGCACGCACGCACGCACGCACGCACGCACGCACGCACGCACACACACACACACACACACACACACTCATATGCAGACGGCTTCTCAAATATTTACATGGGATGGGAGAGGGAGAGTTATGAACAGCATAATGGAGTTCGTATTTTGAATCTAGGAATGTTGGGATTCCTGGCAAGACACTGACAAGGAGAAACAAATGGGCAGCTTATTGTTGAAAAAAATCTAATTTACTTTATTGTGACTCGACCTACATGTTGATATTACGTTTTATTTCACCTCAGAGGAAATAAGAAATCCTTTCATTGGCATTTTCAAAGTGAAAACAGAGGAAACTTGACTGCTACACTGCTCTTAAGTGTAAGAGTTGTTTTGTGGCGATGATGACGAGGCTGTGATAGAGAAATCAACTTTGTGATGATGGAGAAATGTAGATTTTGTGGTGATTGAGAAAAATACAGTAATAGAAAAGTAGTTTTTTTTGTGAGGATGGTGAAAGATGGGCGGGTGTGGTGATGGGAGTTGAGGAGGATAGGGGGTGAAAGTGTGAAAGAGAGACATGCACACTCACACACAGAGGGGGAGAGAGAGAGTGAGCATGAGAGAATGAGCAGTGCCATAGATTGGGTTTCAGCAGAGCTGGGGGAGCTATCCTACAGTGTTACCAGTCCTTCCTAATGGCCACAGTGACGCCCAGAAACAGAAGCTTCTCAGAAAAAACATACATGGTAAGGTCATTACTCAACAAAGTAAGAAAGAACTTAAAATATTACAGACAGGGGAGTTTTGACCATAAAATATGAAAATACACAGCAATAAATCCTCCTAACCACAGGACCAATGGCATTATTCATTCCTCCCATGTACTGTTAAACACAGTCACTCCGAGTTAAAACATATAAACCTTTAATGCTTTTCCCTTATTTTCCAAACCAAATGTTTGTCTTCCTGTATCTACATGCCTGGGCCGGGGCATGACAGAACCGATAATTAAGCAGAACTAAATGGTGCCGTTGATGAAAATATTTATATGAATTGGTTAGCTGTTCTGCCACTCGTACACAGGCCCAGCTACATATTAACATAATCCAATTGACAAAATTCGCCTTCGTTTGCTGCCCGACTAAATAGAGCGGCAGGAAGAGGATGATATAATATAAACTCAACTCATAAACGCAATATGTGTTCATGACATGTGTGCGTGCCTTGTATGCGTGCCTGCTTGGGTGCACGCCTGCCTGAGTGTGTCCGTGCCTGCCTCTCTGCTTGCGTGCTTGAATGTAGCTAGGTGTGTGTGTGTGTGTGTGTGTGTGTATGTGTGTGTGTGTGTGTGTGTGTGTGCGTGCGTGCGTGCGTGCGTGCTCGCATGCAGCCATGCACCCACGCACGCACTCACATGCGTGCATGGTTCTGGGGTCAGACAGAAAGCTGCTGTCGCACCTGCAGTACGGGCAGTAAAACCGGTGCTCTGCCCCCTGCTATTCCACTCTCTGGATCTAATTTACCCATGTCGGGGCCCTCTCACTTTCTTGCATGTGCACGCGCACTCGCTCGCTCTCTCCCAAACTCTCACTGCAGCTCGCCTTACGGCCGGTCCTGGGCCCCCAGCCGTCTCTCGGTGAGCCATCGCGCCACTCTGAACTTCTGTAAACAATTGACACAGCCAGCACCTGTGCTGCGGCCCACAGGGAAGGAGCCCACTTAAAACTGTTCAACCATAAAATGACTGGAAAAACCAACTCCTTTATGTGATCTCAGCACAGCCCAAGTACTCTCTTCTGTGCAATACAGGAAAGAAACACTATACTGTCCATGTTCACCCTCTTTCCTGTATATGGAAAGTATTAGCAGCTATTAGCTGTGCCAGTTATTAGCCAGCGAGAAAAAGATTGACAAGTCCATCAGACAATAAATATACTGTATGTTGGTTCTGCGGTGTTATTCTAAAATGTCATTATTACAGCCAGCGATGTAGCCTAGACCTTATTAAAATAGAATGCATGGCTACTGTAGGACAACAGTACCTTTCAAGCACGGGAGTTTAATTCCCAGAATTCTATAAATCCCCATTTACATCTCCTAAGGATCTTTTATTTGTCTTCCAGGAGCAGAATGATACAATGTCCAGGTTTTCCAGATGGCCAAACATGAGCTATTCGTCACATTAAAACACGGCTGGCCAGAGCTGAACTGTTGATATAGCCTTGTGCTCCAGGTCCACTTTTTTCTGCTTCTCCCGACTCCAAGTTAATTGCAGATTAGAGGTTTACAATGAGGTCCCCTCTTCTACTGCTCAGCTCAGAGACTTACACATTATGGATAAATCTGTTAGGGTCATAGAGAAAGATAGAGGAAACCACTTCTTTGATTTCTATAGAATTGTACAGTATTCACCAGTAAGACGCCGGGCGAGGTCGCGCTGAAACAACAGAGTCTGACACAATATGTCCATATATGGGCATTCCCAGATATGGGCTTAATATTGATGACATCAGGGATCTCCATATATGGGCATAAAAGGGACAAGGACGGAATTCATTTGCAAGTGTGACTTGTGTCGCGGCAACCACACTGGTTATCATGAGTTTGACACAATATGTCCATATATAGGCATTCCCATATATGGGCTTAATATTGATGACATCTGGGATCTCCAAATATGGGCATAACATGGACAAGGACAGAATTAAGTGTGGTTGCCGTGACGCGAGTCACACTTGCAAATGAATTCTGTCTTTCTTGGCCATATATGGAGCGTGACATGATCCTTGACTGACAAACTGAGGCACATGATCTGCATTTCTTCATAGTAAATGAGAACTACGGTCGCAATTACTTAATTAATCTGTGATGTCACCTGTGATGCCACAGTGATGTGTCAGGGGAACCAACAGTGTCAGACGTAACAGACAGACAGAGATACGGCCAAGCTGCGACAGTTCACATACTAAACTGCGACCTACGGTCACAACTAACAATCAATTATTAGCAGACATCAGCAATAATACATCAGTTATTAGGAATCATTATAGCCAATAATGTCACCAAGAATGGTTCTAAATGTGGGACTATGCAGCCTTTTCCATATTGGGGTTTAAAAAGGTTGAGAAGCAAATGCCTCAACAAGTACAACCCTACATGTGAAACCTGACTGGTACAGCAGGGTATGCAGTGCACAGTGGAGAGAGCACCAACCCTTACCAGAATGTGATATTCCCCATCCATATAAGCAGCATTTTCCAGTAATACCAGAACAGCTGCAGTATTTATTTTCTGAGCGCAGGCAGCAGTACCAGGACAGCAGTAGCACTGGACAGAGGATTTATCACAGGAGCCTGTTTGCTTTTCAACCCATGAAAATATAATTCTCTCCCGATCACACGGATGCCAACACATGCACATACAGTAGTCATGCACAGTGCACATACCATAGACTGTAGAATAAATATGGACACAGCGAGCCCTACTGGTTTCTACAGACCGCTTTGAAGACACTATTTCGACAAATTGAAATCCGCCATCTTTGAACTTCCGTCCCGAAATGCTACCGGAAATGACTGCTACTGGCTGCAACTGCAGCGAGGGCGGGTCTTCAATCGGTAGAACCAGCGGAAACCTTAGAAATATACCTTATCTACTTTATCATTCATTTTAAAATTAAAGGGACCATAATTTCTAAACCGGTAGAAGGTGAAATAGCGACATCTGCTGGACCATTAATAGCAACTCTTACTGCATGCTGTGATAGAACCCGGAAGAGGGCTTCATTTGCCCGTTGGCAGCAAAAAAAACAATCGCAGTTTGACACACACAAGACATTCAGTCAGCATCATCTCTGCCTTATTATTTGGAGATTATGTTTTCGCCCCTGTCCATCTGTTTGTTTGACTGTTTGGTGGTCTGTGAACAGCTAATCTCAGGCACCGCTGGACTGACATAAAACTTTGCACGCACATTCCTAATGGGCCAACCAAGAACCTCGACCCAAACTCACGGAGGCACTATAACAGGATGCTTCATGTTTTGGCTTATAACTCTTGAACTATTCTCTTGATTCCTTGGAGGATCATGACTCAAATCCCCTTGCCCATGACAGTATTCTTTGCCATTTTGCATTTTCATCAAAACGTTTTTCTACTACAACAGATTTTGTCCAAAACTCACACACATCTGTAGTCATGTGATCAAGATGTATCAGTCAGATTCTTCAAAATCCATTCCGATTGGCTAAGATTGACTTCCAAAGCTGGCAGGTGGGTCCGTTTAGCAAGGAATGCCATACATCATGAACTGGTTGGCCCCCCAAACAAGCCAAATTAGGAAGAAATGCTCTTGTGCATCATGTGACAATTCATATTCCATATCGTTTGCCAGTGATTATATTCACAACATTTCTTACAAAAATCTCACAGCCTTGGGTAGGCAAACCAACCTGACAGAGATCATGCTCTGAGGAGTTCACCTTTCTGTGGCTGCGTGTGTGAAAATCTACAATTATTTCCAGAGCAGCTGCAGTTGAACTAAATTAAATAGGAGCCCCCACGACCCGACTCCAGATAAGCGGTTGAAGATGGATGGATGGATCATTATCCATCAAATAACCACTCCA
The DNA here is from genome assembly GCF_963921795.1 of Nannobrachium achirus. NCBI lineage: Eukaryota > Metazoa > Chordata > Actinopteri > Myctophiformes > Myctophidae > Nannobrachium > Nannobrachium achirus. The sequence continues at coordinate 52,493,627 of NC_137811.1, forward strand.
TATTCAACATTTTTCTAATTAGCCGATGTGTCTGAACGTGTCACATCATGATGGGTTGTGATCTTGTAGATCTATTACTTTTTCAGAAAAATGACAAATTGTAGATCATTTTCACCTCTAATGATGACATGTCCAAAATATGGCCACCAGGGTTAGGACCAGCATTTGCTCCCCAGGTTATGTAGTTCAGGTCAATGTATTAGTTCACTGCCCATCTGGGAGCATTAGGATTGAAAACACCACAGAAGGTTATGTGCCTCCAACATTTTAGTACTCTCTCTGGTAAAGTCAGATAAGAACAGCCAAAGCACACCAATGGCTGTATTTTGAAAGGCTGGAACAGGTCATACATGTCAATCCTCCGATCCTTGTGGACGCAGAACGATAGTAAAGAGTAAAAACCAAATGGCTATATGTGTCGCAAATGGATTTGGCCAGTGAACTCAGATGCTCCTACAGTAGCAGATGGGTTATGTCTTCCCTCTCAGCATGTGCGTGAGATTACTTAATCTGAAAAAAATGCCATATTGTAAAGACATTTCTCACTAAATGGCTTGCGCTACATTCACCAGAGAAAAATGTGGGTTTTCACATCTGGCGTGGAGGAGATTATTAACTGGACACAAAATGTTTTCTTTTTAGGCAGCATTTTGAAACTTCAAATCTAAAACTGGTGCTGCCACTCTGGGGGTAGAATCAAGTCAAATCTAAAACTGGTGCTGCCACTCTGGGGGTAGAATCAAGTCAAATCCAGATTCAAAACCAGATTGTACCTGTTAAAACTACATAAAAATGGCTTTCTTTGAGACCAGATGTAAAAAGATATGTTTTTCTTTTTTTTTCCGACAGTGTGAATAGGCCCTTAGTACAAGCCCACTGGAACAGAGAAATGTGGTTCTCACAAACAGTGGCCACTAGTCCCCCACAAGCAGCAGTAAACATAATCACTCACAGAATTTGCCCAAGGTGGAAGCACTTGGTCTTTGGTCTTTGTGTGGCTACCAATCCCATGGTATATGAATTAACATCACTATTTTCCACCACAAGGAGAACAGGGGAGATAAATCCATTCAACATGTGAGAGCTTAGGGCCAAATGACTGTATAATTGCTGGTGGCTGCTTTCTAGTGTCGGCCGTGTTTTGTTTTGGTTGTTTTGAAGGGGAGGGAAGCAGACGCAACGTGGTGGTTTGTCGACGTAGATGGTGACGAAGAGATGAGACTGGCTGTTTGCTTCATATTGGTCTCATTCACGCTCACACTCACAAGATTTCTCTGATTGCCTCTTATGGCAGTGCAGTGTTGAAGATGTAGCGTGAATTTGGGGGCGAGCCTGCATGTGGTGTGAAGGAAGGAGTGGGCACAGGGTGGGCGGGTGGGGGTGGGTGGCAGGCTAGAGAATCATTCTTTGTCTCTCTCTATACAAAATACGAGTAAACAAAGTTTGACTTCAGGGGAGTGCGATTGAGTAAAAGCTGTTCTTTTTTCTGTGGCATTCAGATTGCTATCCGTTCTGAGGCTTGGAAGAAGAAAACCACAATCCTCGAGTTTAAGTTGATGGGAGACTTTGAGGTAATGAATAAGGACAAAAGCACACAGGACAAAAACTACATTCATAGCATAGCTGAAGACAAAGAACAAAAGTCTAGAGGAAAAACAATTTACACAAAATCACAACCATCAGCAAAATCAGCCTCAAACTACGTGTCCTCACCTTCAGAAAACATCCCTTAACTCCATTAAAAGGGTTAAACAGGTTTGTTTTGTATCCCGTTCATAAGAAAACATCCTTTCTCTGAGTCATCGCAGGTTAGTCTTACCTCCTCTACCTTTTAATTAGGAAGACTGGGATTACAGCATTCAACTACTTCCTTATTGCTATTGAGGTGCCGCGGCCTCTGACCTCAGAGTTGTCTCAACGGACCCTAATAGATTGGAGCCATGTCCAGTCCAGTGCCGGAATTGTGCGCGGCACATTATTGCAACTGTGCAAGCACACACACAGACGCGCACACAGACGTGCACACCAATGCACACGCACGCGCACACGCGCACGGCACGCGCACACGCACACACACACACACACACCTGGGAGCATAGCTGTTGGAGGAAGGCCCAGAGGGAGGCGCTGGGGTGTGAGGCACCCTGCTTTAACAGCTGGGGAGAGATATTATCTCATAACGTCAGGCCTGGAAAAGGATCCTCCCCAGATACAACCAGCCAGGAGTCCATGTTCATACAGCCATACTTTCTGGGTCTCTGGGTGCACAGGCTTATGGCCGGGTGTTAGACTGTGACAGGCTCTTAAAAGATAATTCCCTTCTCCTCCGCAGTTCTTCTTTTCTTTCGTTCCGCTCATTGTGTGTCTTGATTGTATCCCTCGATATTCGCACTCTATTCCTCTAGTGCACAGGGAAGGTTTCCATGCCCCCAGACCTTTCAAGTGCCACATATTTGTTTTACAATATAATGGTGAATGCAAGAGATTTTTATAAACCTTTTATATAGTGTGTGAGAAGTCTTTAAAAGAGATGCCGAGGTCACGAATATGACTTTCTCTCTTCCTGTCTTGGCATGTAACTACACTACCTGAATGCTACGATGTACCAAAATAAAAAGAACATTACACACTAAATTAACAAGTCTGAAAATGGTTGCGTTTGTTTTTATTGAGAGTACTGTACTTTAATTATTGCTATTATCATTTTATTGTATCCAGTCCTAACTGTAAATGCTGAAACAACTGCTGGATGCTGGCTTGTTGTTTATTCTGTCTTTATATATGTTATTTATTGATGTCTTGTTATTGACATCCCAAGAATGTCTTTGTTATGTGTACACAAAAGTCTAAAAATCAAATAAAAATATTTAAGGAGAGCATACTGTATGTGAAAATAAGCATGAGCTTCTCTTCACTCACCTAAAACTAAAATATCAGAAATATATATCAAAAAGACATTTAACACACTAAATGCTTAATGAATTGTCTCAAAACACCATTGCCTATACGCAATCAAACAAGGCCCCTCTTTGTGAGGTGCTGTAAAAAGGGCTGGAGTGTGGCAGGCCTGGAATCCATGGCCCTGTAGGAGGCATGTGGTCAAGTGGCCTCGCTGATAAGAGCCATCAGTCAGTGATTTATCACTGAGAATCCCCCCATCCTCTCTCTCTCTGGATATATTAACACTGGTGAAAAATGTGTGTGTGTGTGCATGTGTGTGTGTGTGTGTGTGTGTGTGTGTGTGTGTGTGTGTGTGTGTGTGTGTGTGTGTGTGTGTGTGTGTGTGTGTGTGTGTGTGTTTTTCCTTATCCCTGCTACTTCTAAAGTGTAGCGCATCGGAATAAACCAGCAGGATAGATTTCCGCATTCCTTCTGGAGACCAGATACTAAAAGACCCACTCATTACTAGTTGCATCCTAATCTCCATCTCCCTCCCTGGCTCTGTCCTCCCCCGCTGAGGCCCTGGTGGTCACTCCCAAAGCAGGGGAGGTAGAGTAGCCCCGCTGGCCCCAGGGCCATCACTCACCTGGGGGCAGGTCTGGGTCGCTGGGGGCTGCCTGCTGGAGACGGCGGGGTTTGGCCAGGGCCTTGGAGCTGTCTGAGGCACTGCGGCTGGTGGAGCTGGAGCCGCTCTCGTGGTCGTCCTGATGAATAAACAAACGCACAGTACGTACGGTGAGGACAGGTAGTG
>NC_137811.1:52502317-52524817 GCF_963921795.1 Nannobrachium achirus
CACACACACACACACACACACACACACACACACACACACACACCTCAACAACCTCATACATATACACACTACCAGTTAGTCACTTTCACCTTCCCCTAAGGCAGCTGCCACTGTGTGACTGCAGAGAGGATTCTCACGCACGCATGCACGCACACACCTATATAATTTACGTAAAACGAAGCACCAGTCCAGCATTGTTGGCTGCTGGTGAACGTTAGAAGACACAGTGGATGTGAAGGGTTTCAGGTTGCATTTCCACTGGCCCAGAACCCCAGGAGCAACGCTCACACTGCTCGTCTCTAACACACACACACACACACACACACACACACACACACACACACACACACACACACACACACACACACACACACACACACACACACACACACACACACACACACACACACACACACACACACACACACACACACACACACACACACACACACAGTCCAGCAGAGAGCACACTTCTCTGCTCCTACATTACAGGTCATTTATTCCCGTTTCAGCACTGCTCTTCTCTTTCCAGCCCTCCGCCATGCAGCAACCCCGTCCTCTTCCTTTCCCCATCACCAGCTCCTCGTCATCATCATCATCATCATTTTTTTTTGCCTGATCTCCCCTTTCTTTTGCCTGATCTCCTGTCCTTTTCCTTGTTTTCGCAGTGTGGCGTCTAAGGAGCGAGCCTTCTGGAACAGTGGTTCACGAAATTTTCAGCTCAAGACCCAAAAGATACATTTGGTGTCTTTCCGGGACCAGAATGTACAATAGGGGTATTTAGTTATGGAAACTGAAAGAAGTTCCACAAAAATGGGTCTGTCCGTGAACCAAAAATGGGTCCCAACCCATTGTTTGGGAACCACTGGTCTAGAAGAGCATTCCTCCGTATGCATGTATGTATGTAGTATGTCCCCCAAATGTTTGTGCGTCAAAGCACTACACCGATCGGTGCCAAATTTCTTGTGCATGCTGCCAGTAGGCCAATGAATTCAATCCCTGATTTATTTATTTATGTAATTTGTTATTATGTTATATGTTATTTATGTCAAGCACATAAGGAGGAGCGCACACCTAAGTGAGTGAGGTGCTGACCACGCAGATAATAATGAATGAGAGGAAAGAGGCCGCACACTCTTCAGCCACGATGCAAATAATTTATTAACCAACGTTTCGACTGTTACCAGTCTTCATCAGGGTTTAACAGAATGACAGTACAAACATCACTTTTATAGGGGGCTGGGAACAAAGGTGGAGTCATCTCAGGGAGGTGTCCTCAATCTCCCCATCAACATGGGAGGGGTGGGTAATTGCTAATCACTGGCAAGTGAAGTAACTGAAAACCTGCTGTGTGCCCAAGTGACTTATACATCTGTTCATTTCATTATTCATTTGTGAATATTAAAAGACAACGACAATATATATATATGGAAAAACATTTCTGGAACACTCTGAGAGATGTATAAATATAAATACATACACAATAGAAAAGAGTAAGGATACAACAATATGTTATTTATGTGACAATATATCATCAATATTACATAAGCTTCACAGGAAATCCACACTGTTATTAGACTCCGTCTTGTTTGCAGTTTCCAAACTCTACTAATCCATTCTTCTTCCTCCTCATCCTCCCGTTTCCCACTGTTTTTTTCCCCGCCTCACTCCTCCTGTCGTCTTCCTGATCCTTCTCTTCGTCATTTTTTTCCTTATTCGGTTCTTCTTTCACCTTTTATTACCTTTTGAAGGTATCATCCCCTCCCTACCTACACTGGAAAATCCTTAGAGTTCATTTAACTCTGAGAGTATGGGTCCATTACGCTCTATGAGTTAAATTAATCTAGGCCAGCGTACCTCTGCTTTAAATGCCAATGACATTAGCACTCAGGAGAATGGCTTCCATCTGGTACTAAGAGAGATAAAGAGGGTTTTTCTTTTTCTGTGTTTTGAGGATGTGGTCATTGTTACCATAGAGTATAGTCCTCAGTGTTCATGTATCCATTTGTAGCTCTGAGAGTTTAAAGTTAATAAATGTAAATACAGTGTTGCTGCTCATCTCAACTTCTTGGTCACAATCGACTCAAATGTCCTTTATTTCGACCTCCCTTAGCTTCCTTCAGGTCGACTAGAAATGTGCTGCTAATGGGTTTTTAATGAAACTGTAACAAATGCAGAAAGCCATTACACCGTGATTAAAGACGCAGCTCTCATTTTCTCCCTACATCGTTGTTTCGCTGGGAAGTCTGCTGCCAGCCAGGCCTGGGTCGCACACACACATGCATGTAAATACACACTGTACAGCTTAGTTTAAGTGCACAAACTTACCTCTACTGTACACAAACATTGCCACACACATGACATGTATACAAAAACTTGCAAAAAAAGTCCCTGCACACGTGCACAGTCTGCACACACAGAGGCTCGCACACCTCATCATAAAGAGCTGACTGTACAAACACAGCACACAGCCATGCAGCTGGAATCCATGGCCGATTGGGGGATTAGAGTCCGAAATGAACCCCGATGAATATCACACTGTATGACACTCTGAATAATTATCTCACTGACAACAGCTCATTACAAAAATGTGGTCTCTCTCTCCTCTCTCCGTTTCTCCATGTCTCTCTCTCTTTTGCTGAAATTAAAACCACTACTGGGAAAGAAAACCCCAATTTCCAATGGACATATTACTCCTAATGAAATATTAGTCAGAAAAGTACACAATGTCCTGCTGTAAGTGTCAAAATGAATTGCTATATTCTTCTTCTTTTTTTCAATTATTTTTCTTCTTTCTTTTTTTAAGAGCAAAACCTATGTGGGGAAAAAGGTTATACAGGAAAGAAACTGCATCTTCTGAAAAGGTCCTCTGATTACATGGGAGTCAAGTTAAAGAATTCCTTACATTCATGATTTTGGACCCCTAAGTATGCTCATTAATCCAATAGATGGCATTACACTTTAAAGTGCGATCGAATGGCCATGCCATCAATCAATCTACTTTAAAATGAACAATGAATAATACGGTCGCCTAAACGTTAAAAAATATACTAAAAATATATCTGCAGGGTTGTAGCCTATTTCAACTGAGTGGCTGAAACGTGTAGTTTCCAAATGTTCAAACGCAGTTATGAGCAGTTAGAGTAGTTATAATCTTTCCATAAAAACCTTGTCCAAGTCAAATTTATTTTGTGAAACCACACACCGCAACTCTACTAACTACTCAGCACATACTGTACATGTTTGTATTAACCAGACAGATAAACAACACAGTCTTGACTTCAAACAAAGGAAAGCCCAATCACAAAGTGCACACACAGCACCGGTTTATTTGAAACTCTTGTGTATTTCTTTATACTCAAATGAATTATCTGTATGTAATTTACGTCTTTTAAAGCCGTCATACCTACATAATTAGCATCACCACAACAAAGACAAGGCAGACTTGTGGGCTTTTCTTTTCTGTTATCATTTTAAATGGGGAACTGTTTACAAGGTCTGTGATACCAGAAGTGTAACTAAGCACATTTCAGTCCTGCGTAATGTTACAATGAAAGCACTTGGTTCATTTTCATGTGCCTCCTTTCTTTCAGAAGCCCAGAAATATAACATGTTCATTAAAGAGCAGGAGGGGGGGGGACATGGAAAAGGTTCCAAGGCCACTGCCAAAAAGGACTGCACAATTACAAAACTATTTCACTCTGGAACCCAGAGGAATCGCAACGAGAAGTCCCGCTGATGTCATCGAGGGGGGCGCTGCCAAGAGTGCCTCCGCTCTACCCAAGTCAAACTGGCTATGTTTAATATCTGCTTCTAACATGCCCAGAATAACAATAAAGACAAACAGGGAGCCAGGTTGTGGAGCAGCAACAGCAAGTCTTCTGACTTTGACTTAGTTCAGTTGGACACCTTGTGCAGCTATTGTCCTTGGGTCTGAAATTAATTCAACCTGGGAGGATGTAATTGGCTACAGTTGTGATGCGAATGTTTTGCTATGGGACAGTAACAAGGTAGGATTTGAAAAGTGCCACAAAGTAACAGGCCTCCCTTCACGTTGCCATGAGCCAGGCCTTGGGCTTAATGCCCCCAACTAATCTCTAAAACATTGCACAGTAGTTTTGACAGGGCCTCCCTGCCCTCTGCAAGATCTCTACAGTTCACACCAAGTGACACCATTATTGCCCCCTGCTCAATGTGACCTTCCAAGAGCTTTTCAAGTCCACTACTTACCTATGTGGTGTGTGGATTTAAACCCTCCGAAATATTCCCCAGACTTACACGCAAACCTGATGTTGTGTTTATGCTACAGTAGCTGTGGCTGCTCCAGTTAAAGTGGGCATAATTCTCCATTAATCAGATTTAAAGTTAATCCCATAACCAGGGTATTCATGCATAAAATCTTTGTTACAAAATGCCTTTTTTTTTTCTTATTTTACTAGTTCTTTCTCCACAGTAACGTAGGTAAGCTTTGGAAAGCAGAGGGAGCTCTATAATCTCATGTGTTTGTTTCCGAGCAAAGGATTGTAAAGGATTGTAGTGACTGCAATCCTGAGCCCTGAAAAAGGGCCAAGAATGATACTGTAGGTAGGTGCACCGATGTAACTTCAGACACCTCTGCCCACTTGCTGCCCATTCTAATTGTGGCTTTGATAGCTCTGTCTGTACACTAGATGCATGCTGGTGACCTGCACTATCAGCACTATCAAGACCTGTTAAGGTGCCTCCACACCGAAAATACTACAGGAGACTTGTTCAAACTGTTCACAGACTGCAAAGAACTGCAAAGAACTGCAAAAAACTAAGCACATTGAATTTTCCAGCCGACTGTATGCCGACTGTAATTACTGTACAGTTTTGCGCATGCGCACTGTGTTGCCATATCGGCTCGTTACAAGCGACTTTGATCCTGTTTTCCTATAATGTTGCTAGTTGTGGGTTACTTTTGTTTGGGCATGTTTCTGAATTGTAGTTGCTTATTTGGCCTTGCTTTCAACATTCTTTTAGAAAATAGCTAATGTAATAGAGCTCAATAGGTGAAACTGGACGCTCCTTTAGGCTTTGTTTTCAAAGACCTGGTCGCTTGTTTAACTCACAGAATCTGGCAACCGGGGAGGCTGGGGAGCAGAAGCGGAGATTCTTCCTGTCCGGTGATTTCTTCTCCTCACACCAAAACAACCCACATCACTATTACTAGCGTTGCCTTGGAGTTGATTAGTATAGGAAATTGAGAGTTGAGATTGTGAATATGCTATTTAGTTAAAATATGCAACGGGAAAATGTCTCTGGCTTAATTAGGCTTGGTTTTGCTGCAGCAGTAGCAAACTAATGGTCCATTACAACTCGCTACAATTCACCGACGTCCAGGGGCGACTCTACAAAACTGAGCAAGTCCAGTCTTCCAGTTTTCCATCGATAACGTTCTCGACCCTCTGCCGAAAACCTACCGATGAGCTCCCGTTCGGCAACAGACGCTTTCCGCCGCCTTCCGCCGCCGATTCGGCCACAAATCTGTTTAGTTAAAAGAGTTACATTAACTCAGAGGATTTTGCGGTGTAGATTATAATACAGGGCTGCCAAGTTTCAGGAAAGTTAGGAGTGAGACTTTGGGGGGGGGGGGGGGACCTGCCCGCGTGTGCGAAAGAAATCACCAGTTAAAATATGATTATTTTGGGGGTCGCAGTCTGAAAAGGTTGAGAACCAATGCAGTAGCCTACTGAGAGTTTTAAATGTTTGATAAATACACTAATCACAGTGCTGTCAAACAAGTCTATGGAGCTATCTATGACATCTATTAAGATATCATTTGCATATTGATACAATATGTAGTGGGGATCCTGCTTCATCTCCCTCAGCTAAGGGGTCCTTGACTTGAAAATGTCTTCATGCCTGCAGTGCCTGCCTAGCAAACAGCCAGTAGCCACAAATCACAATATAAAAATAGAAATGATTGCCCAGGATATTTCATCAGCTGCTATAGTAACTAACAACAACAATAACAATTATAATAATTATAATTAATTAAAATATTTTTAAAATGGGACTTTGGTTTGTCTGGATTCCTGCAGCAGTGTTCACTGTTCAGCCTGTAGGTTAGCTGCACTTGAGCAACCATTCCAGCCCAAGGACCACAGTGATTATATATCACTGTGGAAAAGGGCAAGCAACAAGATTAAGTGAGTACAGGTAAGGGAAATAAATGAAATAAAAAGCCAGTAATCAGGGAGAGAGGGATATAAAATGACCAAGAGATGGAGTGAGAATGAAGCAGAATGGCATAAAAAAGAGGTAAGGGCGAGTGAGACAAAGGGAGAAAGAGAAGTAGAGGGAGAGACAGAAAGAGAATGGGAAAAGGAGGGTGAAATTGTTCCTGATTTAGATCTGAGAGGCTCTGGTCCTTCAGATGTCTCCATCAGCTAACCACAAGCCCAGACTGAGCATGTGAGGCATGCTGCTCATGCTGGCACCGCTACCCCCTAATGCTAATAACTGCAATGTGTTAGCTACAATAAAACACTCTACACAGCCTTATGACATACACACACATTTTAAGAAAAAAAAAAAAAAACACAAACACACGCACGTGCGCACGCACGCACGCACACACACACACACACACACACACACACACACACACACACACACACACACACACACACACACACACACACACACACACACACACACACACACACACACACACACACACAATTAACAACCAAGCGCAAAATAAATGTGAGCACACGTAAACTTTGAGATCCCAATCCAATTCATTCATTCAACCATTGATTTCTTTTCTTTTTTCCCCTCCTTTTATTAGACTTTTCATTTTTGATGGATTTGCTGAGTGTGTGTGACTATTTACAGCTTGGTTTTGATCTAGAGTAGTAACCAACTATGAGAAGCTGTTTATTTGTCTCTTACAGCAAATATTAGGCTTGGGAAAGACATCTAAAGTACTGACAGTATGTTGCTTTTACAATGAGGATCTTACAACAGAAAGATTCAATGAATCCTCCCTTCACTTTGGTAACTCGCTGACAACTAGTGGTCAGGACCTGCTTTCCAACATGATCATTATTGGCATCCATCTGTCAGGAATAGAATCGAAACCTTCTCCAGCGTCGAGCGTCGCCTCATACGCAGCATTAGGTACATGATACAAGACATAAGCACCCTGTGAGCGGTGTAAGCGCCAACCTCAGAGAACAGCACAAGTGGTGGCTGAGGCTACTCTGACAACTTAATTGCACATGTGAGGTGCAGCTGGAAGGCACGTACTGTAAAGGCCTAAGTGTTCTTGGAGAGTATCAATGTTCTGAAATGCGGCGAGATAGAATAAATCAAACGGCGAGAAATGGGAGAGGACTTTCCGTCAATGTTGAGAAATACCAAAGCCATATTGTAGTGCGGTTTGAGCACGCAAACGGAATTCGGCGGGCCTCGTGTTTGCGTAGCTTTTATACAGCAAGGTTTCAAAGCAACTGAGGTACTGTCGGCATTCATTAAGTCAAACAAGAGGTTGAAAGCTGTCATCTTTTTAACCCTGAATTTGAAACAAACTATTTCAGATGCAACCTGGTTCTTCTCTCGTGTTTTTTGAGATCTCTCACATTGTCTATGGTATGATGACTACCAATATGTTATTTTCACAACACCAGGATTTGAAATGAATCCTAAAGAAAATGTATCCCTCGATGCAATCTACCAGCCAGGGAAACAGGAGAACACCCAGTACCTCCAACACACTGCCCTGTCAGCTGGAAGTTATAACTGTCTCAAAGTTTTTGTGAAATATTTACAGCAATTACTGCTCAATTACATCACATGTAAATTCTTATCATGATGGTCATTTTAAAGAAGCAATGTGGCCAATGTCAGGCCAGGGCGATACACTCCTTCAAGAGTGCTGTGTTTATTATCTTTTCAACTAACCATATGCCTTACTCTGTGGAATTTCGTTCTCTTCTCTCCCCCTCCATGGAGAGTGACATGTTGTGCAATTATTCATACTACATTCTAGTTCTCTTACCCACACATCACAGGGGCCCAGGTCAGCCAAGATGAAAGCAAACACTACCAACTCCAGCCCACACTAGTGGACAAGTGGATTCTGACTCAACACAAACCCACACACATACTAGAAGACAGGACTAACGTCTGAAACGTTTTTCTGCTGCATTTCAGGAGCCAAAGGCCGTCAGGAATACACACAAACCTGTTGCCATATGATTTAGTGAGAGCCGAACCAACGTTTTGCACAGTAAGTGGCTCGCTACTGGCTGTTCTCTGCACCACTGGTTTTACAGGCTAAAAATGTCCTGCCTTATATGGCGTCAGTATTTCTGTAATAAGAGTGGAATTATTCATAGGTCAAAGGGGTGAGGGTCTGCTGAATGGAGTAAGCACTCACCCTGAGACATAAAACACAGACCACCCACAGTTTGTGTAACATGAAGTCATACAAGCCTACCTTTCTCCACCAAGAAATTACACACAGGGGCTCCCAGTTACCGTGTTACTCCTTTTAATAGCTCTCTGTTTCACCCAAAGTAAAAGAAAATGTCAGATGTATCCGTCTCTGTAAAAGTCGTAATGGGCGATGACAAGAAGAAAGTGCAGTGAAACATGGGCCAACTATGGTGGCCATAGCCTGTGCAGGCCAAAAACGCAAACCTATTACACACACAGAGACACACAAACACTATAGTACATAATGCACAATGAATGCCTTCATCGAAAAGTAGTTGACAGTATTTGTTGAAATTAAATTCTTGATGTAGAGTTATGTGACAATTTATGAGCAACATTGTCATTGTGCTACAGCATCCTGTTGTATAAGATACAGTATATGTACTGCAGGATACCAAGCCGGACACAGTGAGAGCCAAAGGACAAGTCCAGTGTGAAGTGAGTGGTGCCTTATGTGTTCATTTCAAAACGTCCCACGAAGCTTGGCCAATGCCAAGCTCTGTGGGACATACATATGGACGGACAAACAGTAACGACATTCACACAAAGCCAGATGTAGGAGTGGTTAGTACCGCTCAAAAAACAAGCTAACATGTTTAAATGCAACTCTCTAATCATTCCTTTAAGTGTCTGTTTATGAGCCTAATAAAATAAATGGGGTTCCTAATTGCAACAAAATCTCTTCCCAGACTTTTTGCTAGAAAAGAGGGGAAAAAAAACTCAACTGCAATGCAATCCCTATCGAGACAGTAAGCAATATCAGCAGCAGCACCAAACAACTAATAGCCTCTGCTGGGGGATGTCTTTAGTCCGGATGGCCTGGGAGGAGGGATTAGACTGTAGAGCAACAGCATCCTGCCCAGAGTGTATTGATCACCACTTGACTCAGTGGATGCAGGAAGCCGCTGGGTTTAATTTTTCCCCAACTGCTTTCCTGTGTCTGAGGACTGTCTGAGCAGCTAAAGTAACCTCAGCCCACCAGGAACCCAAACCTCCCTCAAACCTCAACGACAAAGCAGCCAAAGACAGTGGGTTATGTAGTCCCGCTGACTCACAGGCAATGGTGGCTGGGCATAGGCCTTCTGCTCGAATGACACACTTCATCATCGCCTTCTGCAGATGCTTTAAATCAAGATGGAATGCCATGCAGAAACCAGTGCAATGGGTCACTCTGCAGAAATAGCTAAAGTTGGGAACGTGTGTGAAGCGTCAGAGGAAGTGAACAGCAATGTTGGCTGTAGCCCTCTTCCATGTACAGCCATCTACACAAGGTCTTAAGTCAAATACAGGACATCACAAGCAACTTCAAGAGGTAGATGGCAGATGCAAAGTAATAAAACATGATGTTCTTTAGTATTCCACACATCCATATGGAATGTGTCAATTAGTAGAAGGTCAGGGTGAAAGGGGACAGTTGGGTTGGACTTTCTTGAGGACTTTACCTGATGGCCTGACACCAACAATCTGGAGCACATACCCTCAAAGCCATAGATATGCTACTGTTGCTGACTACACAATTCAATGGACACTAGTAGCACACAGTCATTCATATGCCTTCAATGTCTGAACACATGGCTTCCAACCCACTTGATAAGCCCATATGGTGCCAACATCACTGTCTTTTTATCATTTACAGTCAGAAATGGGTTTAGTTATTACTACAGGGAGTTGGATTCAGGAAAAATAGATTCACCAAAGCTGCATGTCTTCGCCCTCTGCCGCCTCAGTCCTGAAGACAAGGCCCCGCTGAGCTGCTGATCAGACGGATTTATGGTGGAATCTCTGTAAGCCATTTGCTCCCTGCGAGCCGGAGAATCAAAGGCAAGATTTCCGGATGGCGTTGGGACAGAGATTATCCAGTTTGTGCTATCTGATTACAAACTTCCACAGGCTGTTTTCTTTTACTGGCTTGACTTTTCCCTTTGTGTTTTCTGACTTGTGATGGAGAGCGGAGTGGGCATGAGATGATTTGGCCCCATTCAATCTGAGGCAACTGCATATTACGGAGGCTTAGCTACTAGCTAGATTTTATTAAATGGTGTGCTTGAATGACACAAAGATGTGTCCCTAAAAATATAGTCCTTAAAAGAGCCCAAAAGGACAATAAAAGAAAAAAACATTAAATGTAAACTCTTTTCTTGGGAGATTCTATTGACACTCTGCAATAGCCTCATGAATACCAGTCTATCACATGAAGCATAACTAAAGAGCTCCTCCACAAGATCCCATACACTTTGACAGATGGGAGAAGGAATAGCTCTTACATCCCTGGTTGCCTAACCAATGACTGTGAGTTGTGGATTCAACTCCTGGGTGGGAAACCACATATGGTATAGCAGTAGCATCCAGAGTACAGTAGCTCCTGAAGGGGGAATCAGCAGTGCATCTGAGGTCACACTGCTTAAACAGCTATAAGGCCTGTGTGGGCCTTTGATAATGGCATTGGTATGATTCAAAGATAGTCTATGCCTATCAAAGACACAGATAGCTACACCATCTACATTATGTCATCAGCCATACAGCAGTGTGCACACTCAGCTTTTCAACAACTAGCCTGGTAGGTGGTAGATATTGTGGTGGAATAACAACTTAGGGGTTTTCAGAAGTCTTTAAGAATGGAAAAAGGGGTTCCCTAATTCACATGTATTATCCATTATTTAGGAGCAATGAGGTTTCGTTGTGTGAAGCCCTAAAAATAGTTTGGAAGGAATCTAGCAGAAGAAAGGGCCTCGTCGTGACTGTATGCCAAACCAACAAGTCTCGAAGGCACCTCCCCAAATCATCTTGAGGCAATGCATCAATCAGAACCTCCACATCAGGGGTAAATGCACTCAGCAGCCGTAAAACTCCCAGATCAAGCAGCGAGCCGAGCCAAACCCAGAAGGACCTCCTCAGTAAACCCCAGCCCTTATCTTTGTCTCATAAAAACAAAAGAGTGCCTGGGAGTGTTGTGATCCTGTGTAACTGCTGTCCAGTTTCTCTCTGTCCTTGCTGATCGAACCTCATCTTCAACATCTGGAGCAGTTTACCAGGACATCAGGGGAGAGAACGAAAAAAAGAAAAAAAAAATGCCCCTAATTTCGCTACATTACATCAATGTTAGCTGTTGGGTCTTTCATTAGGCACTTGGTTCAAACCTGCCAAGTTCTGCTCATGTGATACAGATACAGGCAGCTACAAATATAAGAATAAAACTCCACAAAAAAACAGCCACACAATAAATTCTGATAATGTTCTTTCCACCCCCAAAGGTTTCATCCATCTCCTCATAATGGTGCAGAGTTTGAAGGCAGTGAAGCTTGAAACCAAATGTTCAGAATCACACCACAGACCGGCTATAATCACACCACATTTAAATTGGAAACTTTAAAATCTCATTGCACCTAATGTAAGAAATTAAATATACCAAATATAACAAAAGCTGGTCTGGATGTGAATGACTTGGTCTGGGGCTGGTTACACCGAAGACTGCTGCTAACTCGCTCCGCAAGATCGCTCTCCGAAGACCTCCGTGGGACAAATCAGATACTAGATGGAGACCTTATGGGGTCTATTAATAACTCCAGTTTCCATAGGAGTTCCATACATACAATGACAGATTTAAAGGCATTGTTTCATCCCCATCATTTCTTGACTATTTCAGACTGCTTTTTAATTTACAACTGGCTCAGATCAAACAGATCACTTATATCAAATAACGTCAGACAGACGTATAGGCCACTTTGAGAGTGCCTTTGTATGAAAGGAAAAAAAGATGAAATTGGCTACTACAAAACCCTTTCATCCCCATGACCAATCTCTTGTTACATATAGTGAGCTCTTAGGCATAAGCGAGGGCTTAGTCTAATTTCACATGGCGATGTCTACACTAATAATTCAACTAATGCATGAACCGCCAACAAAAACATCAGGCTAAACTGATAGCATATATTGATTAGAAGTCATGCAGGCAAAGTAGAGAAAATAATTGAGCCACATTGAAGCTGTGGAAAAAATGTTTTCCAATTTTACATACCAGTGACAATCCAGCCTAAAAAAGTACAATACATCAAGTGTTCCAATCCAAATATTTATCTAAACGTGGCTCTGGCTACTGGATATCACAATAACAAACAACAAAATCGTAATGCATTTGTTCATAAATGCCCTAACGTTTGTAAAACTAATGTCAAAGGCGAGCTGAAAACTTTTTTTCTGTTACCATATTTTTTGCACCAAAAGTCCTCATTACAGCCTATTTTAAGCAATTACACTGTCAGCAGGAGCTGTAATCTCCGACTGCTGCTAAACGCCCAAATTTCCACATTTGCTGGAAACTATAATTGTGCACTGCTCTTGGTGCTTTGCAGATGGGCCCTATTGAGCAATTTGAATATCCCTAATATTACCCAGTTCCTCTCTCAGGGGGGAAACACGAACATTAAAAAGCTCCAAATAATTCCGGTCAAATTACACAACCCTTAATGAACTTCAAAAGACACATGGATGTTTTTTCAGGCAGTGGTCAGGCTTTAACTGTAATTATGAAAACAAACCATATTAATGATATCATTTATCATTTCCACACTTTGGCCGCATGAGGCCCACCACAAAGTTCCTGCCTCCAGTGAAAACAGAGAAACACTAGTTAATCTACTAAACTTTAAGTGTAAGATTTTCCGTTTACAGATCAGGTTTTTTTCACCGCTTTTTAGCAAATGTGAAGGGCCTTCATCCAATTTACTTAAGGACTTAAGGAGAACGCTCATAGCCCAGGTTTGACAAAAGTTCGTCCATCTCCCTGCTGTAACCTGATTAAAACTGGATCTGGGCCTGATGTGTAAATGGACTGGATGTAAAATCACCGGAGGAAAATTCCCTCAGGCCTATAGGATATATTCCTTTGAATCAAGGACATTCTTGCTATCTCAGTGAGCTGTGAGGAGGTGCCATTGTAGAGATGACAAGACAAATAAATTATGCTACAGTGAAATGTTATAGCAGTATTGAAAGTATAATTTACTTATAATGATAAATTAAGGAAATTCTTCAACTAATATAAGAAATGTTGGATATAGTTCTTTGGCTTCAGAACACAGGAGTTAGTGAGACGTCCTGCTGCCGCCCCCTCAGATAGGAAAGAAGTGTAGTGGCTCATTTAAATTCCTGCTGCTAGCAAGACTTGTTGTAAGTTTGGCTTGGTGCCAAATTGTGTCTCATGGGTCTACATACCATTGAATAATTTGTCCAAATGTCATTTGCAATTTTCAAAAAATCTTTTTCTTGACTGGGAGCTTTTTAGAAAACATCTGTAACAAATACTTGTTTTGAGAGTATATGAGAGTGCATTACACTGGTACTTCATGGCCTTAAGCTGTACATGTTGCATTAAAACAAGTTAAGATTTCCATTGGACTGGAAATCTGATCACTTGAGCAGTAGCCATCTGCAGAGTATGATATTTACCATTAGTTCTCGACTGCTAAAGCTCATGTGTTACAAATCTTTTGCCGCAGTCTATATAATTAGCTGTAATTGACTTCCCTTGAAATGTGTTTCTTCTGGGACATCTGGCCTTGAAACTTCCACCTTCCTATACTGGCCAGCACTGAGCTCCGCTTTCTGTTTGCTGAACTGCATGGGTGGCAAAGGTAGGACCAGACTCTTCTGCAAAAATAAATCTAGGAAAAATGTCTTTCATACGACATACTTGAAAATGAAAATATTTATAATCAAATCTAAACACAATAATATAAATATTGCTCTTTGGATAATTGTTTTCAGATTCCTGTCCCTGATGGTGCATGGTACAACTCAAGGTAGCTTTTATACTGATCAGCTACAAGGACATAGTGACACATTATTACATGCACAAGCACAAGCGAAGTTGGCAGAATTGTGGAACAATGTTGACCCTGGAATGACTGTTTCCTAAATGTCTTGTTGCAAAGACGCCTTGCTTGACGACTACTCACTGACTATGAAGAGAGAGAGCCCCCTAACTTGCCAAAGACAAAAATTGTTGAGAGAACTTAATAGCAGTGGTCAAATCAACAGTAAAAGTAGCCACTCAGTTTTGAATTCTCTGAATATTTCTGGTCGCTGCATAGAATAGTCCTTCTGAAGAGTAATTCTGCTGAGTTAGAGCACTCTGTTCTCTTTGCGGGCAAACATTATGGGAAAAGTAGTAGTGGGAAAGTAGTACCAAAGATATTTCAGTTGCAAAAATACAAAAGAAATTTGCAGATATATCCATGTTACCATCTGGTCCAAAAATAAAGTCTGATGCATCTGTTCATAAACTGAAAAAGCATTTGCCAATGGTTCATTCTGGTAGCATGAATGACGATGCACTTTCATCCCGTGAACTAAAATGTGCTCCTCATTGGAGAATGTCTTTACAACACTTGCCAACACTCTCTCTCTTTCTTTTCCCCCAGAAGCTTTTGAAAATGGAGATCAAAATACAAAGCAAAGTATAAAAGAAATGACATCATCGCTGCACGTAAATGAGGCGGTGATTTATTTGCTTTTAGTTTCTTTGTTTTGTTTTCCTATTTTCTTCAGGGCATTCCTCATCAGACCTCAAGTCATCAAGAGTAATTAAACAGTGATCAGAAAGATCAAAGAAACTGCTACTTAACCGTGTCAAATTAACAAGTTTTAAGCCCTGTCTGGGCAGTGCCTTACCGCACCATGACAAAATGGTGATAACATGGTCATGTTCAATCATCGACCACTGTGATTGCAGTAAAGCAGCTCCTTGGCCACTCTCTCCACTGACAGCCTATGATTTTCAGATGATGATGCAAGGAAGGGTTGGTGTTGTTCTATAGTTAACCAACTCTACTTTGGCAAAAATGTGTTGGACAATGGAAGAATAAGTACTGTCAAATGTTATATTGACCTACAAGATAATGGTGCATTATAAGGTATGTGTTAAAATGAATTACAATTCAAATCAATTTGACTCCAGCCTCCAGTAGGCCATGTGGTTTTGGCACTTGAGTACCCAGGACAGTGTGTCTCTCCAACGCAAAGTACTGACCTGGGCTCCATCCCTCAATTTGAGGATGCACTCCATGGTGTTGATAGTGATGACTACCGCTTCGGAACCCAGCTTTGTCCATGGTACGTGGATACGCAGCTCATGGATATGCCCACTCATGAACGTGAAGGGCAGCTTCAACTCCTGTTAAATACAAAAATGTTTGAGGATGTGAACAAGAGATAGCATTAACATGATATAGCAAGAACTGTCTTTTTTAATACTACATCTGTGATGCAGAAGATACTGTAAAGCAGTGTCCAAAGTGCGGCCCGGGGGCCAAATGTGGCAGACGTCTTCATTCCTAAATTGTTATAAACAGTCCGCCAGAACCGGCAAACAAGAATATGGTATAATTTGTCAGGATTGTTCCCTGTTGTCTCCTTCTGAAGAGGTCAAAGAAAGGCTATTTTATTGTATTTTTTTACCTTGCACGTCTGGGTATATTTGGTAATGTGAAATAAGGCTGAGTTATTTGTGTTTTGTTCAGAGCAGACACCTGACAAAAGACATTATATTGATATTAAAAATGTATGATGATGATAGTTAAATAAAATCTTTTAAATGCGATGCATATGTACTGTATGTGACTTTGTTATGGTCTGACTGAAAGTAAATTATGTCAGGCCCTTGGGTGTTTTAATATTCATTTTCTAATGTCGCCTCAGCGCCTGCTTTGAAAAATGTTTGGACATCCCTGCTGTAAAGGCATATGATATGATGTTATAATAACTAAGGCATCAAGAACATTTGGGTTGTGTATTTTAAAAGTACAATTTTAAGATGAGAGGAAAGTAAAAACAATGGCAACACATTATAAATTTGTTACGCCTATAACAAAATCAGTAAGATTTATTCAGAGGCTGAAGAATCATTGTTCTCCATCTTGAACTACTCTGCCTCTGTGTGAGAATGAGTCCCATGAAACCAGATTGCCTACACACAAGTTTCACATGCTTCTTCCATGACTCCAAGCCAAAAAAACAATAATCAAACATATTTCTGAGGAAAAGCTGTCATGAATTTACAGTATGTCTGTTTGAGAAACCCCACGCTGTTTCACTTAAACCTCACTCCACTCACTAAGAAGATGATTTCTAATTACTTCTCCGTACATAAGACATTGTCCAAATTCAGTACAATGGAGAAAACTACAAAAGGGAGGAAAACTGCCAAGGTTTCGACACAAGAGTTACACATCCAAACCCTAACAGAATTCCCACTGTCGGCTGACTCAAGGCTGCTTCCAATAAGAACTTTCATCACGATCTCTGTTGTGTTAGGTAGTGTTTTGGTCTGCTTTTTAGGAGCAGTCAGAACCCACTCAAGGGAAGAGAAACTTCTTTCAGCTCAGAGCAGATTGATCCAATCCAGACATTACAAGTGTAAAAAAGCACACTGTGTCAAAATAACACTGCAGAGCAAAAATATCCAAGTAAATCTATCAAACCTCTTCAACATGAGTTGACAGGAAAGATACTGAGAGAGCGCCTGGCTGAATTTCATTGCTGTGGTTCTTTCCTTATTCTGGTCAGGACAATAGTGTGTAGATACATGTAGAAGGTGGAGCAGAGCACAAAAAATGCTGGAGGGGTGCATATTTACACTACCCCCATAGATTTGTATAATCCAAACCATGTATATATTTAGCCCAGATATGAGCAGGGCAAAGGTGTGACGTGTGACGTGTGACCGACCGACCGACCGACCGACCGACCGACCGACGGACGGCCGGTGGAGGTTTTGATACTAAACTGCGACCTTACGGTCGCAATTATATATATATAGATTTATTTATTTTTCTTCTTTTTTTTTTACTAGGGATGAACAAAATCTACTCAAAAATCACAATATTTTTTAACAAAACGATTTTTTAACAAACACCTCAATATCTGTATTTTGACGTTATGGTTATTGGTGCATTCAGAAAACCTATTTACACAATATTATCTTTTAATAAATAATAATCAGTAGTACCTATATAATAAGGGTACATTCACCTTGTCACTGTGGTTAGAGTGTCCACACTGAGACTGGGAGGTCGGGGTTCGAACCCTGGTCGGGTCATACCAAAGACACTGAAAAACCAGTGCATCCCTGCTTGGCACTCAGCATCAAGCGTTGGATTGGGCTTAAGTCGCTGCGACATACTAGCGTCATGTCCAGGGGATGTACTTGTACATCAAGCTCCCTCATGCTACAGAATCAGGAAGGATATAGGTTCCTGGCCTATGGGCCTCATGGCTCGGCAAGGCTTACTTACTTATTCACCTTGTCCATCTTTTAATATATTTTGTGTTTATTTTGATTCTATAAAGGTTTACTTCTATGGGGGTGCTCAAATTTGCAGCAAGAGCCCAATTTGATCAAGTTATGATATTTCAACTCAATCAAAACTGCAAGGAATTTATGCAACCCAAGGAACATAGCTGTCTATTGACTGAAAACAGGTTCTGTCTGTATCATGCAAAGTGTCTAGAGTGACTCAATAATCAAAATTTCTGATCTTGTCAAAAGTTTAAAGAAGGCTTGAGGCAGAAGTTAACATTTGTGCTTGAGAACAGTTTGGGTAAAGCTTTTTCTGATAATTATCTTTAGGTATAACAACAAGCATATATTTTATGCTATCATCTAATCAGATGAGTTACTCTTTTAGCTGGTGTTTTTTTTTTGAGCGGTGGTCACAACGCTCCTATACGTGGCCGTGTGTGTGGGTCTGTCTGTCTGTCTGTCTGTATGTCTGTATGTCTGTCTCCGTGTCCGTAGCCTGCAGTAACCTTTTCTGACCACACATGTTAAGGGAGGGGCGCTGTTGCACACACACACACACACACACACACACACACACACACACACACACACACACACACACACACACACACACACACACACACACCACCGCTCAGTTCACACGAGTGTGATTTTGTTTGTTTTATTGCCGTCTTCATTGAACTTTTTTGTTTGTTGTTTGGGTGGGAGGGTTTGTCTTGTGTGTGTGTTGTTTGTTTGTTTAGTTGGTTGCTTGGTCGGTCGGTCGGTTGGTTGGTTGGTTGTTTTTAGTTTTTCCAGAAAATTAGACGGGTTTCTTCTTTTGTCACTGTGTATCTTATCCTGTAAGCTGTGACAATCCTTCAATAAAACCTATGTAAAAATAAATAGAAGTTAAACTTTTACACACCTGCTCTAGGACATCCAACTTCAGGTCCAACTTGCTGAGAACCACATCTCCTCCCCACAAAGACAACTGCAGGTCAGAAGGCTTGAGATTCTTAATGTATTTGTTTACATAGCTCATCAAAAGCGGTGTAACATAGGACTCCAACATCTTGTCCTTGTCCTGAAAACACATGCATAGAACAAATACATTACAAATTACAACAAAAATTACAAACAAATTATCTACAAATTATATATACACCGGATAGGTGCGGTAAGTACCTGAGGTAAGACATAAAGTGCCTGAGCCAGAAATTCTGGGAGTCAACAGCCTGCGAGGCTACTATAACAGTGGTAAATAAAATGGTAAATGGTGCATTTATATGGCACCTTTATACCAGGTGCTTTACAATGATTGTGCATTAAATTCATCCATTCACACGCACATCCATACACCGATGGCGGAAGAAACAATGCAGGCACAACCTGCTCATCAGAGCAAAGGGGTTCAGCGTCATGCTCAAGGAAACTTCGACACTAGCTCTGGGGGAGCGCAGGATTACCCTAAGCAGCCACTCAACCGTGTGTGTCAGCTATAGCAAATATGTTTAATTTATTAAGATTCTCCATCCCAATTGGAGCCATTAGAAGCGAAACGGTACTCAAATCCTACAAATGGTCTCCTAAGTGGGCGCCAGCGTCTGATGGCAAATATTACGAACGTCCTGTTAACCAATAGCACCTGCTAAATCCCCAGAGAGTGTATTTGCTTGGACAGAGAAAGGTTTATAATGACGTTTTTTTCTCCTGATTTCACATAGATGTAACGGAGGTGATCCGAACCTCCCCACCCGGCTTCAAACCCGGGTCTCCCGTGTGAAAGTCCAATATCTTAACCACTAGACCAAAGAGACATCTCTTTAGTCCGGGGGAGATACTAGACTTTTTGAGGCTTCAAGGCTGGGGCTGCGACTCTCTCCGTCACACTCACCCCCCTTTGACCTCCTCCTACGGGGAAGACCCCCCTTTGACCTCCTCCTACGGGGAAGCCCGAATCTGGGTCACGGCACCAATGTAACGGAGGTGATCCGAACCTCCCCACCCGGCTTCGAACCCGGGTCTCCCGTGTGAAAGTCCAATATCTTAACCACTAGACCAAACATTCACAGCCATTATGACCCATAGATCATTCCTATGTTAGTGAGTAATCATAGCAGCAGCATTAAAGGTTGTAGTGCTGCATGTGTACTCACCCAATAATTAATCGATGCAAATTTGGGTCAACTATTGTAAGTCATCTAGTTCCATATCCATTTGAAAGTTCTGGTAGAAAACTGGTTAGTTAGATGCAAATTGCGTCTGAAGGATAATAAACCCAGAATTATCCTCTTTCTATCTGCAAAGTGTTTGTTTCATAAAAATCCACCGTAGACAATCCGCCATCAACAAGGCCCCAAAGTCCAAACAGCCCAAAACAAACTAATTAGGCTTATTCTTAACCTTCCATCTTGGGCTCACTTCACCGCTAATCACTTTCTAATTGTGGGTGGCTCACGGTAGCTGAGAGAGTAGAGTACACCATCTTGCAATGGGCCTGGTGTACTACACTACTATTAAGATACACATGTACCTCACAAAATACTTCCAAAACGTCAAGGATGTTCACAACAACTATTCAATGTTGTATGAGTTTTTTTGGGGTAAATCCTTTTAGTTGACCTTGTAGTACCAGTGAACTGTACTGTCATGAAACTGTACCTTTTTCCTATGCAAACTTCTAATAAAGTTTTCAATCAATTAATCAACCAGTAAGACTCCCTAATCGGGAGATAAGCGACCGTAGGTCACATGTATACACAAAGAGGGCTGTAACTGCCATTGGTTCCTAGTTGTGTGGGCAATGTGTAGACATACTGTGTACCGATGTGCGTGATTTTAGGGCAAAATCTGTAGGAGCAGTGTCCAAAAATGTGTTTTGCAAGAATCGGCCTCATGGTGGCGCTAGAAGAGGGCCATGTGAGAAATGAGTGGTGGGGTCTCCGCGTTGCCTTGGCGGACGAATAGGTACCGGCCCCGGCTCTCCCGGACGCTCCTAGCCCGAGTTACGGCATTTTATGTGAGCTGCAGTGGAGGGGGTCCTCCACTGGGGGCGCCACCACTTTGGCATCCGTTCTGGAGCACCAGGAGTCGGTGGTCCCCGGGAATTCCCCGTGAGCAGCCCCGTTGGTGTGGTCATTTGGTCATTTTTGCACATTTGGTCATTTCCGGGGGTTGTAGTTTGGCAGGCAAGGAGTGTGTGTGCAAAATTTGGCATGGATCGGGGCAACGGTTGCGGAGATATGAGCAGGGCAATAGTGTGACGTGTGAGGTGTGACAGACAGACGGACAGACAGACAGACTGACTCACTCACTCACTCACTCACAGTTTGTGCAGGTTTTGATAGTAAGTGCGACCTACGGTCGCAATCACTCAGACATGAGCTACTCATGAAGAGTGTCCACCGCGCCTCTAGCCTGGTTTAGGCTGGTCCGGTGCATCTCAGGAGCGGGACTTGACTATAAGGAAGGCACTGGAGCAAACACAGACTGTTTAAGCCTATTTTATTGTTTATAGGGTGCAGGCAAAAGGGATGTCTACTTTTTGTCAAGACATTCCGAGCAAGTGATTATTTTTCTAAGTGTTGGATTTTGGAAGGGCTTGTGGGAAATCACTCAACGGTCGTGTATGTATACCACCTGTATACGGAATACATTAAATGTAGGTAGTAATATCACAGCCATTCTAGGGATATGACAGCTACACAGAACTGAAAGTCTTATTTTATGCGCATTGCTTGCAAGATGACAGGCACTTGTGGAATTCCAGGTATTCTACTTCTGGGAGTAGCAGTGCAATGAACTTAGATGACAGGAGTTAGTCAAGTTAGCTACGCTACTTTCTAGTTTCTACACATATGCTACACCTTTTTCTTGTGGACGACCGGTGATTAAAGACGTCATGTAATGAATATGATTACATATGAGACCATGTCTGAGCAGGCAAATACTGTATGATGAACAAGTCGCTGCTAGCAGGCTATAGCAGTGCTGCTGCTACGCTGTCATTCTGAACGCAGAGAGAGCAGCTAAGCTAACTGCTCGTTGAGGGGTAGCAGGGTTTATAATGTGGTTCCAGCAAACCGAAGCGTCCTGCCACCGCTCAGATAAAACGTAACGGTGTCTCCTTACTTAGTTTTCTGCCGCTTCCCTGAAGCCTTGCCTTCAATTCCACAGCAATAGCAACACATTCATCCCGTTTGCTGAGGTGTACCACGTCCCTCCATGGTCTCAGGCAAACGTCATCAGAGTAAACAACAACACACTTCCTTATGACCCGCATCCGCTGCGTCACGTCCTGTGACGTGTGATGTAAAGTAACTGAGTACATTTACTTGTTTTGATGTATTTGTACTTTATTTTATTTGTACTAGTATTTCCAGTTTTCAGTACTTTTACTTCTACTCCACTGCATACATTTCAGAGGCAAATGTTGTACCTTTCCTCCACTACAATCATTTGACAACTTTAGTTATTAGTTACTTCACTTTGTAGATTTAGATTATTATAATATTATTATAAAACATAGGTCTACATTAACCACTTCAAGTTCAGCCCATGTACATTTCGTCCATTTGAAAATAGCCGATCTACAAGCTCACAATGGTCTGTCAAAAAGCTCGCGATGCGATGGACGCATTGTAAACTTGTAGATCTGTTTCAGTTTATACATGAAAACAGGACATTCTGCACAATGACTAATTTTACTTTTGGTACTTAAAGTAGCCACTTTAAGTTGGCTACATTTTGAT
>NC_137811.1:52527317-52584817 GCF_963921795.1 Nannobrachium achirus
AGCACATAGCTGCAGCTATAGATTTGCCGTAATATAGGGTATCAAAAAGTATTCTGTTTATAGAAAATAGTGTGTGAACTATGGCCACCTATTATGCCACTATTTCAATTCAAACACGTTGCGAGATAAAGACGTGTAATATTTGTTCCTTAGATGTTTGTGATTATGGTAATAAAATCTGTCACAAAAATACGTTTCATTCCAACCAAAGGACCTTTGAAGCTATACGGATTCATTTTAAGTGAGTAAAAATAATTGAAAACAGAATAATTGTTAATGTGTGCTTTCTATCAGACAGTAGGCCTACCAATCAAGCTGATAATCAGTTCAATAATTTACAGCATGCCGGGAATTAGGACATTTGAATTATTAGGCCTACTAGCCGCTTATAAGAGACGTTTCATGCTTATTTGAAGGCTTTTTAAAGCGAAAGTCGATCTCTATAAAGGCTATGTGTGAAAACTAATCGTCTAATAAAGAACATCAAGGTCGCAAGTTATTTTTTCTGCGTGCATGGCTTTACCTCCGTATTTTACAGAAATATTTCGTTCAATCAAGCGACCGTTCGAGTCAAATGGAATTAAGATAGACCAGCAAGCCTGAAATAAATGTCCATTCATATCTTACTGATGTGTTATTATTATCACATTATTAGCTTATTATTATTACTAGGCTACTACTAGGCTACATTGTATATGTGCTTTCATTTTACGTCTTACGTTTTCTTCATTATAATCGATAACATCTGCCTATTGTTCTGAATTTTGTTTTGCCTCAACAAATTAATTGTGTGAAGTGTTGCGCTTTTATTTATTTATTCTTATGACTTAGACTTTATGTCCTTCAGGAAATTATTACGAATGTTTTATAACACTAAATTGGGCCTTCAATTCAAAGGCTATTTGAACAGTAATTTAATTTAGTGATTAAAAAAACGTTATTTTTTCCTTCTTCATAACTGCCCTTCTTGCAGTTTTCAGAGTCAGGTGTAATAATTCAGATTCGTTTCAAGAACCTGACAAAATGTTTTCAATAAATACGGTCTTACAGTTACACCAGATCTTAGTCCTGAAATAGGCCGCAGGAAGATAAAAAAGACTCACCGCTAAAGGTGGACAAACCACGAAAAATAAGGGTCACCTGCAGCAATGATGAGGTAGAACAAGTTCTTGCTAAAGGCCGCGCTGCATGCGTCTCTCTGATATTCAACTTCTAAGTTCATGTTCAATGAGATCAAATACACAGAAACTCAATGATGAATAGGGATTGGATGCAATCCAGCGGCTGTTAAGATTTATATTTGGAGCTTTCTGAGCCAATAGGTCGAGGCACGCGGTCAAAAACAAACATTTTCCCACAAGGCCGACTAGGCTATTGTAATGAATGTTCACTTTGTCATAAATGGTGATAATAATGGTAATAATAATTCTAATAAATTAAGTGTATATATGGCAAAAACGTGTGCGCTGTTGTTTCCGTAAAATAGGCATTTGACTTTGCCTTGCCTTTGAGCAGCCATATCTTTACGCCTCTGTCTGCTGACACTGTATAGGTCAGTTGATATCAGATCAGAGTTGATGAAGATAAAGATATCCGAGCTGCTAATGCTGTTAATATAATGCTAATTAGCCCCTGTTAGTGCTAGATTTTCAGATGATAATGGGAGCTAAAAATAGAACTGTTGTAATATTATTGAGTAAACATAGACAAGGTTAAGAAAATAACGGTGCGGTCTGAATCTAAGAAACTGTTATATGGGCAAATAAAAGGACAAATAATTATCATTTTCCATATAAACGAATTTAGCAGTCGTGATTGTGTCCCCAATTATTTGACATTTGAAAGGCTTGCCTGATTTAGCCGTCTGTTCATCATGACAGCTCATTCTGCTAGGTAGCTATAAAAACTATGCTGCCTGCAACTATCACTTCTTATTTTTCGTTAAACAACTAAGCTATAAAGCCTATTTCCCATGGTAATTATTTTCAAATATTTATGTTGGGATTCAACTTTCTGTCCCATAATGTTTCGAAGCAGGTGGCATGGAAAAAACGAATGCAGTCTTAATTGAAATATTTTACTTGCTTTATTTCTAAAATACACTTTAACATAGATTAAACTTATGGCTGTTTTAACAACATTTCATTTCAAGGGCAAGAAAATAAAAAATAAAAACATTATTTACATGGTCTTGATATTTACAGGTGATATGAAAGATGCATGGCAACGGCATTATGGCTCCACGTGCTGCTTGACTGATGCAACCAATCCCACTGTTAATTGTACTGTAACGTGTCCTCGTCATTTCGAGATTGTCTTTGCACAACACAATACAAGCACTGCTGACTTGTCTCTTCCGTTATGTCCATTCATTGTTATTTGATAGTTTTTATAGCAGCCATCTCGGCTAGTAGTCCTGATGAGGGGTGTGCGTCAAACTGTGCCGTCGCAAGTCACAGTTGCGCCGAAACACCTTTCCGCAGCGGTCACAGCTGTAGGGCTTGATGTCTGTATGGGTAAGAAGGTGAGTTTTCAGGTTACTTCTTTGATTAAAGGTTCTTCCGCATGTGGGGCATTTGTGAGGAGATTCCTGTTTAGATTTAAAGCAAGCAAAGGATTATTCCCTTTAATTGTATAATAGGCTACTTGTGTCATATTTTTCAGTCATTTTTTATTATTTTACTGCCAATTACTGCCAAGAAGAATCATCAATTAATGTGAAATTGACGCTTAAATTTGACATAAGCCTAACTTGCTGGCTTGGATCATGTTTTGGTAATTGGCCAAATATAGGTTGTGACAACTTAATTAATGTCCCCAATGCATTTAGTAGGCCTATACACGATGCATATAGGGAAATTATGATTTGCATAAACTCTCTCAATTCACGGTTTACATTCATACAAAATATCAATATTATTTATAATGTTGATACCTTACCTGCATATGTAGGGTTTTATGGACGGCTAGAGTTCGAGATTGACAGAATCCCTTCCCACATTCTTGACATTTGAATGGTTTTTCCTTGGAGTGGATGTATCTGTAAAACAGGGTGACACATAATCACATTTCTGCTCGTGTAACGATGTGTATATAGCCGTTACAAGAACCAGTGGATGTTAAGGAGAAGGCTTCGTGGTGCTTAAAAGTACTTTAGCGCCCTCATGGAGAAGACTTTGGGAATAGGTTCTCCAGTAGAAATTATAAGGAATAATAATAAAACAAGGACTTTTAATTGCTTCTTTCAACAACAAAAAAAACACTATTTTGAATTGGGGAATGTTACTCGTGATGAATACATGTTGGAAATAATCAGTTGATTCAGTTGATTGCAGTGAGTCAGTCACGTTTAACAGAATCGCTGGCCTGAATAACAGATTATGATTCTTACCTATGGTCCCTGAGATGATCTTGTCTTCTAAAGGCCTTGTGGCAAATATCACAGGTATAAGGCCGCTCATCTGTGTGCGTCCTCTCGTGGATGAGAAGGTTGTAGGACTTGGTGAAATGCCTGCCACAGAACTTGCAAATAAATTCCTTTTTAGTCTTGGACGGAAGCCTCCCTCGGGTGGGTTTTCTGTCCGGGGACAGCTTGCTCAGCTCAGAGATCGTGCCCCCAAGCCCCGCTGTCAACTTAGCAAGATCCGCAGCCTTTGGTGGGTCCTCCTGAGTGGCAGCGATGGCAAGGTTAGCAAAGTCAAACCTCGGCCTGTCCTTGTGCAGTGCGGGTATAACGTGCGCAAGGGCACCGTGTTTTGCAGGGTGGAAGAGGTGTGCTGCAGCTGCGAACGGTAACGCAGGGAAGGGGAATCTGGGGTCCACCAGACCCTGGGCTGCCATTTCAGTTATTGTAGACCTCAGTCCTTGCATGTGCGGATACCCCAGTGTCCAGTGGTTCATGTGCATGGTCTGCAATGCACTGAGGCCATACAATCCCTGGAGCTGGTCGACGGCAGCGGGGAAAGTGTTGACAGTCTGCAGGAAGGAGTAGTTGGTCAGCTGGAGGGACGGGTGCAGAGGGATCGGCGCGGGCAGGGCTTTGCTTCCCATCGCGGCAAAGGTCGTCACAGCACAGGCCTTAGCAGAGGACACAGTGAGGACCCTGTCCGGGAAAAGGAAAAAAACACAGATTAGCTCTGGGTGAAAAACAAAACAAAACAAAACAAAACACACAAAATAGAAACAAGTAAAGTAAATGTTTTATTAGGCTATACAGCCCAATATCACAACAAATGTCCCAAATGGCTGTAGCCTATATCATAACAAAACACAAATAACGACTGATATAAAGTGTTTCTTCGTATTGAATTTTGTTCAAGAGTCCACGTGCTATTGAACAATTTAAACGCAAAGCAAAGCGGTCCTGCAAATCGTGACAAGCACGTCATATTCACCTGTCCAATAGGCATTTAGAAAATAATTGGTGCAGTTGACACTATACTTGTAAAACAATGTAGCGAATGCAAAGCCAGAATATTCGAAACTGTTGAAATCTTGTCAGGGGTGAACAAACCTAGTGTTATTCCTCCACGCGTGTGACTCAGAATAAAACAGACCACAAAAATGTTAGCTTTTAACCACAATTACCTTTATCTTTATTGTAAATACACACGTATAGGCCTACTCTTATTGATGGTGGGGTTAGACTATTTCACAATATGGACATGAGAAGTCAACAGGCCTACTTTTTGCTTCCAACTGCCCTGTATGGCACGTCGCCCGTCAACAGGCCTATATGGCGAACAACTTCCAAGTTCTGCAGGCCGACAGTATGTCAATTAAACACATTTAATAAAGCACTACTCTGTGATCACAATGATCACAATGAGAGTCAAACATATGTGTGTGATGTGTGCAATGCATGCATATCTTGTGTATTGGCTGGCAGCAAGCATGTTTTGAAGTTATTAGCCTATGCTTTGTCAGTAATCCAAAAATAAGAGTCTTGTTTTTATTGTAAATAATATTGTAGCATATGTATGTCAGGCGGTAGGAAATTATATTAATAGTAGGTATATTCTGTAATTTAGTTTGACGCTTAGGTTCTGAAGTGTAATTTTGTACCGGTGCTCCGATAAGAGAACGCAAAGATATTTTGTGTGAGTTATTTTAGTTAAGTTGTAAAATGTTATATGCTTACATATTTCTTTATTTTCTTTTCCTGAGTCGATTGTTACTTTGCTCTTGCCTTTACAGACTAGACTGGGGTTTACATGTAGCCTAAATTCGCACAGGTGCAATATAAGTCAGCCGAGCTGATGCTATTTGAGAAAAAAAGACAACAGCTAATTCTATTTTCCTTTCAATAACCTTTGGACTTATTTTCGCCTTGCGATAGCGAGTGCACTGCCTCTCTGTGCACGTTCCCACAATCTTTATACATTTTTTTTAAAGCAGGTAGCCTAATTCAGTGGTTAAGTGGATTTCAGGGAGTCTCTATGTTCCTTTATGGGGGTCTATATTGACCCTTACAAGTCCAACTTTTGACAGTATACAAATGGAACAAAATGAGGGTCCATTTGGTTCCATTTGTAGCTACACTGTCAAAGTTAAGGGGAGACCTTCAAATCTCAAAGTTTCAGAACTACTGGCCTAATTCGTTTAGCATTTCTATAAATGATTACAATTTATTTTGTTTTCCCGAAAGCGAGGGCCACTGCCGTTTCCAGCAATGCGAGCTGCCGTGGACAGTTAGACTGACGACCCTGCGAAACAAAATCTTACCCCCAATAAATAGCTGCCAAAGGTCACTCGCACCGAGTCCTGCTGTGTATCAGTAATCCACAGTGACTTGAAGCGACGAGCTCCAATGCAGCCTCTGTAAAAGTTTTCCAAGTTCGTCCATGAAACTTTCACGCATTCATGCAGTGAAGGCAACTCTGGTGCTGGACTTTGCGCGCAGCTTGCAAAGATGAGAAAAGCTGCGAGAAGAGATCAAGAAGTGATCGCTCGCTGTGGAGTTGCAGCAGCCGCACGGCAGCGTGTCAGTCTGTTCCAGTGCGCAGTGCTCGGAGCTGGGCTGGAGTGAAGTGTGCGTAATGAGCACAGGTCCTTCACTTTTCAGGGCTCCGGGCACTGTGCGCGCTCAGCCCGCCCTCCGACACGCCTTCTCCCCGTGATTAACTCCAATGTTCTTCTCTGTTT
This sequence comes from Nannobrachium achirus, assembly GCF_963921795.1. Lineage (NCBI taxonomy): Eukaryota > Metazoa > Chordata > Actinopteri > Myctophiformes > Myctophidae > Nannobrachium > Nannobrachium achirus. The sequence continues at coordinate 52,533,462 of NC_137811.1, forward strand.
ATTTGTGTTTGGATAGCAACTACGGCTCTCTAGACCAGAGAACGGTGTTCGGCTCAACCTGCCTCACTGACACTTTTCATGTCCTATAGCCCATTGGTTCCCAACCAGTGGGTCGGCACTCGGGACCCATTTGTGGGTCGCTGACACATTTTCATGGGTCACGAGTAAATGTCAAAACTAAAAACTAAAGAAATCATGAATGAAAAAAAAAAAAAAAGAAAAAAAAAATAACCATAATGATTTTTCTAAAGAATGGGGCCTCATAAATAAATACAATTAAAACAAAAATACAAAGACTTTAACAAATGTTATAGTGAAAATAGCCGATCTTCAAGCTCACAAGACAGCCTGAAGCAACACGTTGTGAGCTTGTAGATCTACTGTTTTGGGTGCCGGGCAAACGTCTAATCTCTCTTTTGGGTCTCGACCAAAAGTTTGGAACCAGGAACCACTGCTACTTTTTTTGGGAGTCATCATTGGAAGCGAAGAGAAACGCAGCGAAAAGGAGAGACGTGATCAATTTTGCAATCCACGCTTTTGCAACGTGCTTTTGGACACTTGAGTAGCTTACAAGACTTTAAAACCAAAGCCTATTGCGTAAATGGAGGGCACATGTAAGAGCCACCACATTAAGTCGTTTTATTTCATTGCGGTAAGAGTAAAAATCCTGAGGTCTGCAGTCAGAGAAAAACATCCTCAAATCATCAGCATGGTGAAGAAATGCACAGTAAACAGCTAACAATGTTTTAAGATTTTTGGATGGTGGGCTTCACTTTCTCACAGTAGAGTAGCCTATAGGCTGTATCTTAAGACACACTTTGTAAAATAACATTTAAAAGTAATAAATTAAATAATTATACTATAATCAATAGTTTTATTTTTGCAATCTAATAAGGCATTAAGGCTATTAACAAACTTGTATTACCTTTCTTTTGTTTTATGAGTGACCTTAACTAGTCCACCCTTATATCACGATAAATAGGCATATTTTGTGTGTTTGAATGTTTTATTAGTTTTTTGGAAGAAACAACAGTACAAAATATTACTACAAGTGTAACAAGAATAATACATAAACGTCCAGTTTAATCCAAATGGCAAATTTTGTATCTCATCATTTCTCAAGCCCTTGCAATCACAATCCATTCGGATTTTGTTTGAATTGTTTCAACACATTCATAGACATATGAGTCAAACACATTTCTTGCGCATTTTGTCCTGCAGAACAAATGTTTCCATAATGTGTCCGATTACGATTAGAATTACAATTCAGGCAATCCTAAACAAGATAGCCTATAGACTATAGCCTATAATTTTGTCATTTTCTAAATTCATGAATGAGTTTATTTCATAACTCATAAGAATTGTGATGAAAAATGTAGAGTGTATTTAACAAGTAGGAAAAGTCGATTGTAATATGGGCCTACTATTGTCAAAGAGAAATGTCAAAGTACAAAGGCGAAGGCGTGCTTTATTGTAGCTGTGACAATATTGCATTCTATTAGGACATTTTTAGGAACTAATTTTCCAGCAATAATATAATACACTAAAGCAATCGAAGGAAAGTTTCTGACTTAAGTTTGAATGTGTAACATATGTAGGTCTACTTTAATGTGACCTTAAATAGGACAGACGGGTGGCATTTCTCCAATCTGCAGTTATTCACCCTCGGCTGAGGAGAGCTTCTCCGCTGACTGCAGGTCTGCAGCGCCGCTTATTGGGACATTAGTGAAACGACAGTTTTGAGAGACGCATGGTTCAAAAAACGGTTCTAAAGTTGTTCTTTGCAGTTTGCCGCTACACATTTACTTTTATTGAACGGATTGAGACTTTTTCTTGACACGCTAATCTCAAAATATGCATTTAGGCCTACAAAAATAAAAACTAGCTATTGTAGCGGTGAATATATCAATATCTTAAAATCCAATGGAATATGTACTGTATTGACACACATTTTAGTACAGGCTATTATTTGAATGAATATTAGTATGAAATATGCCGTTATGTCGTCTACTTGATACAACAGCATTCTCGTGTCATAGGCCTAAGCAGGAGTTTTTCTGTCCTCAAGCATTCGTCAAGCAAGTAGGCCAAGTTAAATTAGACAAGATAGTTAATAATCAAATGGGTGCAAAGGGCAAGATGTCTATTCTTTTCGGTCAGATAATTTTAGCAGCACTAGGGAAAATTACCAGCTTATTTTTAAACGATTATTTTTCGTTTTGAAATCTGGCTAGGCCTATATGAATGCATGGTGAATAGAATGTCTTCCAACAACATAAAAGAAAATGCTTTATGGTTTCCGTGGTGGCTAACTAGTAGTAGCCTAGATAAAATACACCATATATGCAGATTAAAATAAACGCAACCCCAACAACTTTGCATTTAAAATGTCAATTGGACAGTAAAATCATCAGTGTTAAATTTACTATAGGAGCTAAACTTCACACTGAGAAAACCCTGTAAATGTTTAATCAGACTGATTCAGACATCCTATACAAAAGCTAAATCTCTGTAGACTAACAACAACTTGCCTAATCATACAGGCCTATGGTTTTAATTTGCTTATACTGGACAAATAATAATGTTTTTTTGCCAATCTAAATTACCCTATTGGAAAACATGATCAAGAATTAAGAGGGGAAAAAATGACAAATATCAATTTCCTGTGGTAGGCTACCAGCTCGAGAGTAGGATACAGTTTGAATGCTACTGTGCAACATACCCTGCCATGGTATGATGGTGACACAGATACAAGTCCAAGTGCATGCATGCATGGTGTTTGACATCTAGGATCATCAGGGTCTCCTTTCAGCTCTGTAGGCCTATATACATTAAGCATTTAGTTGTGTCTGAGCCCGGGGTTAAAGTCGTGCCCCTGCCCTATGAGCCCCTTCCAGGCCAGCCGCCATTATTCTGTGATAATATGACTCCCAGAGAGTATCAATGTTGCAGCTCAGTGCAGCTGCCAAGTCTGTAATGGCCGACACCCTTCTCTCAATAACACTGAGTGACAGTGAAGAAGCAGAGATGTTATACTAACAGGGATTTTTAAAATGGGCCTCTAAACTTAAATCTGTAATAGTTTTGGTCCAAAGCTTGAAATACAAAACTCTACCCCCAATTTGTCACAGCAGTATAGGCCTAATATGTTCAAAATGTTTCCTGAATATAGATTGTGTCTTTCGAAATGCTCGGCAACATATATGTAGCCTACAAGTATGCTATGTATTCTCCAATTGTCTCATAGGTTATTAATAATGCACGTTGAAATTATTATATTCTGTTCTGCCTTTATGATGTAGCCTATGTATGTTCCCAATGAAAGAACACTATGCAGTCATGCACCTGCAGTTCACATTATAATGCTTCACAGAAGGCATTTTGTGTAAAAATCTCTATTCTGTAATCCATATAGTTTGTTGACATAAGGGGTTTTCAAAGGCAAAGTAAAACCAATGGCACTTTGATCTACACTACAGACATTCCCCGAAGAAACAATATTTAGGCCTAACACCATTTTAAAATGTAATACATAGGCTATACAGAATGTTCAATATTGTTTTCATGATCAAAAGGCAAACCAGCTAAAAGAGGTTCACGGAACGTGTTTCGTCCTTAATTTAAGATATCAATGAGTTATGATATGTTGTTGTTCGCACTACTTTTTAATTACAACATAGGCTACTGACTCGAACCACCACTCTGAAATACTCACATTTACAGTCTTCGGTTCTGTAGTGTAGACTACAATGCTGGTGTTGGGAGTCTGTGGAGTCTGTGTCTCTGTTTCTTTCTGTGTGTATTGCACTATGCAATGTGTCATACAGGATGTCAGGACCACGAGTGCAGGGGAGGTAAGCCCCTCACCTATACCCATCCCTGCTGTGGTTTCGAAGGCCCCACATCCTCACCTACTACCATCCTGTCCCAGCAACAACAGCTATATGCTGTTTGTTTTTTTCTTTTCACCTCAAACAGACCCATGTCATATTTTCCTTCACCATAGTCTCTGCTTTTTATGTTTCTTTAGAAAGTTGCTAGTATGGGAAGAAAATGAACTCAGTGATATCCTGCAGTGCAGTGCATGCATGCATATTTTGGCAATATGTTTTTAATCAATTCAGTGGGCTACATCTGCTATTCTTATTAAAATGATTAAAAACTAAAAATACTATAATAACAAACTATACAAAATATTGAATTACGAGGGGATTTTAAAATGTTACTGTAATTTAATTTAGCATGATAAATTAATTAATTACGTCGTTTTCTTTTCTTTTTTTTCTTCTTTTTTTTTGCGGGCCTACAACACAAGACAGGGTGACCTACAATGGATCCACCCCCTAACTCTATGGGACCCCATAGAGTTCGGGGCTCTAACCCCATAGCCTTCTTCTTATAACTCTATGGGACCCACATAAAAACAGCATTTACGGAAATAATGCTCAGTAGCCTGCTCCTCCCACTCCAGTGATATAACGGTTTAATACCAAAAGGGATCCATTGGGTGGGGGATGGATACTGCTGGGCTTTGAAACCAGAAGGCATCAGGGCGTCATACTAAAAGTAAACGAAAGTTAACTAAGGCATGACATCACAAAATGTCTCATCCGGAGAGTTTTTCAAACTCTGATGAAGTGTGTGATCTGAAAATGTCATGACAACAAACAGGCCTACTCAACACAATACATCTGATCTCAGCTGTTGAGTCTAAGTGATCAGCAGGGAAGTTGGAACCTCGTTGATTAACTTTGGTTTCGACATTGATATGATCGACGTTCAGCAAAAGCAAAAAATGACCTGTTGCTATTTGTGATGAACTGATGATTGATTGATTTATGATTGCTTGAATACTTTATTAGAAGTTTGATCGGAGGAGACCCGTTGTTGTCTTCACCCTCCCAATGAGTACTATGGGGATTAGCAGGGATGGGTCTAGCGTAGAGGGAATGGGGGGATTGTCTTTTAAATTGGGAGGGGAGAAAATGTTTTATTTTATTATCTTCTATGGGCAGGGTTTCTCTTCTTTATACTAAATGTGTACGTACCGTGATGGCCTCAGATCTCGTGCTAATTTGTACCAATGATTACTGTGATGGGAATGGGACTTGGGGTGTCATCAATATGTGTATGTACCTGCCTCATTATGACACTGTACTTTAATAAAAAAAGATTTGAAAAGAAGAAAGAAGTTTGCATAGGAAAAGGTACAGGACAAAACCTACTACAGATCACTGATACAAGGTCAACTAAAAGTCAAGACCACAAAAAAGCTGTTAGGCTTGTTTGCATTAGGGTCCCTTTCCCTTTGTACTCAATTCATACAAAAAGTCATCATGTATCCCTTTCCTTTGTTGAGCAGGATTGCCCCCTATCGGCACAATAATGCTATAGCAGCTGAATTGCCATCGGCAACATTCTTGTTAATTGTTAAATTATTTAAAACCCACTAGGCCTGCTTCAAATTACTATCTCAGTTGCAGAATTGGATTGAATCTAATTAAAACATATAAAGCATTTCATTTGAATGGTAAATAATAAACAACATTATATTCACTGTTTTAGAACAGCCTGACCTATATGAACACACACACACACACACACACACACACACACACACACACACACACACACACACACACACACACACACACATTCTGTAAGGTGGTAACAGGTTATGACATGGCCTCTGAAACCGGGTAGCAACTTTTTCTGATCTTTGATCAGAGTGGTCTGCCATGCACTTTCATGCTATAGCCTACTCAACTTGTATAACTGTTTCTGTCCTCTCCACATGATGTATCTTTAGGATGTATGGTCTTTCAAATCCATATGACAAGACCAGACGCAATGAATTGAAGCCTATATTAGATGCGCACAATACATGTGTGAGTGTGAGAGTGTGTGTGCGCGTGCGCGCGCGTGTGTGTGTGTGTGTGTGTGTGTGTGTGTGTGTGTGTGTGTGTGTGCGCGCGCGCGCGCGTGTGCGTGTGCGTGTGAGTGTGAGTGTGTGTGTCTGTGTGTGCGTGCGTGCGCAAGCGTGTGACTTTGAATGCATGACATATGTGCGCTTGTGTGTGTGTGTGTGTGTGTGTGTGTGTGTGTGTGTGTGTGTGTGTGTGTGTGTGTGTACAGTATGTCTATGCCTATGAGAACAGTGGGTGGGAGGGAGGTGGGTGAGTGGGTCGGGTATATACAGTACATTCCTCTGGTCCCATGCGTGATCTCTTCTCCATCTGCTGTCCATTGCCACTCTCTTCACTGTTCTCCTTCCATCTGTTTAACAGGGCTCGGCACCTTTGCGTGACCAAACGCCTTGCTCCCTGCAACGTCATCCACTTCACCAGAGAGGCATAAAGAGGAAAACCGCCATGATATCGTGCTCCTTCAGCCAATAAAACCCACAGTTAATGTTGCTCAAGCCCAGCATCAAATCCCATTTGTCAGCAAATAGCTTCCTCCCGTTGTCTCCACTGTCCAGGCACTTCTGTGGTTTCCTGTCCCGCTAACATGCCCTCTGTAGTCATATTTTGTCTTCTCTGATGTCGAGAAGGCAGAATGGAGAGGTATAGAGTAGAGAAGATTAGGGGATCTTTATTTGATGTCAAATATGCATCAGCTTGTGTCTGCAAGCCCTCTGACCATTGCTACCTTAAAGTTTCAATGAGCTTATGGAGATGGCATGAATGCTTTTGTATCAGAAACTTACAGAAATGATGGTCTCCAACATCATCATCCTCTGTCTGTTCTGTCAATAATGTTGGGTTTCAACTGGTCTGTATCCAGCTGAAACTGTGTGACTGAGAGATGTGTGAATGCCTTCAGAGGTTACTTTGCAAGAGGAGGAGTAGATTGCAAACAACACAGATTAGGCCTACTGCCCAATACATAAGAAACGTAGAGAGGATATGAGGGAGTGCGAGAGACAGAGAGAGGGGGGTGTCTGTGTATAAAAAGCCAGCAGGTGAGCTGAGGGAAGTGAACAGAATCCTGCAAGTCCCAGGCTCCATTTCCTGCAGTGCTAAAATATAGGCAGAGAGGGCCATATCAAACTGTCTCCAGCATGTGCAACCCTCCCCCCATAAAGTCCCTGCATTTTTTGCATTGTAATGTGGCCATCATGAAAAGGGTATTTTCTCTGACTGTGGTAAGGGAGGGTCTTAATGGCTCAGCAGTGACAGAAGTGACCTGCTTTCCACTGGGGGGCATTCTCCAGATTCTGCTGCTCTGTCATATGTGAGGACTGTAGTGTTTCAGTCCTCCTGAGGTGGTGCAGGGTTTCATCAGATCACAGCCTTCTCCTTACATAATCACGATTAACGGCTGCCTCGTCTTTATTCTCACTGAGTGAGGTCCGATTGGCACTTCAGTCCACTGGCAGATCAAGGCCGCAACCCGCCTAAAATGACTACAAGAAGCCATCTGTTAAAACTGCTAATTCTGTAGTTGTTTCGGATACTTGCGTATTCGTAGAGCAACCGGTCATCCATCAAGGTCCCAGATGTGATTGCACTGCCTGTGGAATCTGTCTGTTCAGTGGGCACAGGTCCTCTTCCTCAGTGAATCTTCTATCTCATTGGCTCCTGCTCAATTGATGATGGATAGTAAAATCTGACCTGTCAGGCACCTGTTTCCCAGCCACGCTCAAGTGTTGTTAATAGGCTGACGAGAGACACAAACAAAACGCACTGGGGGGATAAATCAGAACAGGCACAGAGCGTCCCAGCGACTCTGTCAGAAGTAACGTTTTTAAAAGGGTCCAGTGACTGCCGCTACAGGCCGTAGCAAGATTTGGCTCCCCTTAGTCCTGTATGGTACCTGAAGCGAGATGGAGGGATTACATTAAGGACTGCTTAGAACGATAGAGGTTTGGAAGAACAGAAACACATGAAGAGCTGGTGGGATGGAAGGATGGTGAAACAGAAATGGAAGAGTGGAATATTAGTGGTGGAAACATGAAGAGATACGTTGATGGAAAGAGATGGTGTTAGGAATGGAGATCATGAGGAAGGAATGGCCATGGAGAACCATTTGTCCTGCTTACTAGGCATGTTGGAGAATAATGACCCCTTATTGAAAATTTCCTCTGATATTGTTGGATGAAAAATGAACAATGAAACAGACCCAGACTTTTTCCCACATCAACAGCATCAACAGTAACATTCATTCTGCGTGATTTCATATAATTTCTTTATTCCCCCGGCTTTCTTTCTCTCTCTCTTTGTGATGTGCCAGATGTATGCGCCGCACAAAGAGAGACAGGAAATGGCTTTCTACTTAAAACAAAAAAAGAAAAAAGAAAAAAAGGAGCAAACCCTGACACCGTTACAAGAAGGACCTGTAGCGGTGAGGGGCCAGCGGGATAGGCATAGCGGAATTCAGTTTTTGCAATTTTCATATGAATATGTCATAATGTATTGATGTCATTTAAATAACAATCATTGCAAGTTTAAGCTTTGCTGTTGTACTGAAACCTTCAGTGAGTCATAATGCTATCATAGAAAACTGAAACGTTTCCCTTCAGATGCTAAAAATATCCATGGGTGGCTGGAACCCAATCTTGTTGCTCCTCTCCCTCTCATTTTCCTCCCACTGTTTGAACTGAAATAACATTTATGAATGGATTCCTGTGTTATTGATAGCACTCTGTTCCATAGTGGTTTGAATTGATAGATTGAATGCCTGAATAGCTGCATTTAATGTGCAGACACACTCGCATGCCGCATGCATGCTTGTGGATACAAACACACTCATGTTAAGTGCATTGCGTATACTGTATGGGCACAACTGTACACACGCACACGCACAAACTTGTGCGCACATGCGCGCACGCACACGCACGCACACACACACACACACACACACACACACACACACACACACACACACACACACACCCACACACACACACACACACACACACACACACACACACACACACACACACACACACACACACACTCTGTTAAGGGTAATATCCACAGGTGCAGTCTGGGGACATTTCTTTTGCTCTCTCATCAGTCACTCGTAATCACTTCCCTTCCAGCCCAGTAAATTGACGTCTTTTACTGAAGCATTTATAGGGATGCATGTTCACAACTTGCAGTCAGGGAAAAAAGAAATCTGACCACCACTAGGAATACGTAATAAGCTTCTGAATACATTATTTACAGTCAACTCGCAGACAGGAAATATTGTTTTATAAACGTCTACTTGATTTCTGAAATGTATTTGTGCTTTTAATAGGGTTTTAAGCTGTTTACGACATACGGGTGAGAGTGAAGTTATTGGTCAGGAGGGGGGCTCTTGGGCGGCTGTGGATATTGGCAGGTTGTAAGGCTCCACCAAACGTGGTCCTGGGGAGGTCCCAATGACCTGTTTTACACCAACACTGGCGCTTTGTCGTAAAACCAGGGGGAAGTCGAGTCACAGCTCGGGTATTTGTTTGAAGGCGATGGAAAAAGTCCTTCTGTGGCAAGAGCATACTAGTGTTGTGTGCTGCTGTGTCTGATGGGAGTGGAAATACTCAGAGAAACAGGCTGCTCTGTCTGTCTTTAGATTGGTGCCCAGGTTCTGGTAAAATACTCCAGTACCACAGAGGAAAGTGCTGCATTCCCCTCTTACTTTTTTGGATGGAAACATTCTCTAGTCACTGGTGTTTGAATGGCGTAATTGGACGTTCAGGGGCTTGCAGAGAGAGGTGTGATGTAGTGTTAAATCTGCTCACAAATAACATATTCCTCACCTCTGTGGAGGTTCAATTCGCATGCCACACCACTCCCACTTCTATTGCTATGTACTTTTTTTAATCAATCCTGTAGGCTATGAAACAGGTGAAAAATACTGTTGGTGCGGTATGAAGCTGTGTGGCAACAGATCCAGCAGCCATTAATATTCACCTTGAAGCTCTGAATTTTACCTGTCACATTCACACACAAAAAACATCTCTGCAAAGAGTGCCTAGTGCAGCGTACCGGTACGTCAGAGTGATGGATGGTGGAAGTGTGTTCCAGGATTATGTTTTATGAAAGTTAAAGGGCTCTGGGGTTGCTCTGTGAAGCACATAATCCCAGTCAAAGTGCTGGGCTGGATGGACGCAGGCTTTATTATTAAACACCTATGAGAGGTCCTGGAGCTGGTGTGGCCGTCTCCACATCCAAGTTAACACTCTACGGCTGCTCCGATCACACGTCCTTGCCATGTGGGCATGACATTAAAATAGCTCTCAAACCCCCACTTATGCCATCTAACCATCAAATAAGAATTGCACTATCATGTCGTCACTGTCGGGCAGAAACCTTGTATATCTCCATATTTCAAATCATCATACAAGACTGTCACACAGAAGTAGTGAAAACCGCAGACAATTTTTAAAATGATAAATACAAAACAAACGTTCAAAGAGTAATCTTTGACCGTCTTTAATTGTATTTTCATGTAATTTCCTAGTGATATCTACCGTATTCAATGTTTTCTATGTTTCTATTCATAAGGTGATTTTTTTCCTTTGAGGTAAGAGTGAATGAGGAAAAAAAAAAGTAATACTTTTGGCAATATGTTTTAGATTTGATGGTACAAGCGAGAATTGCCCATAAATGATGTGGTATTGATTTCACATGTGTAGGAGGAGTACCAGGGCTCCTAGGAGGGGAAGGGGGATGCCGTCCCTAAGCTCTGAGCATGGCTCTCTCTGACTGGATGTGCAAAGAGGGCCTGCTAGAAGCTCCAGGGGCCCTGGGGCCTGGTTCCACGGCCCTGGGAGCTGTTAAAAAAACTATAAAAGCTCCACATCCACAATTATTCGGACTTCTAGATTTATAAATCTCCCTTAATGCTTATGGTAGATGTATTACTGGTTTAAACATGGAAATTGATTGCTGCTCCCTTGGTAACAGTGCACTTGGTAATTATAAATGAACCAATAAATAAAAAAGGCAACAGATTTCTTTTATAGATTCTGGCACAGTAGACATGGTAGTATGGAGTGAGCTTGACAGGTCCATGTGTAACAAATTGAAGTGGAGGGCAGTGCCGTTTCTCCAGTAGAGCAATGGGTGTGAAAGATATTCAAGAGAGTGGAGATGTTTAAAACATCCTCATGCTCTTCAAGGTTAGAGTTCATGTCTAGACAGTTTCCTGTCAAAAGGGATCAGCCATGCTCAAAAAGACCTGCGTTTTTGTTGCCATGACAACATGTCATATCAATGTCACCAATTTGTGGATTGCCTGGGCAAGATATGGAGAGTTGATTATGCTATACTAGAGCCAAATAACGATATTGTCTCTGCCTGTGTATTGAACTTAATTAAAATTGTCGTGTGTAAGTGGTGGTCTGACATTATGAATGTGATGTTACTCACACACTTGGTGAAAGAAATGTCATGACCATGACAATGACATCTGTGGCGTATAATATATGTATATATATGTTACATCACACTTTACAAACGTAACACATGCCTATATGGAGACCACTTGAAATTGGATTTTGAAAATACTGTAGGTGTGAAGGCCTGAACATCTAAAAAAATGATGCTTACTGGTCTGTAAAAAGTACAAATGGAACCAAATGAACCATTTAGGTTCATTTGTACACAAGTCACATCAAATGGGGGGGTCATGGCCTAATGCACATCAACCTGGGGGCCCTTTAAAAAGGTTGAGAATCACTGATCCAGTCAATAATAACTGCCAAGACTTGACAAGGCTTCACTGTAAAGCCCAACCTGCTATTCTATTGCCAATGGCCGATTTATACTTGCACCATTTACCATTTTACTTTATTGTATGAACACATGCACTCATCGAAAAGAACTATACCTTTCAACTTAAAATCTGCTCTTTTTGGTGAGTGACATGGTTGTACGATGACGTATTAGATTAACGTCTTTAGCTAGTGGAACAGAATCTATGAAGAAGGCGTGCATTGCAGAATAGAGCTACACCACATGGATCCCCAGCTACATCCAGCTGTCCTGGGGAGCTGGAAATGTTTACCATGGTCCACATGGCTAATTTGTGTGTTTTTATTTAGCCGTTGTGTATCTGGGATTTCTTTTTTTGGTGGGGGGTGGGGGGTGGGAGGCAGCTACAGTCAACAGATGCTGTCAAAGTGACCGCAGGAAGGAAGCAGAGACAAATGCTCCTCATTACAGCGCTGACTGCAGCCCAGTGGCCCAGTAACCATCAGAAACAAACTCCATGTTTATGCCTCTGCAGCTGGGGATCAGCTGATGCTCACTGGCTTGCAATACAACGAAAAGCCTGTTCAGTTCTTCATTGCTAAGTTTGACGAGGAATAAGGTGCAGTGCAGTGACCTTTTTTGAACCAAGGTGACATTGAATGCATGATGGGGGGCTACAACAAAGACCCCCGCTGTAGCAACAGTTGACCACAGAGGGCTTAATTTAAGCATAGTTACATTGTAATTTCAATGCAACTGACTTTCATGCGATCATGCCAGAATGTATTAGCTGGCAGTTCTGGACACTCCCAAGTTGGATCTTGCTCACAATGTAATCCAATGAGCCCAACCACATCCGCAGGTGGTCAGGCTCACATTGTCTGTACTTAATCAAGTCACATGGTGCATATTAGCAATATAAAAAGATGCGTGGGAAGAGCATGAAAAATGACATGCAGACATTTAAACAAATAAAACACAGCCCCAGAACACATTATGTACAGGCCAAGTCAAATACCCAGAGATGTGAACTTGTGATCAGACATGACACTTACTGTACACTGCAGTATGGGCAGTGGTTGGTTAGAGATGAGTTACTGTACTATGTCTGTGATTGTCACTAAATGCATCCTGGCTTGATGTAATAGCAGTCCCCATGGAGTCATGCAGTGGAAGTGTCAAGTGTAACAGTGGTTTGGATGTTCAGTGATTATTTTAGCACTTCAAACAATAATAGTAAATTATATACTGTTCTGGGTTGTTCTCTCCAAATGTCCAGCTGGCTCCAGCCTTCCTTTACGAAACAATGGAAGGTATTATTATTCATTATCCCAATTCTATGTCCATATACCTTGTAAGGCATGCACTCTATACAGTGCTAAGAGTTCATCCATGTGCTGTTTGTTAAAGCACATCGAAAGGGAAAGGAAAAAGAAACCAAGGCCTGCTCCTTGCTGACCAAATTAACAGCACAGAGCTGCGTGTCCATTGGGGTGATTTCATTGGGCTGTGAAACCAACATGAGCAATGTTCCTGACCCCAATCAGGAGTCAGACAGCGGTGCGGGGGTCACCAGGGGTTATACAGGGCCCCTCTGGATGGACAGGCAGGGAACTGTAAACCTGGAAGACCAGGAGCCCAAACGCTGCATGTTTACCTCGCCGCTTTTACGAGTGATGTCACCAAGTCGTAAAAAGATACAGTACTCGGCGGCCCTGTCCCTTTGTTACTGTTTAAGAGAATAAACAAGGGCTAAGTGCATGGAGAGAGATGGAAAAGAGAGAGAGAGAGAGAGAGAGAGAGAGAGAGAGAGAGAGTGTATTGGGGGGGGGAGGTAGCAAGCTCCTCTGGTGCATAGTGTGTCCAGCCAGCTGAAGTGGACTGCTGGGATCTGTAATGGTCCAGGTGCTGCTGCGTTCAGTCCCGGCCTCCGCCAGCCAAGCCTCGCTCACTGGTGATGAGGGAGATCCTGACCATAAATATCCAACTTTTTGTACGCGCAGGGCTTCGATAGCAACAAAAACACCAACCGTTAATAATCCATCTGGGCCTTCACAACCTGTGTGAACATGTGTGCATGAATCTGTATTGGTGTTTGTGCTGTGTACACATGCTGTGTGTGTGTGTGTGGAGCGCGCGCGCGCGCGTGTGCGTGCATGTGTGTGTGTGTGTGTGTGTGTTCTTGTGCTGGCCTGGGAAATAGAAGATAGACTGAATCACCTCTGCTTCCTCCTCAGTCTCTTTCCCCAGAAATCATACTGAAACACTTGTCATTCCAGACCCTTCGGAATTTCATAAATATTCGACATCCACTCTATCTTTTGCTGTCTATCTCACCTTTTATGGCTTTCGTGTCTCAGCGAAAGGCTTTGTGGTATTGCAACAGCAGTTATACTTTACTTGAGTCACACGGCAATGTGCTATGTAAGTGTTGTAGTTTGTGTCAAGGCAATGAAACCGCTTGTGTTTTATGTGAGTGCTCGGTTCAGATCGCTGGGTGGTTGCTTGGGTTTTTAACCTATAGCTTCAGGGGACCGGGTTTGAGCCATGGTGGTGTAAGTCAGACTAAGCTCTTCCAGACCAGCTGCAAAGACAGAAATCTGACCAAATCTGGCCACTGAGAAGCTGTCAAGCTCTGTCTTTCTGGACTTCTGCATAGAAATAGAATTCTGCTGGAGAGAAGCCCAGCTGTAAAGACAGCAAGTCACGCTGCCAATCTGATTGTGTTGCATTGTTTCATAGCCTACAAGATCCCTTTTGCAGCACAGTTTGGCAGTTGATGTCATTTGGCTGCATGCAAAAGCATAAGGTCAAAGACAGCTGCTTAAGAAAACTTACTACTGAGATACATGTAGAGTGAGTATACTTTAAGCCTCTCTGATGTTTTGCTTTGAAGTAGCATTCTTCTGAAGAGATCGCTGTCTTCCTCTCTTGATTGTAGTTGTATGGCTCCCTGGCCTGGACTTTTATTAGCTTTTCCCGGGCCTCACAGAACTTGGCCCAACCCGGCTCTCCCCGGCACTTTCCCACTAATGAAGTGCATATTCTGTTGGACCGCTTGGCTGAGCCTGGTGCCTTGGCCATCCCTTAATGGGAATTTCCCCTCCTTCCCTCCATCACTGCCTCCCTTGCTGCCTGCCACTGCCACTCTGGTGTTTTTGATTGATTGATTGATTGATTGATTGAATTGATTGATTGATTGATTGATTGATTGATTGAAGGCTTTATTAGAAGTTTGCATAGGAAAATGTACAGATTCATGACGGTACAGTTCACTGGTACAAGGTCTACTAAAAGGAGATCCATGAAAAGACTAAGCTTATTTCAACAGGAAACCATTAAAGTATCTCATATAACATTGAATGACAGACAAATAGAACACAGTACTATGCAGTAGATATGTAAAGAAAAAAAGAAAACAGTAGGTCTATACAATCAGTAAGTACAGTATATACAATATATACAAGGAAGGGGCAGGTAACAGTAAGTCTAAACAATCAGTATGTACAGTATATACAAGGAAGGGGCAGGGAGGGTAGGGTTGGGCTAGGTTTTTACCAGTTGTGAACGGCTGCTGCCTGTAAGTGGTTTTTTAGGGCAATTTTAAAGGATGCTAGTGATCCACACTCCTTTATGGCCTTCGGTAAGGCATTCCACATTTTTGTGGTGTAGCAGAAGAACGAGTTCGACCCTTTCTTTGAGTTGACTCTGGGTTGAACGTGATCTGTGGCACTGCCTCTGGTGTTGTAATTATGGACATCCTTAACGTTTTTAAAGTATTTTGACAGGTACTTGGGTATCATAGTGGTGTAGTGTATCTTGTACACCAGGCCCATTGCAAGTTGCTGTACTCTGTCATCTACTCTGAGCCACCCCACTCTTAACTGGTGAGTAGCGGTGAGGTGAGTCTGATTGGGAAGGTTAAGCAGGACCCTAATTAGTTTATTTTGGGCTGTTTGGAGTTTAGTTTTTAGGGCTTGTGGGGCGTCACGATACCATACGTGGACTCCATAGTCAAAGAGGGGCTGGATTATTGCACCAGCTATGGTCTTCAGTGTGTTGAAGTTGACCATTGGGGCGATCCTCTGTAGGAAACGAGTTCGTTGGTTGATTTTTTGTATTACTTTTGAAGTCATCTTTTCGCTGGAAAGATTAGCTTCAAGGATACATCCTAAGTAGGAGATTTCGTTTTTTCGTGTTATGACCTTGTCACCCACTTTGATTGTGAAGTTCTCTACCTTTTTGAGGTTATGATTTGATCCAAAGAGGATGGACTCGGTTTTGCCCAGGTGAATTGATAATTTGTTGTCGTTAAGCCATGTGCAGATCTTACTCAGTTCAGAGTTAAGTGTCTTTTCAACCTGCAAGTGGTCCTTGCCCGAGACTAGGAGAGCCGAGTCATCCGCGAACAGGAACAGGAACAGGTTGCAGTCGCAAGCAGATGCCATGTCGTTCACGTATATTATGTGTGTGTGAGTCATGTCCTGGATAGCCAGGCATCAGCCAGGGGATGTTTGATTCATAGGCCTTTCTGACACTTGTTTGCCACTGTTGGAATGGCTGGCCGACTGGTTGAAAGGCTGACTTATTGACTGACTGGGTGCCTGGAAACTGGATAAAGGTTTAGAGGCTTAGGCTGACATTGAACTGTGAGTTGTGAGCAGTGTACAACTGTGTGTGTGTGTGTGTGTGTGTGTGTGTGTGTGTGTGTGTGTGTGTGTGTGTGTGTGTGTGTGTGTGTGTGTGCGTGCGTGCGCGTTTGTGCGTGCGTGCGTGCGTGCGTGCGAGAGAGCTAGAGAGAGAGAAAATGCAAAGGAATCACTTTCATATAAACTAAAATGAGTCAACAGGTGTCTGTTGTGTTTTGAAAAACTCACTCAGATCACAAAATGTGCTTGAAAGGCTTTGATGGATAGGATAACGTTTAGCATTAATGTGTCTAGTCTACTGTAGATATTGTACAATAAATCAAGCCTGAATTGACCTATAAAAAATAACACCTGATGGCTCATCACTGCAAAACAATTCAAATTGCACTGACTTGCCTTTTCATAACCCAGGAGATTTTCAGCAACCGTTACCTTGGAGGATCTTAATCACTGGAAAAAGATTCTATGTATGTTTTTGTTGCACAGCTCAACAAGGATGAGATAGCCTCGATCCTCAAATCAACCTTGAAGGGTCTGCAGTATCTGCATTTTATGGGGAAAATCCACAGGGAGATGAAAGCTGGGAACATATTCCTCAACAGGGAAGGTCATGCGAAACTGGCTGATTTTGGCCTGGCTGGACAGTCAACGGTGAGTTTTGATTCCACTGGGCCCTACACTCTCTAAAACTCTGCATTAAAAAAAATCAGGGAAAAAAAAGAAGAAATAAAAACAGGTCTCCCTTTGGGAATATAGCATATAATAATAATTTCTTTCCACATTGTTCTGACCACTATATTAGATTACATGTTCTAGTATCAAACTAAATGCTGGGAGCAGTAGTATTTGGTTTGAAGTGTTTATTTCCACAGTGAGTTAAGAGATTTATACAGTATATCTTTGCTTATATTTCATGTCTAAAGAATAATGGTTAGTAGGCAGCTCTCACAAAACATTTACAGCCCCTCATGAGCTTTTATCTTGTCAGAATCAGGGTGTACCTTGAGAAAGAGCCACACTCCAGAGGTAGAGAGAGATTATGTGTCTATGAGTACAGTAGAAGTCTTCAGTTCAGGCAGAGAATCTAGCTCCCATGATGAGCCTCCGTCATGTTTCCAACAGAAGTTTGTGGTTTGGGTGCTTGCTGCTTACTGAAGACATTTCACGTTTCCCACACTGTATTATCCCCTCTGCACTGCTCTGGTTTCTCTTGTTTCTCCATCGTGATTGGCCAGTGTCCCTCTGATCCCCCCAGGGTCACTCTCAGGGATCTCCTGCATAGCTCTCTGTGGATGCTTATCTAGTGGACTCGTCTCTGTGGACAGTGATCTGTACTGTGTGTAATGACAGAGGATGAAGTCAGGAGGACAGGCCGTGGTCTAACAAGCTCACAGAGAAATGAGAACGAGAACAAAACCTGCGTACAAGGACATATGGCCCAGTGCATGTACAGTACGTCCACGTAGCTGGAGAGAGATAGAGAGAGAGAGAGAGAGAGAGAGAGAGAGAGAGAGAGAGAGAGAGAGAGAGAGAGAGAGAGAGAGAGAGAGATTGAAAGGAGGAAATCAATCCATCTCCATCTGCACTCTGTCGTGAAGAAATGAACGTTTTTCTCTCTCTGGAACTCTCAGAGCCTCTCTAATCAGAGCTGGTGACCAGTGCCTGGAGGACCATCCACAGTCTCACAGAACCAAACAGCTGCAATTACCCCACCATGGCTGCTGCTGGCTGGGTGGTCTATGGAGTGCATGCTATACAGCATGCTCCCCATTACTTTACCTGGCTGCATTGTTTTACTTTTTGGACACTTAGCCATTTTTGCTAAGCACTTGATGATTTAAAGAGGGCCATAAAAACTCTGGGACCATGACCCTCCAGAACCTGGGTTGGCTGTGACTGGGCTGGGGCCGATGCTGGGCTATAGGTAGGGTGTTGGGATTTCAATTTAGTATGGCTGGAATATATATAATACAATAAACCATTTGGAACCCCAAGTTTAACATAACACAGAAATCGTTTAGAGAGAGAGAAAGAGTGGAGCGAGCGGGGCAAACCCGCTTCTATTCGCAGCCAGCGGATCTGTGAAGTTCATCAGGCGCTTCTCTGAAAAGACTGAGTGAAGAGAGAAACACTGGATAATGCTGCGTAATGATGATGCATTTTACAGGGTCATCCTCGTTTGGGGCCAGTCTCCATAGAGCCTATTTGGATGTCACACTAAAACACTGAATATCTCCTTTATTTTCCAATGCCAAAAGTTCCACCCTAGTCAATAGAAACATTACGCTGTATAATCCGGAGTGTTAATTAAACTCTGAGGGTGTACCCATAAGGGTCCATTTGGTTACATTTATTCTTTCTCAGACTTACGGGCCCATTTGATTCCATTTGTACATTCTCAGAGTTAAATTAACACTGAAGATTTTATACGTATACAACATGAGCCTGACGCACACTGGCAGCTTTCTCACTGAGACCACAGCATACTCCATAAAACTTGTGGTAGGAAGGGGGGCAGGAAAGCATGTGCCCTAGCTTGCTCTTCAATCAAACAAATATATAAATACAAATATATTTTTGTCATTTATAATTTGATCTAAATAACATAAAGACATGTTTACATGTTAAGAGAGTGGGTGGGAGGCGGCGGCCTGCAGGTTTTATTGGCTTTGTTATCCTCAAAGAAGGCGACGAAGAGAATGAGCAATCGCAACACTATCAGGACAGCCAGCATGGGAAAAAACTGTGTCACAAAGATACCACGATTAAGTTAGAGTGATAAACAAATGACGGCGATGGAGTTAAAATGTGGAGCCTCTTCATGTGGTTGAGGCGGTTGCACTTAGGCCTTACTGCTCTCCTATATCCATATGCAATCACAGAGACACTCTCAGCATGCGTTTTCTTTTATTAGATCGCATAAAGTAAACAGCCCCGGTGAGTGTTTTTGATAAATGCAATTTGCTGCTACGCTCTCTTCCAGGCTGCATCTTGTGCTCAGCCTGTTGTAAGTTAATTTGCCAGATCAACTGAAAAAATAGAGAGACATCTAATGGAAAACACTGCCCTGGCAATCCACTACACATACCGGTGGTTGTCTAAAGAATGGGAGCTCTTTAATGTGGTGATTGCATGGTTTCAGTTTGAAATTTAGTTTCCGTAAAAAGAACAAGCTTTTCCGCTGTGTTTTTTCCCCTATTTTATCCCTATTTCCTTTCATTTGTTGCTTACATTATCAGCTTTGTATTTTTTCCAAGGTACTTACTCCAAATCATCACTTACGTGATATAAACTCTTCCTCACCCTCCTTCCTCCCTCCTTTCTTTTTTTTCTTTTTCTGCGTTCCAATTGTTTCTCCTCAACCCCTGGACATGAAATGTAATTCTAGTTGCTGCAGCTGTTTTCATTGGGTGTCCAGACATAAATGTGTGCATTTGTGTGTGTGCATGCGTCCAAGTGTGAACAAGTAAAGTGCTACTAAGGTACCAGAAACTTCACAAATCTTGTCAACTCAGGAACAGTCCTGAATGGAAGGCGGGGAGCTTTGGGATGCAGGCTTGGAAAAATCAAAGCCATTGGGGCACCTGAGGGAGGTGTACTACTAGCACATGCTGTCGTTTTCATTTGTGGTGAGTTACGTCTGCTTAGGAACTGGGTTTGACACTGCTGCCGCACACTTCCTCTGTGTCCCCCTCCCTGTCTGCTGTGGGCACTGCAGACCACTACTGGGATCCTCAATGAGATGTTAGGTACACTTTCTAATCCTTCCCTTATGTTCTCAACTACTTTTCACCTTTTTAGGAAGTTCAAATTGTTTCATTCTAAAGCACAGCAGAACAGCAGAAGGCGAGACAATCTTTATGACAATCTGTGGGCAGGACTAATCTACAATAGCATGATGGTGTCGAACACAGAACTTTATGACCTTATGACCTGCGTCCTGCTGACTCATTTTATGTGTAATTCACATAAAATTAATTCACATAAAATTATATCTGAAACATAAATGTTTCAGATAATGTTTAAGCTAAGCTCCCCATCCCACAGTCATCATAAATTGTCACTGTTAGGTAATGTGATGGATCAACATCTGAATGCTATGCTTGTACTGTAAACGTAAATTATTATATTCTTGACCTAGTATTCCGATATCTATTCACACTGACATAGAGATGGAAACGCCTACATGCCACACACACACACACACACACACACACACACACACACACACACACACACACACACACACACACACACACACACACACTTGCATATGCACTATTGCACATGCACGCTCGCTCGCTCGCTCGCACACACACACACACACACACACACACTCTCACACACACACACACACACACACACACACACACACACACACACACACACACGTACACACGCACACGTACACACGTACACATGCACAAAAATGTTGCATTTCATCACATTCAGCACACTGCTCCAATCGATATGGACGTAGCAAGTAGTCCCAGTTATTTTCTCTGGACTGGACTGAGACCTTGTGGTGCAGGTCTAAGCATAGGTTATTGTTATTCAAGAGTACATTCTGGAATATTGCACATATCGATTGCTTTACGCCACAGGCCCTCTTGGCTCAGCCACAAAGCTTTTGCTGCACACTGCCAGTAGGCCTGTTTCTGCTACACTTATTTTTAATACAAGTATTACATGACTTTCCTCTCTCAAGGTTTCAGAGGGGAGGAAATAGCAGATTGAATGTAAACAAGATTAGCTTCCCTCTCTCGCGCAGTGGAGCAGGCCAGCTGCTGTTCCACACTGTGCCGTAAATCTCCCCGTCCGTCGCTCCTCAACGTGCTAAAGCAAGTTGGTGCTGGAATGAGATGTAACCCACGTACCGCTGTCACCGGCCACCAAAGGGGAAGGGTTCGCTGCCCTCCTTCTGTCACAGTGTGAATGATAGATTCATTATCAAGTATACATTATTATCTCTGCCAGACCGAAAGCAATGGGGGAGATTACGTTTTCATTTGTTACGCACACTGCCAGTAGGCCAATTATTTACCTCCATAAATACCCAGAAAAAATATTGTTTACAAGCTAAAAATGTGACAAGTGATGCTTTGATCAGTGTATTCATGTTTCGGTTCCCAGCACTGGCCAGGTTGTTGCGTGGGTGAAATATGCTCTCTCTCTGTCCCCCTCTCCCCCACTCCCTCCCTCCCTCTGTCTGTCTGTGTGTCTCTCCCACTCTCGCTGATCGATTTCTGGTGTGATGTAACACATAATCTCCCTCTCTCTCTCAATCTCTCTTTCGCTGATCAAGCTCTGGAAACAGAGAATGTTGCCTAACAACACAATGTGCAGTCATGTTAATTGTTGCCTAACAACACTGATTTGCACTACACCGACACATCAGGCTCCATAAATAGGCATACAGACGCACACACACACCACTACAGACAACCTGAACTTTTGATGGAAGTCAATTGCAGTCGGATCAGGCTGAAATCTTGACAAATTATGGAGTCATGACTCATGACATAATTCATTGATGACTGATGTCATAGACTTGCCCAAATATGGAGTGTCACCCAGCCTGGCCGAGATATGCATTTTAGTTTCCAAATGTTTTAATGCTGTAAAATAGTTGATTCTGACAAAGTAATATTTAATTTCAAAGAATTGCAATTCACATTATATGCATCGATGAAGGTCTTCTTCTTCTTCCAAAAAAAAAGAAAAAAAAAAACACGGCATAAAGACTTAAGTGGCTGGAAATCTTTCCAACACCTGAGCAAAGATTTAGCCGGGTGGAGCGGTGATCATCATGCATTAAAGAGATTTAATTTAACAACAACAAAAAAAGGTCGGCTCAGTTCACATTTCTGTCACTGAGAGCTTGACAATGTGCTACATGACTGTGGTCTGTATCTCCTGCTCTGTCTCTGTGTCACACTGTGCCGTGTCCTCGCCATTTTTCACGCAGCACTCGAGTTTAAAGACTTCAGTCCTTGGTTCTGTCTGCTCCCTCAGCCATCGAAAACTAAATATAGATTTGTTGCTCTTTCAGAATATAGTCCACCTGCCAAAATACACAGGCCCTGCTTTCTTAACCTTGAGCAGTGATCTGTGTATTTGGAGTGGAAGTGCAGCGAAAGGAGAAGCCGGGTCCTCAACATGGCTGGCTAAAAAGGCAAGGTAATGGCGTTGTCTGCTTGTGTTTTTGGAAGCTGTGAAACCACAGCAGGGAGCTCCCCTTAACCACTCCACTGTAACTCTATGCTATTACTCAGATTGGAGAGATATTGATATTGATTGCTGCTGGAATCCTATCCTCCTACCAAGCTGTGTTGTACTTACATAAGCAATCATCATTTCCATTTTTCTTTTCTTTTCTTTTTTTGTTCATAGTCTCTCGTCTGTCATGGAAAATTCTGGTTTCACTCAATTGAAAGAGAAATACAGCAACAATATTTTCTTTTAGAACATGAACATCCATAACACACAAGTCACATAGTTAA
Source organism: Nannobrachium achirus (assembly GCF_963921795.1). Classification (NCBI taxonomy): domain Eukaryota; kingdom Metazoa; phylum Chordata; class Actinopteri; order Myctophiformes; family Myctophidae; genus Nannobrachium; species Nannobrachium achirus. Next base: position 52,556,298 of record NC_137811.1, read on the forward strand.
GTGAGATCATACCCATTTAACCCCCATTCATCTTCACAAAGCTCCTGCATGCAATCAATTTATTGCGAGGTGAACTATGATGTAATTCTTACCTTGGCAAGGTTAATTTCATATTTATCAATCTTTATGTTGTAGATACCTTTGGAAAAGAACCTTAACAAAATATACAATTTTCACCACAACATAAAAAAAAAGAAAAAAAAGAAAAAAAAAGTACATCCCAGATTTTTACAGAGTTTGTCTATACAGTAATATAAGGATGTGTGTCTGTCCTTTAAAATGAACCCTAGAGTTTCTGTTTATTATCATACCTCCAGACAAGGTCCCCCTATGGGATATCAGCGCCATCTGGCGGCGCAACAGAGTAAAACTCATATCCTCCCGTACGAGAAATGTCATTTGTCGGAAGGGCTGTCAATCACAAAACGAGGGCACCGCCCCCGAGTGTATATAAGCCCTGTGGGCTATCATAACTTCCTCTTTCCGCACCTCTGCCTTGCAACTAGAGTGTCGCGAACTCAGCCATATAGTAATTAAATTCTGTAAAGTATAGCCTATAGCGACGGCTAGGAAGTCGGCCACTGGCCTTTATAGAATCCCTCCTGTACATTTCTCTTCTATCTTCTCTCTACAGTTCGTGGTTTTCTCTTCGTTTGTCTTTGAGTCTTTACCTTCTTCTCTGTACGCTCTGCCACGTGTTTCCCTGCCCTAGCTTAGCTTCGCCTAGCTTCGGTTAGCTTCACGATGGCGGCTCGTCGGCCCACGGTTAGCAGCCTGCTAGCCAGGGTCCCTAAGAAGTGCGGCCTTCCCAGCTGCAAAGGACTCATCGCCAACGAAGACACCCACCCGTTCTGCATTGTCTGCATGGGGGTAGGACACGCCTTGGCCTCTCTGTCCCCTCCGGCCCCGGCCACGGGGGTGAACTGTGCTGAATGCCTCCAGTACGACGTTCCAGCCCTCGAGGCCCGCTGTGAGATCGCTGCCGCAGGCTACGGCCTTCACACCACGGTCTCCGCCGGAACCCTCCCAGACACCTCTCCTCGTGTGCCGGACAGCGCTGTACGCCACAGCGCTGCTTCTCGCCACGTGGTTAGGCCTCCAGCGGCCTCGCCCTCAGCTAGCTTCGGTAGCCCCGATGCTAGCGGGCCTGCTACTGCTGCTCCCCCTGCTGTTTCTCCGACTGGCTCGACTGGTGCCGTGCCCAAGAAGAGAACATGCAAGACCGCCCACGTTGCTCCACCGCCAGCTGCAACTTTGGCCGTCCCTTTTAAGGAATTCCACCCGCTTATCGTCGGTGACATTCCCCTCTCCTTCTCCGTCCCCCAGCTCCGGGCCATGCGGCCACCTAGCCCCGTCTCCTGGCATGCTAGCGACGGTGACGAACCGGAGCCAGAGGACTACGACATGTCCGAGGTGGACTCGGAGGGTGAGTACTCGGAAGAAGACGAGTCCACGCTTCCCTCCGGTCAGGGCGGAGGCGCGGCCGGGTCGGTTCCTCACGCCGAGGTTCCTACCTCCGCCGCGTCCTCCCCAGCCCCTTCTGCCTCTCTCCCCCCTTCCATGCCGGCTGGGGCGAGAGGGGCAGAGGCACAAGACCCAGACTCTATCCCCATGGACGAGCTCTCAGTGCTGGAACGTGCTACCATCCGCTGCGGCCTGGAGCTGCCGCTCGGAGACGCGCCACTCGGACCACGGGCTAGGGTTCCCATCCTAGGCCAGGATTTGGAACCTTCCCCCCCGCAACGCATGGATAAGCTCCCACTGGTCCCAGGCTTTGCAGAGGCCCTGCATTCGACCTGGACTACGCACAAGGACCCCCCTAAGCTCCCCTTCTTGGTCGACTGCCGCGACGCAGAGAAGGCGGGAATCCCCTTGTGCCCTCCCATGGACAAACTGATGGCTCAGTCCCTCATCGGGAGCCTCAAGCCAGCTCATGAGCGGACCGGTCCTGGAGGCCGCAATCCCTTCATCTTGTCCGTGGGGAAGAAGCCTCCTGGTTTTGCCATCGCCTACGACGACAAGCAGTCGTCCAGGGTCAGGAACTCTTACAGAGCCTCCGCGCTGGCTGCCAGGACGATGAATGCCACCCAGCTGCTGCTCTCCTCCACCAGGCGCCTCCTTAGCGAGATGCGGGAGGTGCCTAACGATACGGTGGAGGAGATCGACAAGTCGCTGCGCATGCTGATGGACCTGAATGTCCACGCCATCGAGTGGCTTGGACACGGTATGGATTACTGCATCCAGGCGGAACGTGCCAGGTGGCTTGAGAAGGTAAAATGTCCTGGCAGTTCCGGAGAGGAGACCGAGAAGGTCCTGCAAGACCTCCCCGGCCACCCTACCTCCCTCATGGGCGGTGGACTGGATCTTCTCCGCCAGGAGGTGGCGGATAAGAAGATCACTCTGGAACTCCTGGAGGCCACGACGGACCCCCAGGCACCCAAAAAGGAGAAGAGGCAGGGACGAAGCAAGGCCCCCGGTCAGGCCGACAGGGGGTGCTCTGCATCCAAGCAGGGGAAATCCAACAATCCCCCTAGGACCCCCTCCTCCTCCTCCGCGGGACCCCCTCGCACTGCAGCGGGGGCTCCTACCCGCTCTCAATCCCGCCACCCTCCCAGGCACGGGATACCGGCCAGCTCCCACAAGGCCCGTGGGAAGCCGCCGCGAAAGTGACACTGGACTCTGGCGGGGTCCCCCTGATCATTCAGGGGGACCGGAATATTTCTCATTGCAAAATGTTCCCAGACAAGCTAATTCCTATTCACAATGGTATGGTTTCACTAGTGTGCAATACCCCTCTGTCTCCACTGAGCGGCACTGCTATGCCGACTCTAGCTCAGGACAGGAGTTTGGTCTTAGCGTCAGGGAAGAAGCCAGCACATTTCAACACCCAGGGTCGGCCTCGTCTTCCCGTAAGGAAGCATATAAAGGCCTTAGAACAGGTTATAAACGTAAATACAATTCCCCGAGCCGGGGATTATGTTACTTATGCGATAAACCCTGTCCCCCGGGCTCCACGTTATGTGCCGCCTGTATTATTAACAAGCGAGGCTTCTCGGAGGTCACGTGTCCGTCTCCCACCGGATACGGAAATAAGCGTACCGGAAACGGAAACGCTCCTTCCTCCGGTGTCTCCGCGCCTTCCGGCCCGGCGTCTAGCGGATACGGAAACGTGCCCGGATACGGAACCTCTCGGTCCCGTCCATCCTCTCCCTCACGGCCCAGTAGTCCCGCTCAGGCGGTACAACCCCAAGGCTTCTCCGTTGCTCAGCAACACGTTAGCACAGTGTGCAGAGCAATGGAAGCGTTGCAATCCGAATCACTGGGTGTTTCGGACAGTGACACGGGGCTACAGACTACAGTTTGCGGAAATGCCCTCCCTCTCCAGCAAGGTTATTTACACTCGAGCCCGCGGCTTGAAAGCGGATGCCTTGAGGGAGGAGATAAGCTCACTATTGCGCAAGGGCGCTATAGTGGAGTTATCCCGCGACCAGAGCCGTTTAGGCTTCTGGAGCCGTTATTTTCTGGTACAGAAAAAAGGGGGGGGGCTGCGTCCTATAATGGACTTACGTGCTCTGAACAAGCACTTGAAAAAGTTCAAATTCAGGATGCTGACGTCAGAGTCCCTGATGAGATCAGTGAGACAGGGGGATTTCCACTGTTCAGTGGATCTGAAGGATGCTTATCAACACATCCTCATTTATCCCCCACACAGGAAGTTCCTGCGGTTCGCCTTCGAGGGGCGCCTGTACGAGTACACGGTCCTCCCCTTCGGTCATTCCCTGAGCCCTCGGGTTTTCGTGAAAGTGACCGAGGCAGCCATTGCTCCACTGAGGCATCAGGGAGTCAGGCTCGCGAACTACATAGACGATTGGATGATTTCCGCCGCCTCCTGCTCAGGAGCGGCGCGCCATACCGATCTGGTGTTGTCACACCTGAAGGCCTTGGGTTTCAACGTCAATTTTGGCAAAAGCATGTTGTCACCCTCCCAGCAGATTTCCTTTATAGGGATATCTCTGGACTCGGCCACAATGTCCGCCCGCCTCTCACCGGAGAGGGTGGACAGGTTTCTGACTTGTCTCAGCTCCTTCCGACTGAACCAGGTGGTCAGGTACAAGGAGTGCATGAAGTTAGCTGGGCTGATGGCATCAGCGGTGCAACTTCTGCGTCTGGGCAGGTTTCACATGAGACCTTTCCAGCGGTGGACACTGGCGCTCAGGATTCCTTCCCTGCAAGGGTACAGGAAGGTGACGGTCAGCCAGGTCTGCTTGGACGCTCTGGTCCCATGGAGGGACCAGGCGTTGTTGACGAGTGGGGTCTCCATGGGCGAGGTGATATCACGCAAGGTGATCACCACGGACGCCAGCCGCTCGGGGTGGGGCGCCACCCACGAGGGGCGTTCAGCCAGGGGTCTCTGGACCCCGGCCATGTTGGAGTACCACATCAATTATCTGGAGTTAATGGCGATCTACTTGGCGCTCAAGCATTTCGAACCATTTCTTCAGGGTTGTCATGTTCTGGTCAGGACGGACAACACGGCGGCCCTGTATTATCTCAACAAACAGGGTGGCCTCTGCTCGCGCACGCTGGATCAGCTGGCGCGCGAGATGACCCTCTGGTGCTTGCCTCGTCTGAGGTCCATCAGAGCCTCCCATGTTCCGGGCCTTCAGAACGGCGGCGCCGATCTGTTGTCCAGGGGGGAGCCTCGTTACGAGGATTGGTCTCTCCACCCTGCGGTGGTGAGGCAGATTTTCTTCGGTCAACCTCGAGTAGATCTCTTTGCCTCTCAGGAGAACGCGAAGTGTCCCCTTTACTTCTCAGTGAGGGGACCTTCTCCTCTGGGGACGGACGCGTTTGCTTACGAGTGGCCAGAAGGCCTTCTCTACGCGTTCCCGCCCCTGGAACTGATCCTTCCCACTCTGGAGAGGATCAGATGTTCCAACCGGGAGGTTCTTCAAGTAACACCGTCCAGGGGAGTGTGGAGGTCTCTGATCACCCCACTGCTCTCTCGACCCCCTTGGCGGCTCCCCTTGCACAGGGATCTGCTGCGCCAGGCAGGGGACGAGATCTTCCATCCAGACCCACGGGGCCTAGACCTGTGGGTTTGGCCCGTGAGAGGGAGAACCTGTTAGCAGCAGGCTTCTCACCAATGGTTGTAGCCACTATTCAGAGTGCTAGAGCCCCCTCCACTAGGGCTGTGTACGATGGAAGATGGAATGCCTTTTTGGACTGGTGTGAGCTACAGGAGCCACCTGTGGTGGCTCACTTAGCTCCGGCCCAGAGGGTGTTAGATTTCCTGCAGGATCGCCTGGACCTTGGTCTGGCGTTCTCTACACAGAGGGGTTATTTAGCGGCTATTGATGCCTGCCACCTGGGGGTGGCAGGTAAAGGCCTTTCTAAAGTCCCTGAGGTGGTCCAGTTCATGCATGGTGTTGACCATTTGAGACCTGTGACCAGAGCTTTGTTTCCTGCTTGGGATCTACAAGTGGTTCTTGAGGGCCTTTGCAAGGCACACTTTGAACCGCTTGGGAGGACCTCTTTGAAACATTTAAGTTTCAAGACAGCTCTTTTGCTTGCCTTGTCTACGGCTAAGCGTGTGAGCGACCTTCATGCGCTCTCTGTGAGCCCTGATTGTATGAGGTTTCTCAATAATGACTCCAAGGTTCTTCTTAAACCTCATTTGAGTTTTATTCCTAAGAACCGAGTGATCCCGAAGGAACCTGTGGTTTTGACGGCTTTCCATCCTCCTCCGTTTGCATCGGAGGAGGATAGGCGTCTTCATTGTCTTTGTCCGGTTAGGGCCCTGAAGGCCTACTGTGACAGGACGGTGGACAGCAGGTCTACTTCTCAGCTTTTCGTGGTCATGAATGCCCGTCAGCGAAAGGCGGTGTCCAAACCCACTCTGTCGAGATGGATTGTGGATGCCATTAGGTTGGCTTACACCCGTGCTGTACTAGGGGTGTGTCGACCTCTTGGGCTTTGTCCAAAGGTGTCTCCATTGAGGAGATTTGTGCGGCGGCGAATTGGTCTTCGCCGTCCACCTTTGCGACCTACTATCACCTGGACGTTGCGTTGCGCCTTCTGCCATGGCGCATACGGTTCTGGGTGCTGCTGCCCCGCCTACTATGTAGTGGGACGGCTCTCTCCCCTTCCTGGGACAGCATGCTACTGTCTCTAGGATACCTGGGGGGGGACCCTGAGTGTTTCCCTTATACTACTGTAGTATTATAAGGCGGACCCGTGTCTGCCCTTAGTGCATAAGGCAGGTCTCGGTCTGTCAGGGTCTCTTTTTTCTGTCTGAACACGCCCAGGCCCTGTGGGTCTGGGTCGGGCCAGTCCTGAGAGGGGTCACGTCGGTTGACGAGACCTCCTTCCGGGGGTGGTCGGTGTACACGACAGTCTTGTCGGTTCATGACTTCTCGGGGAGTGTATGAGTCCCATAGGGGGACCTTGTCTGGAGGTATGATAATAAACGTATAGGTTCCGAACGGAACCATGTTTATTTAATACCGGAGGACAAGGTCCCCCGAATTAAGCCCCTCGGTTCGCTAGTTGCGGGCAGAGGTGCGGCTTTAGAGGAAGTTATGATAGCCCACAGGGCTTATATACACTCGGGGGCGGTGCCCTCGTTTTGTGATTGACAGCCCTTCCGACAAATGTCATTTCTCGTACGGGAGGATATGAGTTTTACTCTGTTGCGCCGCCAGATGGCGCTGATATCCCATAGGGGGACCTTGTCCTCCGGTATTAAATAAACATGGTTCCGTTCGGAACCTATACGTTTTGGTCATAATAAGCATAAATATTCAGCAACCATTCAGCAGAGCTCATAACATGCGCAAGACTTCACGTTTTGAGCGTATAGATTGTCTGTTATTTGTTAAAGGTGGAAAACATTACAGACCCCAGGCGATCAACAAAGTATAGAGTGTGTGTGTGTGTGTGTGTGTGTGTGTGTGTGTGTGTGTGCGCGCGCGCGTGCGTGTGTTTGTGTTTGTGTGTGTATGTGCATGCGTGTCAGGCTTCTCTGATTGGCCATCACACCTCATCGGCTTCACAGATTGGTGATCAGTGGGTAGTGGTACTGCACTGGGTACTCTGATGATGTGCAGGCCTACAACAAGTACAACTGGCATCATTCCTGACTTGCATCCACTAGTACTTGAAAATCTGTATGTAAGTGTGTTTTTTGTGTGCAAATCTCTTAATTACACTAACATTGTTCTTGTGAAGCAATTTTGTTGGTGGATGCATAAAGATCACTATTTCCATTTGGCCAAATGGAGTCAAAGGAGACCACACTAGTAAACATGCCCACAAGTCGGAAGGGCTGTGCAAAAGAATTGGACACAGCTGAGTATCACCATAATTGTTATTGTTGTATATTATTTTCACAAAACTTTATTGATTATCCATCCCCTTGTATAATTGAGGGCTGAAAAGTTTTAAACGTTTTTATTTTTTGTTTCTCTGTTGCCTACGTCCCATGTTTCCATAAACTGCAGGGACGCCTTTCCAAAGTCAGATCAACACACCTATTCGATTGCTATTTATTTAGATTACAATATAATACAAACAATACAACAATTACAAATAAATAAACCTGATATCTCATCGGGAAATACTATTACGCATTATCATTTTAATTCCCATATCTGGCAGGGATAGTCCCATCCTCTGGAGGGACTATGAGGTTTTGTCTAAAAACGGCTGATTGAGTGCATCACTTTGTGACACAGATCAGCTCTAAAAACAAGTTGTCCCTGCCTTAAAACAAATAGGTCAATGAGCCAACTTTGGGTGTTGTTATACCTTGGCAGAGCTGCTTGTGCTTTTGCTCCCTCACAACATAATGTAGGAATATTTAGTAATATAGTACCAGTTTTCGAAGAGAATTTAAATAGCATTTCACTCTTGGAAAGTAATCAGATAGGAATGCCCACCAGAATCTGTTTGATTTGGTTTAAGAAATTGTTGCATTTCCTCTCCAGATGTACGAGTTGGTCAGCGAACTCTAATCAATCAGCTCTGTACTGCGTTCTGCGTCTGTGAATTCAGACTCTGAAGAAGCAGGTTTCATCAATGTGGGAATGTGCTAGACTTCACAGGCGATGACGAGCCATCACTTTAAGCTGCTTTCATCTTGCACATACAAAGAATCTTGTTAAGCAATCTATTGTTGATTCCTTGTCTATCTGCCTGAATTAATTCCCGTTAAAACCCACTGTATACTCTCAGTAATTAACAAAATATGCAGCAATGCGAAAACATAATTCTATTGATTACACAAAAATGTTGAAATTTCCATGCATGCAGTTAGATGCCTTTCAACAGTAACTTGGACCACTCATAACATTCTGGAGTATGTGAATGTGTATGATTAGAAGCTGATACTCCTATGCAGAGAGATTTTCAGGGACTGAGCACGTCAAGGTTCAGTGCCTTGCTCAAGGATGCTTTTCCAGAATGCATGGCTCTATTAACTATTGAAAAATAGCAGATATACAAGCTCACAGCTGCGAGCTTGTAGATCTGCTATTTTTGAAAAATCGTGAAAATTAGAATTTTGACCCGATTCTATAAGTGTCTTTTGAATCCTTCTAAGATTTTTTGAAAAACCCATGTTTCTACGTCAGTAATCTGGCTGGCCATTGTCAAAGAAAAGGTCCTTTTCACTTAACTGGACCTCAGTTAGTCTGTTCTTGAGAGACTACAGTGGTTCTCAAACCTTTTCATGTGCAGGACCCCAAAAATTATATTCATTGGACCACGGTCACTCATCTCAAAATATTTAGTTCCATACCAGGGACCACCCAGAAGCAAAATTTTAGTTACAAACGTTCGCTTTGAAAATACATATATTCAAAGATTTGCACACATTTTCAAGACTCAAAAATAGCAGATCTACAAGCTCGCAGCGCGGCACTCGGTGCTCATAGTTTTCTCCACTACACTACAAAATCAGTAGTTCCTGAGTGTTAATTTCACCCACTCAAGGTTACACTAGGAGAGCGCCATTGATCCTTATTCACCCAGGGAATGTTTTCACTGTCCAACACCCTGCCGCACACCACCCTGCTCCTTTTTCAGCACAACCTCGCTTCACACTTATACTTACTGTACATACACTCACACCTGGGAGCTACCCAATACAACTGCCACCTTCTAATATTGCCCCCTGAGCAGCAGCTCAGCTGAAATAGTTAGGTGTTAAATTACTTGCTTAAGGACACGTTGACAGTAGTTGTTGAGAGAGAACATATCCCATTTCCTTTTGCCCACTTTTTCTGAGCTGGTTCAGTGGTTCAATATTCTTTTTGGTTACAAATGTGCTGACCCAACTTACCTATTAGGGTACAGAAAGATTATGAACAAGAGCAGGTTGAATCCTAGTCCCATTAAAAAAAGGGAAAAAAAGACACTGCGCTACAGCTGTAATGTAACAGTTGTCAAAGCTTTATATTGTGATAACTTCCTAAATAACTGTATTCGCTGAGCTTTCCCACTGAATATTTACTTACATAGTGCTATCATAGTAAAAAAAAAGAAGAAACGTAAATGCTACTGAAGTAGCATTGCATAGCCTTATGAAAAAACATAAAATTGAACTACTAAACTATTAAGTATAAAGATCCCTGGTTCAAATATTTAAAAGTAGAGTACATGCTCAGTCCCAGTTTCTGGATTAAAAGTCCCCCACATGAGAAACTAGAAGCAGTGCTCTTCCGAGCACAGGTCTCCACCAGGCTGTGCGTCCTGGTGGTGCTACTGTATAAATAATAGGCCAATGTAAAAAGGGTGGCATATGTTCTTCACCTTAGACCTTTCATGGCAATCGGACGCTGCATGCATGATTTGAAGCATTGTTCCAAAAATGTGTTTTGCTAAAGTCTACCTGCTGGTGGCGCTATAACAGGCCAATGTGAAAAGGGTAGCATTTGTTCCTTGACATAGTGGGAATATGTGTGGCAAATTTCACGGTAATCGCAAGCTGCGTTGATGATTTGAGGCATTTTGTTCAAAAACGGAGCAATCCTGCAAACTTTGGAAGCTAATATTAGCCAATCAGGATGGAATATGAAATATCAGACGGATCAGACTTGATCACATGACTATACAGATACTGTGTACCGATTTGTGTTATTTTTTGAGAAAATCTGAAGGAGTAATATCCAAAAATGTGTTTTACATAAGTCGGCCCAAAGGTGGCGCTATAAAAGGCTGATGTGAAAAATGCAGGGAAAGGGGTTTTCCTTGGCCTCTAGGGAGTGCGCTTACAAAGTTTGAAACTGATTGGTGGAGTTATAGGTAAAACCACAAATCGGCCTGTTATAGCGCCACCATGAGGCTGATTTCAAAAAATGTAAGTGGCATGTCTTCCTCGACCTGGTGGGAACGTGTGTGCGCGATTTCATGATAATTGCACTTTGCGTTTGGGATTTGAGGCATTTTGTTCAAAACGGCTCAATCCTACAAACTTTGGAAGCCAATCTTAGCCAATCAGGATGGAATATGCAAAATCGAACAAATACGTGTCGATCACATGACTGTCGAGATACTGCCTACCGATTTGTAGGATTTTTGGACGAAATCTGTAAGAGTAGTGCACAGAAATGTGTTTTGCGAACATCGGCCACTAGGTGGCGCTAGAAAAGGCCCATTTGAAAAATTTAGGGCAGAGGTTCTAGATTGGCATCCAGGAAATGTGTGTGCTCACTTTGGCGGCGGCCGGGCCAACGGCGACTGAGATTAGGTGCACACAAACTGCGAGGACACACGGACGCACGCACGCACGCACGCACGGACGGACGGACGGACACATGGACGGACGAAGGGGAAAACATACTCTCCCCGACAATTATGACAGAGGGCAGTGACACTGTATCCATAGACTGCACACTTCCATCTCCCTCTAGCTCCCCCACTCCTCCAATCATCCTCTTTCCTTCCCAGGCTATGCATGTGGGTGTCCCAAAGGGAATTCAAGTAGCACATCGGGTCGGCCACTCAATACGGCCCTGTTTAAAGGGATTCATTGCAGACTAATTGGGATAACACGGCTGGAAATGTTGACCTTGGTATTTCTAAACAAGGTTTCAATTAACTTGTAATAAGGCCATGAAGCCAGGCCCGAGACGGGTTCTGCACCAGCAGAAGGAAATGCGAAACATGCCTCAGTTGATGGTTGGCTTTTCTTAACTTTGATTAATCACTCTGAGAGTAAGCAATCGGTTCTGGTAAAATAATTAGAAGGGAAAACACCCTGGTCTAGTGGCAGTAGCATTTAGAACGGTATTTATGTTAGACCGGGATGAGTTATGCCTAACTTATGCTCGGTCGTACGACGGTGGTGTTGCGCTGAAAATAGACCGTCTACAAGCCCCCAACGAGTTGTGGACATGACGGTTGTGAACTTGTAGATCGGTTATTTCCGGCATGCGACACCATACGACAAAGTATAAATTGGGCTTTATTGGGCAGCTTTATAGGCCTTTAGGAGAGATCTTTTTCTCAGGGTTTATGTGTTTTCCACTGAAAATGTGTAGCTGTTCTAAATCCTGAATAAAGCACAGGGATGAATAATTGTCTCCACCAGCCGAAGGCTTGGGGGAGAGTATGTTTTCCCCTTCGTCCGTCCGTCCGTGTGTGCGTCCGTCCGTGTGTCCTCGCAGTTTGTGTGCAGCTAATCTCAGTCGCCGTTGGCCCGGTCGCTGCCAAAGTGAGCACACACATTCCCTGGATGCCAATCTAGTTGTAAAATGAATCTGCAGCATTGGCCTTCTTATACCACTATCAAAAAGATAATAATAAAATGTTACCCTTCATTATACTGTGTACAAGTGGAATGGATGGTAACCTCAGATATTAGCGCTGATCCAGCATGTTAAAGTGGTCTGATGATGATTTAGGCTCAGCGGTTCTGAGATGTGGCACCAGGACTAAAATGACCCAAACTGACAAGAAACTAGAAGCAGTGCTCTTCCGAGCACAGGTCTCCACCAGGCCAGGCGTCCTGGTGGTGCTACTGTATAATAGGCCAATGTAAAAAGGGTGGAATATGTTCTTCACCTTAGACCTTTCATGGCAATCGGAAGCTGCATGCATGATTTGAGGTATTGTGTTCCAAAAATGTGTTTTGCTAAAGTCTACCTGCTGGTGGCGCTATAACAGGCCAATGTGAAAAGGGTTACATTTGTTCCTTGATGTAGTGGGAATATGTGTGGCAATTTCATGGTAATCGCAAGCTGCGTTGATGATTTGAGGCATTTTGTTCAAAAACGGAGCAATCCTGCAAACCTTTGGAAGCCAATATTAGCCAATCAGGATGGAATATGAAATATCAGAGGGATCAGATTTGATCACATGACTATAGAGATACTGTGTACTGATTTTTGGAGAAAATCTGAAGGAGTATTATCCAAAAATGTGTTTTACATAAGTCGGCCCAAAGGTGGCGCTATATAAGGTTCATGTGAAAAATGCAGTGAAAAGGTTTTTCCTTGGCCTCTAGGGGGTGCGCGTAAAAAGTTTGACACTGATCAGTGGAGTTATAGGTAAAAACACAAATTGGCCACAAATTGCACGCTGTGTTCGTGATTTGAGAGATTTTGTTCAAAACTGACCAATCTTACAAACTTTGGAAGCCAATCTCAGCCAATCACTCGATCACATGACTGTAGAGATAATGTCTACCGATGTGCGTGACAAAATCTGTACTGTCACAAAAGGAGTTTGACATAAATTGGCCTCATGGTGGCGCTATAAAAGGCCCATGTGAAAAAAATGTGGGGCAGAGGTTCTGAATTGGCATCCAGGGAGTGTGTGTGCGCAGTTTGGCCGAGACCAAGCCAACGGCGCCGGAGATTAGCTGGTAACAAACTTGATGGACGGACGTCAGACGGACGTCAGACGGACGGACACACACACGGACGGGCGGACGGACGGAGGCGAAAAACATAGTCTCTCCCATGCCTTCGGCTGGTGGAGACAACAAGAGTGGCGTTCTGGCTAATCCGGACCTGTCCCCTACTGCAGAATCGGCAGCTGTGTTCTTGCATCGGGTCATCTGGACCTGCTGGAGACCAAATGAACTGTGTTGAATTATCCTTAATTGAAAAGACAACAGTGGGCGCATAGCTGTGGCCAGAACTGCGTGCAGCACAGGAAGAGAGGAGTACTGGATAGAGAGATGGTCTTGACAGATATTAGACCGTAACTGAATAGCTCCCACGAAAGTGTGTGGTGAATTGTCTGTTGTACCTTAATGTTGTTACAATATCATCAGCTTGACAGTTTTGTGACTTTGCCCTCCTCACCTCCCTCTTCATCCTCTTCCTTCTCATATTCCCGCCCGTCTCCTTTCCTCCTCTCCTTCCTTCTCTCCCGCTCATGTGATTGCAAACGATTGCAAAGAATGCCTTTCTGCAAGTGGTTAACACACTGTTCTTTGATGAGGGGTCCAAGTGGCTGGCTTGCTGTGCTTTGTTGTTCTAAATGCTAGCTGTATTAAATCACCTCCCAGACCTGGCCCGTGTGCTTCATCTTCTCCCCAAACTCAGCTCCAATCTAGACGCACCGGAGGAGGAAGTCCTGCTCTGTTCTACACTATTGAGGTTATCAAGGGGACTTGGCGTATTTACACTGGCCTTTTAAATGCAATACAATGTCTTACTAGCAATACAATCCTCATAGCATTTTGAAGCTCTTGAACCAGCAGTGGCAGGAATTGATTGAATGAGAAACGGGGCCTTCCATGTCACTTCCAATATCTGGCAGCATTCTCTCTCTGGTGTAGCCTTCTCCTGCTGAGTCACATGTTGCCCAAGGGGAGAAGATGGAATAGAGCTGGACGTGACTTGCTGAAAGGTCCTCTTAGTGCAAACATCCGAGCTATGGCCTATACTATATCTGCACTCATCAGGAAATTCTTTCTTAGAAATAGGAATGAAATGAAGGACATTACACTACATACAGTGTATATACTGTGTGTGGTGTATATATATATATACAGACAGTATACAGTATATATATATATATATATATTAAGGCTGGGACTTTAACTGATTAATTGCGATTAATTAATTACAGAAAATTAACGCGATAAAAAAAAAAAGTTTCGGGCATAGTGATCAAAGCGATGCACCAACCAAGAAGAGACAACAAACGCAAAGGGAGAAGTAGCCGATCAGAGCACTTTGCTTGGCGCAGTGGATGCGAAATTTAGATTTAAATAACTCACCCGTTGATTCACTCGTACAACAAAATGTGTTTTACTAGGGGAAAAAAAGCTTCTCAGCAGGTCAAATGTCGATGTGCGATTAAAATGCGATTAATTGCGATTAATTAATCACAGAGCCTGTAATTAATTAGATTAAAATGTTTAATCGCATCCCTGCCCTAATATATATATATATATATATATATATATATATATATATATATATAGCACACACACGTGGATGTAGGCCTACTCAAGAAAGATGCAGGAGTCAGGAGTGCAAAGCAGAAAGCACCAATGAGCTGGCCAGATGTTTGGAGAACCGGGATGATTGGAAGCGACGATCGAGGGCTCGTCTGAGTAGGACCTATCCACAACTTTCCCACGTCCCGTCGTGCATTGCGCAGAAGTTGTGCGGCAGTTTCCGGCGTCGCAGCCAGAATGATCTTTAAGCTCACAACGGTTGCATCTGCGACGCGACGTGAGCTTGTATGTCTGCTGTTCTCCGGAGGTGTCCCACAGATAATGCTACAGTAAATTCTCGTGGTAACAGGTGGATACATACGGTATATATATATATATATATACACACATGTATATTAATATATATTACTCTATATATATATATATCTCTGTCTGTACATCTGTGATCCGTCTGTTAGCATACAGTATGTTGAGAACCGTCCGACCATCTGACTTAAAACTTGGCATGTGCTTCTCTGATGATCCGAGGGGACGATATAATGGAAATCTAGTTGCCCGGAACTGGCTATCCAACTGATATGGCCATATAGGGGCATTTCCAATTTCCATATATGGGCATAAAAGGGACAAGGACAGACAGATACAGAGATCTCCATATGGGCTCAAAAGGGACACAGACAGGTACAACAGGTATTCTGACAACAGGTACACCAGTAAGACGCCTATAAGGGCGAAAAGTGACCTAAGTCGCATCATGTCTTGGCCATCTGGCCAAAGGGATATGGTTCCCCTGACATCACTGTGATTATATATTGGCATTCACAGGTATGGGCTTAATATTGATGACATCAGGGATCTCCATATATGGGCATAAAAGGGATTTGGTTCCCCTGGCATCGCAGGGATCTCCATATATCCATATATAGGCATAACATGGATTTGGTTCCCCTGGCATCACAGGGATCTCCATATATGGCAATAAAAGGGATTTGGTTCCCATGACATCACAGTGATGTCAGAGTATATGGTACCAATCGGTGAGGGAGTGTGGAGCCCATTGTTCAGATAAGTGGTTTCCCAGAACCACTGATCCGACCGATACTGATGACATCGGGTAACTCCATATGAGTATAAACAGGTCACAGGCAGACAGAGAGACACATACAGAAATCTCCATATATGGGCATAAAAAGGACAGAGACAGACAGACAGATGGATACAGAAAATATAGATAAAACCACAAATTGCCATAGAGTCCCTGATGTCATAGACTGGTCTGGACTCCATTCGTAGTTTACGGCCGAGGAGCCCGAAGTTTTTCACTGCTGGCTTCTCCTACCTGTTAAAGCGGCCGCTAATCCAGTTCCCATCGTGCGTGATCGGACACTGCTATGCATCGTGTGTTCGCATATTCCATCAGCTTCTCAAATACTTTTTTTTTTTTTTCAAATGATCAATAATTTCTCCGTCTGTAAGCTGCCGTGTTTACACAGAAAGCCAAGGAATAGAGGATAGAGGATGGACAGCCGCTTCCGGTTTACGGTCTCAATGTTAACTGGTCCGCTCAATAATGTGTCCGTGTAGAAACCGATCACGGAGCATTAGTTCCGGCCTATTTTAGTTCCGCTTCGATATTTATTTATTTTTTAATTAAAGCTTATTAAATCTTCGGGTTCCTCGGGCATGGCAGGGAAGGGGTACAAAGGGGTATTTCTTTGGCAGAGGTTGAGTTAGGGCATGCCTGACATGAAACTTCATTTATGGGCATCATTCCTGAGTGGTCTAGTATACAGTATAAACACGTATACGTACAAATGTACATACATACCAGTGTAACATTGGTGATTCAATGTTTGGGGAGGACGCAATTTTCATGACATCACGCGCACGTCACTTAACACCTACACAACAGGAGTTAACAGGTCGAATAATGGGCTATTGATACATACAGGCTTGTTCCTTTGTTAAATTGGTCTGGTGACGCAAACCTCCTTGTTGTCCCCAAGACCAAAAAACGTACCTGGGGCGACCGAGCTTTTGCTTTTGCTGCCCCAACCAACCCTCTGGAATGCACTCCCCAAAACCCTCAGAGACGCCACCACCATCCAAACCTTCAAAACTGGCCTCAAAACCTACCTCTTTCATATTGCTTTCCCCAGCTAGCCTACCTTACGTTGAATTTTTTTTAATGGTTTTATTCCCTAGTCTTAGTGTTTTTAATCTTTAATAAAGTTGTTTATTTTGCTCTCTTTATTTGCCCCATGTAAAGCGTCTTTGGGTAGTGGGTACTCAGAAAAGCGTTTGAGATTTGAGATATTATTATTATTATTAAATCACCCTGTGGTGTGACACTATAATGTTGTCGAGGTGTGAACTTAAGGTTGTTGTCTTACATCGATGCATGTCTGTGCGTTTGTGAGAGGCATGACACTGCTCGGAAGAGATACAGACCGACATCGACACTTGTGACCGGACCAATACAACACTGGTACAGTACGTATGCACATACAGAACAGAACAGAAGAATAAATACATCTATGTTGATTACAAAGCTATAATTAGGTATCTAGGCTAATTGGTCTCACATGGAATACGCCCATACCTGAGTTTAACAGGGCAATGAACTTTGCATTCACGGAACACAGTGGTTCCTGTTTGCTTTTTAATCAAAAACATTAGCATGTAGTCTTTTTTACAGGCAGTCTTATAAAAGATTGTGAAATTATGCAAGGGCCATAGAGGAGGCAGTAAACTGGGCAGAGGAAACACACCTCTTTTCTTTTTTTTATAACCGGGCATAAACAGTAGCTTATAGTCAGAGTTTTACTGTCATGTTGCATAACTTGGCCTCCTTTTAGAGGTAGACAGTCTTATGAAATGCCAGGATATCTCGCTCTTACACATAAAAATCCTGATGGTTAATTTATCCAATAGTATAAAAGATCACCCATGTGGAAAAAAAAGAAAAGAAGAAACAACAATCCTTATATGCATGGAAAGCAAGATGCAGACCCCAGATAAGTATCTGAAAGAAAGCGCTGTGGTCTGAGAAGGATGAGTTTGTCTTATCAGCTCTGCTGGTGCTCAGCCTTCACCTCTGCCTTATACAGACTTGTATCTGCCTTTTGTCAAATAGCTACCCTAATTTTATGGCTTAACCACCCTTTGTGTGCGCCTTCTCACCCATGATAGCGTTCAAAGGTGCATCCACCCAAAGATAACAGTTTACAGTAGTTAATTGGTGATTAAACGACAAGATGCCCTTGTAAAATTTCGCTACCTGTGTTATGGTGTTTTAAAAAAGATGTTAAAGATGACAAAATGAGCTTCATTGGAGTTTAAAGGGAGCTTTTGTTTGTCTAAAGGGAAGTTATAGGCAATTTCCTGGCAAGGTCTCAAAATCTATAAAAAATGTATGTAGACACAGAATATCAAGCTAACAAATAAAAGAGAAACTGTTTATGTAAGCTTAGGTTTATATACAACCTCTGAAAATGGTTTCACTTTATATTTTGGGACCCTGAACGTTTTTCTTTTGTCTTCTTCAAAAGTTTGGGACTTTTCTTTGGGATCATTGACTGTGATTATGTGATACTCACCTTGTTATCCTCATAAGGTCTCTCAGATTTTAGACCAGGAACAGGTCTGTCAGTATGAGGGGATTGTCATCCCAGCCAGGGCCAAACTCTATTCCCCTGTAATTACATTGCATGCAGCAATGGCTGGTTGGAATACCTTGAGTAATTAGTTTTGTTTTTCCACTCTTCATATAATCTCCTCTTTTTGTGTTTGGACCATGATCTGGAGAAAGTAGTGAGCAGAGGGAACGAGGGAGAGAGAGAGGGAGAGAGAGAGGGAGAGAGAGAGAGAGAGAGAGAGAGAGAGAGAGAGGTCAATAATATGGAATGAATTAAGAAAAAACTGACGTAGTTTGATGTAAGAATAGAACCCCCCATGCACACACGTGCACATGTGCACATGTGCACGCACGCACGCACGCACGCACGCACGCACGCACAGACCACCTGTAATTTGTTTTGGGTGGTTGTTTCCTTTGATTAGGCATGGTATGGGAGTGCCGTGTAAATATAAAAGTTATCCAGACTGTTTTACAGTATTTATTTACAATACCACCTGAGTTTCCATACTGTGGAATGAGGTAGTGGTGATGAGGACCAACAGTAAGTGCTGTACCAGCTCTGGTTCTGTGTAAGGCACAGAGTCTGGGTGCAACGTGGAGCCAAGAGTTTGTAACTGACAAGTCACGTCTACATATATACACTGCTTGAAGAGACCTGCAAATCTCCAGCTCTGTCTGACTTTTAATTTGCTGAAAATCTCTTTGGGGCGCAGTTGTCGTTAGGTTGGAGAAGGTCCCTAGACCCCTCCTCTCTCTCTCTCTGTCTCTCTTTTTGCCTGGCCTCCTACTGCCCTCTTCCTCTATCCTCGTCTCTCTCTCCCTTCTCTGTCAAATATTTATAGCTGATGGGAGATAAGATAATTTCAGCCTCGGACCTCTCAGTGCCAGCTGCTGCAGACCTTTGCTCACAATAAAGAGTAAGATGCGTTCCAGGCGGGTGGGATGGTGCAAGGGCGGGGGGCTGTTTTATTTGGAGCTCATCCTAGATCTGTATTTGATATGAGGGTTAGGCTCAGGAGAGCTGTACACCATAGCAGCAAGGGAGAGAGAGAGAGAAAGGGAGACAGAGAGAGAGAGAGAGAGAGAGAGAGATTAAGATCTTTTGGCCGAGTGCTTCAATGGAGCCAGTTATCTCAAAATGCTGGAGATTCTCTTTTTACTTGTCTCACTCATGTGGTTCTTGTCTTATTCATGGGTTAGGAACCTATAGTACACAGAAACAGTGGCAGTGGGTTTCAATCTTGACTTTACGATGTTTTCAGGGTGAAGAACGCAGGGTTTTCCCTACTGAGTCAGGATGCAGAGCTGTCAGCACTCCTCCTGTTTGCCAGTTTCGGGGTCTTATAAGCCAGCGTCTGCCTCCCAAGTGTTTTGCGTTATTCTCTTCCTGCCAGGGATTTTGTGAGTCATGTGTAAGATGATTTGCACTGTGTACTGTACATACGAGCAGCAGACCACCAATATATTAAAGAGAGATTCAAACGGAAAGACATGGCTGATGTCTCACCTTTTATGTCCTCTGTGTAAATTATCATATTTAGCACAAACATTGAACATAAAGGTGACCTTCACCTAATGTGATGTTTTTTGGCGATACGGGAAACCTTATGGGTTTGGACTTTGAATACAAAGCTGGCAGTATATTAAACGGTTCTTTATCACCCATTTCAGCCACACATTAATTCATTCTGTCTGAGGCCATGCTCTCAAGACAAGTCTTATTCATAGTTTGTAATGTTGCTCGCGTAAAAAAACAAAACAAAAAAAACATGACATGTTATGTCACATTTTACAGTCAAAAATTGATTATTTTCAGCAAGCAACGTTACCATACGACACAGTGTAAGTGAGGTTTTAGAATGTTTCAGACATGTCAGTGTCTCTGTCTCTTTATGCAAGGCATGAATCAGCATGATGAGATGCCAGGGCTAATCCAGCTGAACACACTACAACCTGTCATGATTGGACCTGACCATGACTGCCCTGGCCAGCTCCTCACCAGTCAGCCCATGAGTGGAAAATTAATCTTGTTTAATAAAATAGAACGCCATCTGGGCTCCGTGGTCAAAATTGTTACAATATGTGAAAGCGGCTCCTCAAAAAAAGGTTTTTATTAACCTCAAGCAACCCTGGAATTATTGTGGCTACACAAACAGCTTGGAAGCACGTACTATGGCAGACACTTATACCTATTTTCCACCTAAATTAACGCAGACATGCAGGTTTTTTTATGTGGGGGAAACCTGCTAAAATAGGTAGATGAGTATAGCTTACTTTTTGGTCTTATGTCATGATGTTCGACATCACCGGAAAAGAAGCGGAAATTCCAATGTAATTGGGAAGAAAATTGGTGCAAACCTTGCTGTCTTGCTAGTGCTGCATATTGCACCATACGAAGGACAGAATCACTGTTGCATGTTGTTCCTGTCTATGAGCCAACGTCCGAAACGACACTCGTCAGATCATGCCGGAAAATGGGTGTAAATGTGTGTGTCTATCCGGGTGTCATGGTTCCATTACTGCCCATTGGAGGTGTAAGTGTAACAAATAAATACCTGATACTACTGCAGAGTTACCAGTATTTGTCCTGGGAATGAATGCTAGTCTTAGATTAAGACATCGTCTATAGGTGACTTCCGCCGCTAGGAGAGTCTTAGCGAGCTGTCAGACTGGCTGGATGGTTGGCAAAACTGTCCTAGTGGCTTTACACATGCACAAATGCAAAATATACGGTAGGACTATGCAGGAAGCCTTGCACAATATATTAGTCAGTATTTTTCAATAAAAAGAGCTTTTACCAAGTCTGTGTCCCAGTGTCATTTCTTTCCTCACTGCCTTTCCTTTTTTACCAGAATTACCGCAATGGTGGGTGCAACTGAGCAGCAGCGTCCATTTGGCATGTATTGCAAAAGCTGTGCAGTTGCACCGTCTAGTACGATAATTCTGGTCAACGAGGAAAGGCAGTGAGGAAAGAAATTACACTGGGACACAGACTTGGTAAAAAATCTCTTTTTATAGAAAAATAAGGACTAATACATTGTGCAAGGTTTCCTGGCTGCGTAGTCGCTAACAGTTGGTCCTATATTTTCCTTTTTTGCATGACAGAGCCACAGTTTTGCAGACCATCCAGCCAGACTGTCTGACAACTCGCTAAGACTCTTGTTGCATTGTAATACGTCATAATGCGATTCTAAGGCTAAATGAATGCCAATAGCAACCTTTCCCTTAAAAGAAAAAAGACAGATGTTAGTGGGTGTTAAAGAGGGTTTTTTGTTCAGGGGGAAAAGTGATATTCAGAGAAAATAAAAGACAGTGCTACTGGATTCACTTAAAACTCAGCTCAGTAAATGTTACCGCAAATAGACTGTCATGAACACATTCTTATATACAATTACTAGGCATTGTATGCTATTTAATTGACACCAGCATGCTCTAAGCAAGACAAATTTATAACGTAGCATTACTCTATTCACACAATGTTATCATGCTTCATCTTTAGTTATCCTTATCAAGGGTTCATCCAGATAATAATTGTATGCAAGTTCAGGAGCAATATGAGGCAATAATGAGTGTTGGTGTTGTCATTCTTATCAGTGGCGCATCTTTGGCCAAAGAGTTAACACACGGATGTACCATGGGGTCACTTCAGCTTGATTCAGTAGAAACTCAACACTCCATCGTAATGTCTTCTCAGGATAATATGACAACCTTCCCATTGAAAATGTACCTACGTATTTAACCAATTTTACACTTGCTCTATAATAGTCTTGCTTTTCATTTCAATCTATCTCTCTTGTGTTTACAACCGTATATTATCAAATATCTGTAATTGCAATCACCATACATTTTTCAACAATAGGGTTCTTGGGCTTCTCTATATAATTTAAAAAAAATGTAAATTTCAATGTTAGCACTAGCAATATCTTAGGCACCAATCCCCAGTTTAAGAAACAATATATACTGTATGTGTTTCTCCTTCATTGTGGACTTTGTCACATCCAAACTTTTTTTTTCCAGACTGGAGCCAGTCATTTACTTATGCTGTCTGCTGTATGTTGACTCTTCCTGTCCTATACCTCTCCACTCTCACCAGGCACTTGTGTGAGTGTGTGTGTGTGTGTGTGTGTGTGTGTGTGTGTGTGTGTGTGTGTTCATTCATGGAGCGTATGTCCATATGTCTCTTTCTGCACATGCATGCATGTATGTGTTTGCATTTACAATATGTTTGTGTGTGTCTCTGTGAGAGAGCGTATGCGTGTGTGTGCCTGCCTGCATAGATGTGTTTCTATGTGTGCTTGTGTCTTTGCATGTATTTGTGCCTGTGGTGGTGTATGGATATGTGTTTGTCTCCTTCTGTGTGTGCGTGCGTGCATGCGTGCGTGCGTGCGTGCGTGCGTGCGTGCATGCGTGTGTGCGTGCGTGTGCGTGTGCGTGTGCGTGAGCGTGTGTGCGTGCATGCTTGCGCATGTGTAAATGCATGTGTAGATGGTGGGAGGTATATATGCCTATGTGGATGATTGTGTGAATATGACCTTTCAAAGAGTGTCGGTTGGGAAGCATAAAAACAGAGATTATCAGGAGACATGGGAGATCTCTCTCAGGCAGATGCCATGGCGGTGGCGTGATAAGATAATGATAAGGCAGCTATCTGGCCTCCACATCAACAGGGCTGAAATGTGGTGACCGGAGGCTATCATCACCATCTATGTGTCCTCTATGGCTGATGGTCCGATGCTGATGACAGAACCGCTAAGAGATCCATTAGAGCAATGAGGCCTGTATGCAGACGTAGAGACAGTGGTGGGCAGACAGCGGCAGCGGCTATATAAAGTGCATCTGTTTAACTACGCTGACTAGTATATTAAAGCTGTATAATATGGGCTCTGATAAGGACAGGTCCGTTGTGTTGATAAACAGTTGCTCTGTTATCTGAGCGTCATCTGACAGTAGTTCCAAATGGGCTGTTTCCTTCTGCCGCGCACCATCTTATTGATTGGAAAAACGTCCCTCTGAATAACTGAATAATTCCCTTTTATATAACAACTCCTACATTCAAAATTGTCTTTTATGCTGTTTTAATGGACTTGTTGGTCTATATGACAATGCATGTCCAATAGTACATAGTATATTGTGTCCATAAACAATCGCTATCTCTTACGTCTCCTCCCTGCCCTTCTCTCATCCCTTTCTATGCCATCATCAACACTCACCTTGACTGCCCAGTACAAAGGTAAACTGTTTATAGACACCTATTTCAACTAGCCCCATCTTCTGGAAGCTACAAAGTGCTGTATTATGAAGGCATTACTTGAGTTTTTATCTCAAGGCCCAGATAGCTGGCTACCAACCTTGTTTGGAAATATGTTATTATCTGTTGAGATAAGGAAGAGAGAGCTGTGGGGTTCAAAGGGTATTAAGAGCAGAGCTCACTGACCGTCCATCAATCAAAACCAAAGGAGAAAAAAAACAACAACAACAAAGAAACTTTCTTTCTTGTCACTCAAGATTATCAATTGATAATGGAAATGTATAGTGCATGTATTTTAGTAAATAGTAAAAAGTAAAGTATCTAAGAAGGGGTGAGTAATATCCACTTATGTTGTTTCTTAAATTAAACCGTGTCTGTACAGTTATAGTTTGAGTTACACAGTTGTAGTGAAGTAAAGTTTGGCCAGAAATTTGAAGCTGGCATTTGATTTGTGGAGACAGGCTTCAGGTGTGTAACTGGTTTATTATGTGTGTTCAATATATTATGGAATTATGCAATAAAGAGTGTAAAGAGTACCTCATTGATGTAATAAAAATCCTACTCTACTTCCTCTTTTTTCATTTTAGATTATTTTTAAGCAGTTTAGCCTGTAGCCTATTTGGATGGATTAGGATTAGGAGAGGGTGGAGAGAGACGTCGCAGTTATGTGGTCATCTACCAGTGGTCATCTACTGGTGTCATCTACCAGTGGTCAGGTCATCTACTGTCATTTACCAGTGGTAATTGGAAAGGTGTCATCTACATACAAGTGATCATGTAAAGGTGTCATCTACAAGTGATCTAAATGTGTAGTCTCAATTCAATTCAGCATCTTCATTCTACAAATATTATTCTCCAAGATAATTTCTTACACCATGGAGCTTACGCTCATCCATAAATTATTCTGTATTATTAGGCTATACAGTAGTTTTAGTAGGAGCTAGCATTAACTTTACACACCATGAAGCTCGGGTTTGGCTCTAACAACCTTGACCGCTCAGTTGTCGCAGAGTGTCAGTTCACCCTGAGCCTTCGTTGAGCCTCTGTTTGTGTTCTGGCTAGACATCGGCTATAATGAGTGCTGATTAGTTAACTTGTTTAAAATGCTTCTGCTATTTCTGTCCATGCCGCTCATCCGTCCATCTAGGTTCAGCACTGCTGCCCCTGCTACCCTTCCATATGGTGACATTCTTCAGAGGTGTCTGAGCAGAATCAGGGGCTCCTACTGGGGGAAAGGGGACTGGAAAGCGACAGTCACAGAGTTCAAAGTTCTAATATGATTATCTTTATGTGGTTTTATTTGTGTGGCGAACAGAAATGTAAATGTTGCATCCTAGCCCTGCTTTCTTGCTCTCTGTTATTTCTATTCCACTTTCCTTCTGCTTAATTTATATAAGACTGTAGAGACAGGGAAGACATGCAAGGTCTCTGGTCTCCAGCCAGAACCCAACCAGCGACGTTGCGACTCAGTGGTCAACGCACTCTACCAATTTGCATCGCCCTTTCTCTGTTTCTGTTCACATCCTCTTCCTCCCTCTCTCCTCCCCTTCCTCCTGCTCTTACCCTCCGTCAATCCCATCCATTCTAACAGGCCACAGATGTGAGGAGGTGGCATTGGAGCCACCTGCACTGACTGGACTTCTCTCCCGGCCTGTTTTTCTTTCCAATGTGGAGGTAAATCCATGTTATGAAGGGCAGGGCAGGGTTCGTCTATAGGCTTTCCAGTCTGGACTCATTGTGCTGAGAAGTTCTGTTTATTTGTTAATGTTCGCCTCGTCTTTCCATTCAGCCCAGTAGAAGCAGAAAGGGCAGTGGGCGGGTAGTGACTGAGATGGCTGCAGGGAGGGACCTTTATTCCTTGTGATGAAAAAGTGTTTCTGAAAATATGAACTGTCACTCACCCATGTCTTGAAAAATGGGTCTTATGGTCTTGTCTGAAGTGTACATTGTGACCCGCAAATGACTCTCTGTGCAGATCTGGATCTGACTGCGTCTGTGTGCCTGTCTCAAAGTTCTCCAGTTTCCACGCCTTTCAAGTGAGGCCCACTCCAGTGTTTCTCATGTCTAGTGTTCACTAAACCACGACCACTAAATCTGACATGAATCCACGCTTTATACAGGTAGCAGACATCAGCACATGCATCTCAATGAATGTGTGCAAGTGTATTCACTTTGTGTGTGTGTGTGTGTGTGTGTGTGTGTGTGTGTGTGTGTGTGTGTGTGTGTGTGTGTGTGTGTGTGTGTGTGTGTGTGTGTGTGTCTGTGTGTGTGTGTGTTCGAATATGTTGCTGCTTCTGTAAATGTGTGTCTGTGTGTTCTGTTGAGACTCCTCTTGTCACTGGGTTAGTGAGCTGGACAAATAGCTTTTAATCTGATGGATGGAGGGTACGTGCTGGCTAATGCTGCACTGTGGAGGGGGGCGCCTTCAGAGAGGCCTTAATCGGCCCAGAGATAAAGAGTCAGGAGTGATGGGCTCACTGTGATGCCCTTTAGTGGGAGGAAATTTAATGGAAGTGGCTACATTGGTAGCAGATGGAGCAGTTTCCTGGATCTAAGTCATGGTAGAAATCTTAGACACCCCCCCCCCCCCCCCTCCCCTGGACACACTCTTACAAGCATGCGCGCACACACGCACACATTCATGCACTCACGCACGCACGCACGCACACATCACCGCCACCCTTTCAAATTTGTTTGCCAGATTTACAGTGCGATAGAGAAGTGAGGGATAGAATAGGGATGTGTTTATTTGCCTGGAACCTGAGGCACCAAGCGTTCTAGTCTAGATTTAGCTGCACTCTTTTTCTCTTCTTCCTGTCTGCTCCTTCTATCTTTAGCCCAATTAATACCAGTCTGTAGTATTGTGGTGTGAGTGACATGATGTCACTTGCCGACAATAACTGTTTTTGAATCAGCTCCGACTGTCATATGATAGAGAATAAATTAAGCTTTTCTCTCCTGTTGTTTCTTCCACTGTGTCTCTCATGGGTGTGTTTGTGTATACTGTGCGGGCCGCATGGCTTTCTGTGTGGGTGGTTTGGGTGAGAGGAGAGCAGTTGAGTGAGATGACAGTAATAAATTCATTCACTTTAGGACCTGTTGACTCCATCATCAATCTAGTTTATTGATAATGTGTGTGGCTGACATGCGTACACGGCCCCTATGTGTTCAGTAACAACCCTATACTTCCTATGCAACAACTGTGAGCTGAAAAAAGAACATCTGTCAAGCTGTGATGTATTTGGCCACAATAATAACTGATACCACACCAAGATATCCATACCACCCCAGGGGTCCGTCTCAGGTTGAATTAATATTCTGGGGTCTCAAGTTAAGGGCCGACACACTCCACAGCTTACCATGCCCAGAGCCAGGAGCTGAAAATAAAGTCAATGTTGAATTTGGCTGTCTTTGGAGGAAAGATTAAAAAAAAAAAAATCACATGCTAATTTGGTGTGCTGTAGGCACCATCCATCGGGTTTGTGTAAGTCACGGTAGTGATAAGCACAGTGCTCTATCCCCACTGTACAGCCTTTGTTTATACTGTGGAACAGCCGCGCCCACTGAAGCCCGATCTGGTTACTGGTTCATGAGGCTGATTAAGCTGAATAAATTAATTAGAAGCTGAACAAACTAATCGTGGAGTTTTGGATGATCGTAAAATAACGGAACGGACCGAAAGGAAGACGGATCGGTGAAGCTGATGTGGCTTGACAGTTTGTATGATGCATTGTTGATGTTTTACTTTCTTTGTCGATCTGGAATGTGAATTTCAGGGTGTTCAGTTGGGGAAACATAGTTTAGGCCCAGTTGATTTTAGCTAATTAAGCCAGACTCCTGAATGTTTTGATGTGAGTCGGTGATTAGAGGGGTTTGAGAGGTTTTTGAACTTGAAGCCAAACAGTTACGCCCCTCTTCCCCTCTTTGCAGTTATACATGTAGAACTGGAGATTTTCTTTAGTTAAGGTGCATTTCACAGCAGAGTTTTGTCCGCTAGAGTTCAGTGTAGCCATCGAATAATATAAAACCACCCTTGAAAATGATCATACTAGGATAATTATCATATTTAGGATGACAAAGAAATACAAAATTAATAATCACAGAAGCGACAATAGTATAAATGAGGATTCCCAAAGATGACCTTTTATTTTTCCTGGCTTAAGGACATTCATAAACCTGATTGTGAAGGGAAAGTAGCTATTTAGCAATCTAGCCTACTGCCAGTAGTTATGTGGCTACAAAGCCACTTGCCATGTGGTAGCATCAGAAACAGTCCTTGGTTCGGATGACATTTCCTGAATTGAAGGAAGTTCACATCCACTAATGTGCTTTGCTGTCCACATATAAGCACGACCCTCAAATTATTTTTGCCATTGATCGCATGTGGATTATAATAATAACTTCCTAATAATAATCTTTCAAAACTATTGTTTGCAGTTTACAGTAGCAGACTGTGAATTATAGTAGTCACAGACAACAAACATGCACATCCTTGGTCAAAACATCAGCGGTTCCAGTCGATTTAGATCGAGTGCAATCATTTAATTGACTTGAATTACAGTTCACTGGAGATTCTCCATTTTATTGATTTCTGGCATTTGACCTACAACCATCAATATTTATATATATTATTATTATATTATTATTATATATATTTATCTCCCATTTGTTATCTCTGCATCACTTCCTTCTTCCATTCGCTCCCTTTATCTTTCTCCATTCTTCAGTAGGCCCACTTCCCCCACTCTAGCTAATTCACCCACACCCCTCTGCCCCCCTTTTTCTATTCAATGTGGGGGCCCACTTGCAATATCCTGAAAGCCAACAGGTTGGGAATCGCTGCCCTTCTTCACCTCTTCACTAACTCCACTATAGGAATGTCAAGCGTTTAGTCCTCCTGGTGACCCCTCCACAAAGGCTATAAGAAGAGATAGTATTAACATCTAAAATAGATAAAAGTATAATGGAGATAGCAAGACTACAACAGCTTCTTTATCAATAGCTTTTTGTTGTGCCAGTAAAATAAATATGTATTTTGACTAGAACTAGATTATAACTTATTTATTTTTATGAAAAACCTGTCCTGTATAAATTAACTGTAGTAGAATAGAGTTATACCTGCTAATGACTAGGAGTAAATGCTACTTTATGTCCTTGATGTCTTCTTTACACTATATCAGGCAAACTTATCCAAGGCTTGCTGCACAGATGCT